>NW_022196911.1:11842922-11929682 GCF_008632895.1 Mastomys coucha
TCCAAGTGGATCAAGGACCTCAACATAAAACTAGATACACTGAATCTAATAGAAGAGAAAGTGGGAAAGAGTCTTGAACACATTGGCACAGAGGGAAATTTCCTAAACAGAACTCCAATGGCTCACACTCTAAGATCAAGAATTGATAAATGGGACCTCATGAAACTGGAAAGCTTCTGTTAGCAAAGGACATACTCAGTAAGACAAATTGGCAACCTACAGATTGTGAAAAAAAATTCTTCACTAATCTCAAATATCTAAAATATATAAAGAACTCAAGAAGCTAACCACCAAAAAAACAAAAATCCCAATCAAAAATAGTGTATAGAACTAAACCAACAGAGAAATCTCAAATGGCCGAGAAGCACCTAAGAAATGTTCAAAGAAATGCAAATCAAAATGACCTAGAGATTCCACCTTATGTTATTCAGAATGGCTAAGATCAAAACCTCAGGTGACAACACATGTTGGTGAGGATGTGGAGAAAGAAGAACACTCCTCCATTGCTGATGATATGGCAATCTGGTACAACCACTCTGGAAATCAATCTTGAGGTTCCTCAGAAAATTGGAAATAGAGCTACCTGAACACTTAGAAATACCACTCTTGGGAATATATCCAAAAGATGCCCCACCATGCCACAGGGGCACATGTTCTATAGCGGTCTTGTTTGTAATAGCCAGAAGCTGGAAACAACCCAGATGTCATGTGACAGAATGGATACAGAAAATGTGGTTCATTTACACAATGGAATAGTACTCATCTATTAGTCATGAGGTCATCCTGAGTTTTGCAGATAAATGGATGGAACTAGAAAATATCATCCTGAGTGAAGTAACTCACTCCCAAAAGAACATGCATGGTATGCACTCACTAATAAGTGGATATTAGCCAAAAAAAAAAAAAAAAAAAAAAAAAAAAAAAAGGTATAGAATACCCAATATACAATCCATAGAACTCAAAAAGGTCAACAAGCTGAAGGGCCCAAGTAAGGACGCCTCAGTCCCACTTGGGAGGGAGAAGAAAGCAAACACAAGTGGGAAGGGGAGGACCTGGGAGGGAAAGTAGATGGAGGGGCGAGGGAAACATGATCTGGTATTGGGTCAGGGTGGGATTGGGGGGAAGACTGAAGCCCTTAGGGCTAGCAGAAAGAATGGAAACAGGCAACCTCAGGAGGTGGGAGGTTGGGGATACCCTCTAGAATGTACCAGAGACCTGGGAGGTGTGAGACTCTCAGAACTCAAAGGGAGGGACCTTAGATGAAATGCCCTACAGTGAGGAGTGGGAACTTGTGGCTGAACTTGGGAAAAGCTGGAAGAAGCTACAGGAGGGCCACCCTGTAGGAGGACCAATAGTCTCATTTAACCTGGAACCCTGAGATCTCTTAGACACTGGATCACCACCCAGGCAGTATACACCAGCTGATACAAGGACCTCAACACATATACAGTAGAGGATTGCCGGGTCTGGGTTCAGTCAGAAAAGATGCAGCTAACCCTCAAGAGACTGAAAGCCCCAGGGAGTTTAGAGGTCTGGTGGGGTGGGTGGTGGGTGGTAGGTGGTGGGGACATTCTCATGGAGACAGGAGTGTGGGGAGGAGGTATGGGATGTGGAACAGTTAGAGGGTGGACTGGAAGGGGAATAAAATCTGGAGTGTAAAATAAATAAATAAATAAATAGATAGATTTAAAAAAAAAAAAAAAGCCTTGTTTCTTTAAATGTCCTCCAACACCTCCAACACCTCTGGCTCTTACCATCTTTCTACCTTCTCTCCTGTAGTATTCCCTGAGGAGAGGGAATTGGTAGAGAGATCTCATTTAGGACTGAGTGTTCCAAGGTCTTTCATTCTGTGCATATTGTCTGACTGTAGATTTCTGTATGTGTTCCCAACTCCTGAAGGAGGAAGCTCCTCTGATGTTGGGCGAGCAAGACACTGATCTGAGTGATAGTAGAATGACTTTAGGGGTCATTCTATTGAAGTTTTCCTTTCGTAGAGCAGACGTACTTGGTTTTCACCTAGTTCACTGGCCTATCTAGTCTTGGCCATCAAAGTGGTGTTGGTGATGCGTTCGGTCTCATGGAGCTGGCCTTAAATTCAATCAGATAATGGTTGGTTACTCTCACAAGCGTTGTGCCACCATTGCACCGAAGCATCTTGCACGCTGATTGATACTTACCTTCCTCCCTTGGTAGCATGCAGGATACTTCTAGTAAAATGGACACTCCTTCCCAATCACTGACTTTTCTCATTTCGTAATTGGCTGCTTTGCCCAAGTGATCATGTCCTTTACCTTACGAAAGCTTTTTCAGTTTAATGAGTTCTGTTGTTAATTGTTGGTCTTAGTGTCTGTGCCGTTGGTGGTCTGTTCAGAAAGTCTGTTCCTGTGCTGGTGAGCTCATGACCAGCACCACTTTGTCTTCTATCAAGATCTAATGTATCTACCTTCAGGTTGACGTCTTTGTTCCATTTGGTGTTGAGTTTTGTACAGGGTGATAAGCATGCATATATTTGCATCTGTCTATGTGCAAACATCTAGTTTGACTAGTACTATTCATGGAACATGCTGTCTTTTTTTCCAGTGTATATTTTTTATGGCTTTATTATCAAAAAATTAACTGTCCATAGGTGTGTGGATTTATGTCTGGGTCCAGTCAATTCAAGTCTGTTTTTATGCTAATGCCCTGCTATGTTGTTTCTATTATTATAGCCCTATAGTATAATTTGAAGTTGAGAATGGTACTGCTCTAGCAGTTCTTTTATTATTCAGGATTGTTTTGGCTATCCTGGGTTTTTGTGTTGCTATACAAAGCTGAAAACTACCTTTTCAAGTTCTGTGAAGAATTGTTTTCAAAATTTGATGGAATTGCATTGAATCTATACACTGCTTTTGGTGGAATGGCCATTTTTTATTATATTAATCCTACCAAACTCTGGATCTCACGTTGAGCACCCTTAGAATTCCTTGACCACTACCCACTCTGGACTCATTTGTCTACCCCCTATCAGTCTCCTTATGCAAGGAAGATCCTTGTACTGGAGGCCAGCTGGACTGATATCCAGGAGGCAGGGGAGATCCCTTAAAAGGTCCAGCTGAGAAGCAGAACCACCAAACCAGGAGGATGAAAAGAGTCCCAAGAAGAGAAAAGCCAGCAGAAGAATCAGAGTCACTTGTTCTCACACTCAGGATACCCATAAAACACCGTCTGTAAAGCTAAAGTGTACAATATATATGCAGAGGTCCTGGCTCAGACCTGTGTGGGCCCTGTATTTGCTGTTTCAGTCTCTGTGAGCTCCCATGTACCTTGCTTAGTCAATTCAGAGGGTTTTGTTCTGCTGGTGTCCTTCATCCCCTCTTGCTCCTACAATCTTTGGCCTCCTTTTCTGCAGGCTTCCCTGAACTTGGAGGGGAAAAACTTCATGGAGACACCCCTTATAGTCTCTCTCTCTCTCTCTCTCTCTCTCTCTCTCTCTCTCTCTCTCTCTCTCTCTCTCTCTCTCTGTCTCTCTGTCTCTGTCTCTCTCTGTCTCTGTCTCTCTGCCTCTCTGTCTCTGTCTCTCTGTCTCTCTGTCTCTCTGTCTCTCTCTCTCTCTCTCTCTCTCTCTCTCTCTCTCTCTCACTCTCTGTATTAGTCAGGATTCTCTAGAGTCACAGAACTTATGGTAGTCTCTATGTAGTAAAGGAATTTATTGATGACTTACAGTCTGTAGTCCAACTTCCAACAAAGGTCAGCAGCAGCTGTGAATGGAAGTCCAAGGATCTAGCAGTTGCTCAGTCCCACAAGGCAAGCAGGCGAAGCAGAGCGAGCCTTCTTTCTTCCAATGTCCTTATATAGATCCCCAGCAAAAGGTGTGGCCCAGATTAAAGGTGTGTGCCACCACACCTTTAATCCCAGATGACATGGAACTCATAGATCTTCCTATCTTAATCTTCTGGGATTCATAGCCACTATGCCTCAAGATCTCCAAGCGGCCACACCAAACCATGAGCATGGGATCTCTTTCTGTATTCTGGTCTCTTCTTCACTTTCTTTCTTCAGTGGCATAAGGTTTTTATTATACAAGTCTTTCACTAGCTTAAAGTTACCCTAAAATATTTATGGCTACTGTGAAAGGCATTGATTCCCTAAGTTTTTTTCAGTCTACTTGTAACGTGTCATCTAGTAGGACTACTGATTTTTTTGTGTATTAATTTTATGTTGTTATATTGCTTAAAGTGTTTATCAGCTGCAGGAATTTCCTAGTGTTCCATTGTCACATAAGTTTTCATATGTAGCTTTTAAATTTTCATTCAACTTTAACAAAACATTTTGACTTCTGTTTTGATTCATTTTTTCATTCATTAGAGAGTTGTTCAGTTTCCATGACTTTGTGAACTTTCTGGTGCTCTTATTGATATCTAGCTTTAATCCACGGTGATCAGAAAAGATGGAAGGTTTTATTTTAATTTTTTTGGTGTCTGTTGAGACTTAATTTGTGTCCAAGTATGTAGTCAATTTCAGAGAAAGTTCCATGAGCTTCTGAGAGAAAGGAATATTCTTTCATCTTTGAGTGAAATGATTTGTAAATAACTATTAGATCTATTTGGTTTATGATGTCATTTAGCTCTAGAATTTCTTTTTAGTTTTTGTCTTGATGACATGTCTATTGGTGAAAGTGGGTATTGAAGTCACCCACTGTTACTGCTTAAGGGTCAATATGTAAGTTTAGCCATATTAGTTTTTCTGTTACAAATTTACGTGCCTTTGTGTTTGGTGCATAAATATTTAGAATTCAAATATCCTGTTGGTAGATTTTTTTCTTTGATGAGCATACAGTAGTATCCTTCCCTATATCTTTAGATTAGGGTTTGGAGTCTATTTTGTTGGATATTAAAGTGGCTAGCACTGGATTCTTTCTTGGGTTCATCTTCTTGGAATATCTTTACCTACTCTTTTGCCCTGAGGTTATATCTATTCTTGATATTATGGTATGTTTCTTGGATACAGCAGAAGATGGACTTTGTTTTTACATCTAATCTATTAGTCTGTGTCTTTGTATTGGTAAATTGAGATCATAGATGTTGAAAATTATCAGTGAGCAGGGCTTATTTATTCCCATTTGTCTTACTTGAGGTTTATATTGCTGTGAAGAGACATTGTGTCCATAACAACTCTTATAGAGGGAAATATTTTATTGGATCTGGTTTATAGTTCAAAGGTTTAGTCAATTATCATAATGACAATAAATATGGTAGCACATAGGCAGACATAGTTCTAGAGAGGTAGCTGAGGGTTCTAAATCTGGATCCACAGACAGCAGGAAGAGCCAATGAGCCAGTAGGTCTGGTTTAAGTTTCTGAGACCACAAAGCCTGCCCCCAGTGATACCTCCAATAAGACTAGCTGTACCTACTCCAATAAAACTATACCTCCTAACCATGCCAATCCCTATTGGTGTCCATTTTGATTCAAACCACCATACTATTGTTTTGTTGTAGTGGTGTGGATCGCACCCACTTTTGATTTGCTGGTCTGAGATTATTTATTCTATGGTTGTTTTGGGAACAGTTACCCTCTTTAGGTTGAAGTTTTTCTTCTATCACCTTCTGTGGATGTGAATTTGTAGTTAGATACTGCCTAAGTTTGGTTTTGTCATGGAATATCATTCATTCTTCATCTCTTGTAATTGAAAATTTACTGAGTATTATAGTTTGGATTGGTATCTGTAGTCTTTTGTTGTTTGTAAAAACATCTATCCAGGTGATTCTGGCTTTTAGAGTCTTCATTGAAAAACTCAGGTTTTATTCTAGTAAGTCTGCCTTTATATGTTATTTGGTCTTTTTTCCCTGCAACTTTTAATATACTTTCTTTATTCTCTCTATATGTTTAGCATTTTGATTATTATGTGTTTTTCTCTGGTTCAATCTACTCAGTATTTTGCATGTTTCTTGCACCTTAACAGACACCTCCTTTGTTAGAGTAAGGAAATTTCTCTCTGTTATTTTTTTTGAAGATATTTTCTGTTACTTGGGTTTTTGTTTCTTCTGTTTCCTCTTATACAGTGTACTGTTTTTGACTTTCCAGATAGAGAATACTTCTAAACCCCTGAAAGTTATGGCCATTGGGAGTCTGTGTAAAACTTGTTTGTAGATACCAGGAGTTGACGTGCTGGAATAGGAATGAGCCAGAAGCATGGAAGGCCCGATAGGATAGGGAGCACAAGAGAGTGGAAAGTTGGGCCTGCCATGAGGATCTGTGGTGGCTACAGGGAATGGATGAGAAAGGAAGACAGATCCCTGACAGCAGTCTGCTACAGGACTGGGGATGAGACTGAGGAACTGGGATTAGAAGATGAGAAGGAGAGTAAAGATTGCCTATCATATTCATTATTTGGCATAAACAGTGGGTTCCCAGGGAGAGACTGTCATTGCTTCTGTTAGCAAGGCTGCCCTCCAAACATTAACGAGCTGCCTCAGCCTCCAGGTTACTGAGATTACAAGCTTGTACAATCACATCCAGCTATAAGAATCTCCAAAACTCACAAATATTAGTACAGTAATCACCATAAAAATATAAACAAAGCCACAACTGTGTATTGAGACAGAGGACATCCCAATGTGAGGGGAACGCAAGCCGCTGACCTCCCATCAGGATGATGGGATTAGTGTAGGGTTTCCTGTGACTGGAAAGACAGGGGAAAAGTAACTTCAATGCTCTCTTGGTCCTTGAATTGATAAATTTTGTGTAATAATTGCTATGTGAACACTGCTACTACTATTTGTTTTTCAAAGTTTGGAGTTAAGGATGCTCCAGTCAGACTTAGCTATAGCTACATGACTCATTGTCAATGTTGATTTCTACAAGAAAAAAGAAACCTTCCATCTGGTAATAAAATAATGAAGGGAAAAGGATAATCTAGGAAGTATTGGACATATGTCTTAGTTAGGGTTACTGCTGTGATAAAACACTATGGCAAAAAGCATCTTGGGAAGGAGATAATTTATTTTGCTAAACCTCCATATTACTGTTCATCATAGAAAGAAATCAAGGCAGGAGCTCAAGCAGGAACTTCAAAGCAAGAACATGATACAGAGGCCATAGAGGAGTGCTGCTCACCAGATTGCTTGTCCTTATTTACTTGCTCAGCCTGTATTCTTATAGAACTCCTTACCACCAATTCAAGGATGGCATCACCTATAATTGTCTGGGCCTTCCCCTATCAATCACCAGTTAAGAAGATGGGCTACAGCCAGATCTGATGGAGACATTTTCTCAGTTGAGGTCTCCTCCTCTCAGATGACTCTAGCTTGTGTCAACACAATATACTTACATAACATTGATGTCAATTATAAACACCACTAGTAAACAAAGGGAGAGGGAGTGAATAAAGTGTATTTTGGTAAAATCTACCTTTTATGTTGTGGCATTACACCTAGTAATTAAACCTGGGATTGGATGGAAGACAAGATTTCCAGTGTGGTTATGAAGGAAGCCATCAAGGCAAACCCACCAGAAGCAAAGATGAGACCAGATGGGGAGTGCCTCGGTGGCTAGGGAGAGTGACATGGTTGCTTACTCCCTGTGAGGAACTTGAACTTGTCAGAGATTTAAAAATAAAATTTTAAATTGCGTTAAAATATCTAGAGGCATGCAATTTCATGCACAAAATAATGTAGTCATTATTTTGATGTCAAAATAGCAGGGCAGTCATAACTTAACATCTCCATGCCTCTTCTATAACAACTATACAAATAGCAATACATGTATAACACAAATTAAGGCAGGAACTCCAGCAGGAACTCAAGTCACTGGCGTTCTCATGCCTGGCTTCTAGGTGTGGAAAGTGTGTCAAATGCTCTCAGAAATGTCAACAACTGAGAATGATAAATTACACCTGGTGTTGTATCCATTTTTAGGATTGTATGCCTAGGAGGAATAAACACATGTATGAGAATGGCCAAACAGTTTAGTTCGTAGAATGGAAACCCACAAATATCTCTCCATGGGAAAGCTATAAACACACTGTAGTGGGTTCCTCTTCAACAAAAAAATGCAAGAGCCATGAACTGTATAGAAGAGTGCATACCCCAAACCAGTGGTGATGGACAGTGCCAGGGACTTTCTAAATCAGTGGTGACTTCTATATATTGGTGTGGGTGCTGGGAATGTGGGTATGCCATAGCCAACATTAAGAGCCAAATACCAGTTTTATACATTTGACTTCATGTGTATCTTGATGAATAAGACAGTAAAAACAGAAAAAAATATTAGACAAGTAGACAGAACCCTGGAGAACTTTCTGCTGTGTGTACTGTGTGTGGTGTAGGATTGTATCTGCAGAGAAGTCATAAACATATATATATATATATATATATATATATATATATATATATATATATATATATATGTATGTATGTATGCAGAGGCCAGAGGAGGATGTGGGTCTGCTGCTATCTCATTCTTCACCTCACTCCCTTAATATCGAGTCTCTCATTAAACACAGAGAAAGGCAGCAAATCTCAGCAATCCTATCCCTACCCTACCCAATTCTGGAGTTGCAGGTACATGTGCAACCATGCCTGGCTGTTTTAAATGGGTGCTGATCGTCTCCAATAATTTCTTCAATAAATTATTATCATACTTAACACAAATGATAACTTCTAGACTCCAAGACAAAACAAGAGTATCTGAAATCATTAGTGTCATATCCATATTCTCATAGTGCCAATTTGATCCCTGGTGAAATGGAGGACATGTTCATACCATTGTCCAGTCAGGGAATGATAGTTTGCTTTCTTCCTCCTACTTCTTTTCCTCCTCCTTTTCCTTCTCCTCCTCCTCTTCTTCTTTATTTTCTTCATCTTCCCTGTCTTTCTTCTTCTTCTTCTTCTTCTTCTTCTTCTTCTTCTTCTTCTTCTTCTTCTTCTTCTTCTTCTTCTTCTTCTTCTTCTTCTTCTTCTTTTCTTCTTCTTCTTCTTCTTCTTCTTCTTCTTCTTCTTCTTCTTCTTCTTCTTCTTCTTCTTCTTCTTCTTCTCCTCCTCCTCCTCCTCCTCCTCCTCCTTCTTCTTCTTCTTCCTCTTTTTCTTTTTCTTCATCATCTTCTACTCATATTTCCTCACATCCATTTTTTAAAAAAGGCTGACTTTGTGCCAAAAATTACTTCTGTATTAAAATTTAGAAGAGAGGAGATTCATCAGGATCCATCCTGCTTATTAGAAAATTAAAACCATTTCCTAAATCCCTTCAACAGACAAAATATTCCAAAGTCTAGGTATCTGAACAATTAGGCTTGGATAATGGAAGATAACAAAGTACTTGGGCTGAGAATGACAGAGTAAAGACTGCCAGACAGTTATAGCAAAAGACACTTTTCATTTTCACTCCTGTCTCTTCTGCCAAGAGATTTATCTCCACTCATATTATTCAGATCCACAGATGAGAGTGGCCATGCCATGAGCTTCATCCTCAGAGTCCTCACAAGAAACTGAGGCCATCACTCAAAGCCTTCCTCCTAGCCCCATCCCAGATGTCTGGGAATACTATTGTCATCTCACTGTTCCCTGGAGGTTAGGTTAGTATGCTACAAGCAGAGTAAGGAATCATTAGTGTCATGTCCCTGTTAAGGAATGGGAATCTTGTTCTTGGTTTTGTAATCTGTCCCAGCATTCCTGGTGGCTTTGTTTCTGAGGTCCCACTATACCTGAGCAGGTGTCTCCAAAGGAAGCTGACACAGAACTCTGGTCAGATGTCATCACGGTATTCTTCATCACAGAGATGTTATGAGGAAAATATTTAATTTTTTCCTTGGAATATAAAAATGTAATCTGCTGCCTGACACCCTAGCATCATGGTCCTTCTGTTCTAGAAAGTTGCCTCCAAGTAATGCAGTGTCTCACATCAGTTGAAAAATTAGTTCTGACGTCCTATTTTCCACATTGGAAATGGTGAGACAGAAGAGAAAATTAACCATGAATATATAGAGGAGGAACAATAAATGAGGGTTCTTCTAGAGCAGAAAGTGGAGCAAAGGCCTCAGCTCATTTCTCTGTGACCCTGGGTCCAGAGTCCAGCATACTCATGGCTGAGCCCTCTGTGTGGTGTGGATTTCAGTTCTGTATTTCACTTTGTTTCGTCCTCCTCTTCTTCCTTCACCAAGGATCTTCATGCAGTCCAGACTGACCTCAAGCTCATTATGGAATTTCTGACCTTCCTGCCTATCTGTCTCTCGAGTGTTGGGATTACTCGTTTCACATGTGCTGGGCAAAGCCTTTACCAATGATTGACAACACCAGCGGGGCTGTTAGGGAGCTGTACCACAGCTGCAGTGTAAGTTGGCACCAAAACCTTCTGGTGTATCCCACAAAGATTATGAGCTAGGTGAGACTTGAAGTATTCGATTGTGAGGTCAGGAGTCAACACCAAGCCAGTGCCATGTAACTTTTCTGTACCCAGTTCACTGTAACTGTAAAGTTCCAGGGTCAGTCTTTTGCCAAGGCACACTTTAGATATGGCTAGATAGAGAGCTGGAAAATATGGTCCAACCTTGTGTGTGTATCAATTCACTTTTCATGGTGACTACAACTTGGAACAGATTCCTATAGATACTGAAGGTGCCCATGAGGAGGTTAACTCTGTTTCCCAAGGATAGGTGTCAGAGTATAACAGTTCTCTGGAGGTGGGCTTGGAAAACCTAACTCAACTGCACTCTGCTTTCATGTCCTATCTTGTAATATGCTAAGTTCTGTATCTAGAAGGCTGCTAGTCTGAGGGCAGCAGAGTGGGAAACAGAGGAAAACCTACAGTTTTCCTGTTACACATTCACTATAAATAAAACCCAGCAACTTTTCCCAAAAGATTCCCAAACCATCAAAGACCCAACTTTTTATATTGTCAATCTGGACAAATGAGAACATAGATGGTGCCCAAAAGAGACTGCAGATGCCCATTACTTACCTCTTAGCAATGCTCCAGAAAGCAACCCTTGTGGCCTCCAGAAACATAACAGTAGATTTCAAGTTAATAATACAACTGCTGGTGTAAGGATTCTCAGCATTTGCAGAATATACTTTGTGACATTAGAAGTAGAAAATCACTCTGCCTGCTGAATCACTAATGGCTCTTGGTTCCTAAATTCCAAATGCAAATGTCATGCCTGTATTCCAATTGTGAAGCTAATTAGAAGCTGTAGAGTTCTGGTGTTCAGTACCTGAAGGTTCAGAGGACTAAATCCCAGCCACAGAAGCTGGTGCAATATCACTGTTAAAAGAAAAAGAAAAGATCTTTTATAAATATTAAAGAAAATGCTTCAAGGCAATGTAAACTAGATAACATGGAAAATGGAAAAGCAGTGTTTAGACAATGACTCTGTACCTGTTTAAGCAGAAAATATATCTATATCTATTATATTTGTTTATTGTGAAGGGCAACATGCATGTTCTGTGACACATCTGTGGTGGTCAGATAACACCTTTTAAGTAGCCAACTCTCTCTACCTTGTGAGTCCAAGGGTCATCCATCTTGGTAGTATGAGCCTTTACTGGACCACCTCTTGGTCCTCAGATATATTTATTAGATAACTATTTCTCAGAGATGTATCTAGGGCCTGGAGAAAAAGCTCAGTCATTAAGGGCATTGAATGACCTTCCAGAGGACCCAGATTCCATTCCTGGCATCTACGTAGTAGCTCACAATCTTCTATTGAACCTGTTCAAGTTGATCCCAATACCCTCCTATGGCTTTTATATGCACTTCTTGTACAGAGTACACAAACATATGCAGGCAAAACACTCAAATGTATAAAAAAATTTTGAAAATTAAAAAGATGGTTCTATACATCTTATATATGCACACATATAATATTCCCTGTGTTGCTGTCTTTGGCTTGTCACATAGAGAAATCCCACCATTTTAATTTTCTTACATTTGAAGTAAATGATGAAGCACTAAATAACAATCAACATTTCTGAAGCTGATTTGTCTAGCAATAAAACATTACAAATATAAATCTCGTGTCTCTGTAATGAAGGATGGTTCTATACCATTCCATACTTTTGCCATTCAACATACAACTGAAAACAGCTGGCAGTGGCATGCAAGACAACTTAGTTATGACAGAATATAAAAGAGGAAAGCTACACTATCTTGTGTTAATGAGTAATCATGATATTAATCCCTAGAATGGCTACCTAATAAATAATTATTTTTATGAACTATTTTTAAAGGTTTGAAAAGATTATCAGTCAGTTAATACCACACAGCAAATACATTGTTATTCTAGATATTCAGAATAATTGCTTAAGCATAGTACATGTGACACATGAGAAAATACAAATGAAATACGGTGTTGTGAATATATAGTATTTAAGCACTTACATCCATATTTACAAGGAATTGCAGATTTGAGATAAATTCTATTAAATGGTGCATTATGCAACTGTTGGTTTGAAGGGAAATTTGCATGTGTACCCACACAGCCATGTATGAAGAGCACCAGTGTAAATGCTGGGGTGGTTGGAAGAGTACCAAGAGCTTTGGTTTTTTTTACTTTCTAAAATTATTCCACATACTGTAGTGTTCATTTTTATTTTACAAGCCTCTTCGGAGGTGAGTGGGACTACAACCCAGAAAAACTGGCAACCAATAGGATAAAAACAATTATTTCTACGAAGCAATTTCATGACATACTGTGAAACTGATAAATATTAAACATTTGACCAGTGCCTTTGCTACTGTAGAATTAATTGTAGCATGTGAATAAGAAGGATTATTATATGTTTCCAACTGAAAGTAACACATTTAGAGAAATCCCAATTAGTAGATACATTCCTGGAAATAATTCACAAATTTTAATCAAAAATTTTAATACATGCACAGTTTCTTCCCTACTTGCTGATTTGCAGACATTTATCCAGAGCAAAAAATAGGCTATATGCATCATGATGCTGGATATAAAGATGCTTATAGTAGGAAAAACATAAATAACAAATTATATTTCTATAATATTTTCAAAGTAGGCTTATATTAATTTTTAAAATTCAACCTCTTGTTGCTGATTGAAAACTATCATTTTCACTTACACTGGATGATGTTTTAATCCATTACAAAGTTTTGTGACTATTAAGAGGTGAAGAAAATTCCACTTAACTGGAATGTTCCATAAAATTATATTTTGATTTGAAACTAAGGTTTTAGTACCTTTCTCCATTGCTTGTCTTTTAAAATGGGCATACAATTAAGTATAGGTGCTAAATCCAAACATAAAGTGGCTGGTTACATCCTAACATCTGTTCCTTTGGAGGAAGTACATGGGTGGTGCACCAAACATGGCTGAGATCCCAGGGTGAACCTTCCCCTCTTTTCCTGCTAAGTAGACACAGTACCATCCTTCTCTCCCCATATATTAGGGCGGCTCTCAGATCTCCTCAGAGAAGCTTCCTTGTGCAGTGGACAGTGGCCAACACAGAAATTCAAAACTGGTTCAAGTACAAGTATCAGTGGATGGTTCAGCAACAAAGAGAAGCTCTAGCGCAACCCCTTCCCCAAGCTTCAGGACCATCATGGAAGAGGGGTTCAAAAGATGATAAGAACCAGAGGTCAGAGGTCTATATGACTGGAACAAAACACTATCTTCTGGACACGACAGGATCGTGGCAGTCATGAACTCACATGTGCTTATGCTCACAAGACCAAACTGGTAAAGATGAAGGGCAGAGACCCTTGTGAACCCCTAGCCCTGACAGTGGTATTATGGACAGCTGATGGCTTCCGGGAAGAAAGGGTTATTTTTCTTTGAAATTGTAGCCCCTGGTAGGTTGACCACACTGCCGTGGGTGGCCCAATGCCCAGAAATGAATGGATGGCACAAATCTGAGTTAATAAATTGTTAAATTCAAGAAACAAAGGTAATACAAATTAAGGCATTATCTAGAGGTAGATCTTGAAAGAGCAAGGGTTGCAGCAAGGGTTGAATATGATTAAAATATATTGTATGAAATTCTAAAAGAGTTAATGAAAATATTTCTATTACCACAAAAATGAATATAGGAAGCAATATTCTCCAGTTACAGCAGCCTCATTTCTTTCCCTGTATACTAGCTTGCCTTTCATGGCTGGCTCTCCAGACAGTGACTTTATAGTAGAATGTAATCAAACCAACTCAACTTTTCTGTCTCAGAATTTTGACCCTCTCTGCACTGCAGATATACTACATTGCTTCTAATCAATGGAAATGTTAAAGACATTTATATTTTAATCATGTGTGCGATAAACAGAAATATGTAATAATGTAAAACTGAGATCTCAGCATCTAAAGTAACAAGCTGTGATGGATCCTTGCCTGAGAAGAAAGGGACAGTCAGAGGATGTGTAGTGTTTAACACAGCAGCTCCATGTCAACCTTTGTCTTTGCCAAACACAGTTAATTATCCCTGAAGGGCTACAACCCAATGTGACCTCTCCCTTCCAGGAACATTGGAGCCCCAAGGAGGTACAGTCATCGGAAAGAAGACTGGCGCCTTCAGCAGATCCTGCATAATAATACATTGACACTAAACTGTTTTCCAAAAGCAAAATCTAGTCTAGAAAATAGCCTAGAAAATGAAAGCTCTTATTTATCACAAGCTTCAGCATTTGTGTGTGTGTATACATATATATTTATGTATATATATATGTATATATATATACTTGCACACATATGCACTAAAGATTATATGAATTACAGTTTTCATGAAAAGGAACACATATGATTTTCTGGGAGCACTATCTCTGGGTCATGTAACTGTATTCCACTTAAGCTGGGACAGAGGCTACTTTGTGCCCTGTTTGCTGGTGAAACTTCATCATGCATTAGTTAGAAAGCAAAGGCATGTATTTCCTTAGGAATTTGAGAAGTCTATTACACCTTCCTTCAGTTTAGAGAAATATCATGGTGAAATGTTCAAACAGACTTTGTGCCAACACTGTGTCATTGTTTTATTCTAATGCAAATGAGTCCTCTAGGCCCTAACAACCTCTCCTTCTCAAATGGCCCACATCTCTCTCCACCCATGTGACAAAGATGAATCGCAAAGCACCATGTGGCATTTGGTAGGAAGTCGGACTCCTACCCAAGCCTCAGTTCAGTCTTGATCACCTAGCCATCGCTGCTGTGCGGAATCTCTCCCGATTTACTGTGTCACTGATATAGTGTTTGCAGCCTGAGTGATTGCTGCAGAGTCACATAGGGAACACAGAATGTGCAACTATATCCTCCATTAGCTTTTGAAGTGAGCTCCTCCTGTTGGCTCCCACAGCATGAGAAGAAGCCTCTGTCACTAGGCCTTCTTCCCTGAAGCTTGAGTTTGGGTGTCAGGTCTTGGACTATAGCCTTGAAAGGCGATGTGTTGCTTGTGCTTTTGAGCTGAGGCTGTTGGCTACCACAACAAACCAATGCATTTTTCAACTGTTCTCAAATCCTCCAGTTGTCCACAGAAGACTCCATCTTCATAGTGGAGATTGGGAAGGATCAACATCTTAGGCCATTTTGCCCATTCTACTTTGAACCTTCCAGTGTTCCTAATGTCCTTAGAAAATAAGCCTCGTCCCTGCCCAGGCTAGTTACTTTCTGTGGTATGGTTCCTGTGGACATGGTCAGCCTTCCCAGAGCTCTTTCCTGTTACTTACCTGTTATGTAGGCCTCTCATCTCTCCAATGCCTGTTTTTCCTTCTCTGTGTTCTCTTCCCACACTGCTTTCTTGGCTGAAAATAGTTGTTGGTTTTCACTCCTCACTCTCCAAGTGATACCTGTCACATTGAGCAACCCAGTTGATCTCAGTCTCTACTCTTACCATGTTCACACATTGTATATGTGTATGTGTATATGATGTATATATGTATGTATATATCCATAAACACACATATATACATATAAGTACATACATAAATACATACACATATATGCATATGTGTATGTGTGTGTGTGTGTGTGTGTGTGTGTGTGTGTGTATAATTTGCAGGGCTGTAACTCCCCTTTACATTTCATTCTTGTTTATTACTTTCTGTAACTGACTTCTGTCTATTGCCACCCCAAGCAAGAGCAAGAAGATTAAGCCTTTCTTTGGCTCTGTTCAGCATTACAGCCATAGTAACAGGATCCAGAACAGTGTGGATAGCAGAAAAGATACTCCATAAGATCGGCAGAAATAAATATTGTCAGTGTGTATTCTGCTAATTCTCCAATATGGAAGGCTCCCCTGGAAGACTCAAACAAAAGAAAACTGCTAAAATACTACTGCTGGCCAACCACCCTCATATTTACTAACTTAGGCTGTGAAGTCAAATGAAGCTGCCTCATGCCTGCTGTGTGTCTTGCCATCTGTCCCTTTTCTCTTAGAGAGGCCAGGAATGTTGGCCTCCCATTTCTGCAGGACACACCATGACACTTTGCCTTTCTTAAACCTGGACCCCTCCTACTTCAGGCTTGCCCAAGAGGACAATGGGCATAACCACTCATTCTGCTGCACACCTCACACCTCAACAGAATAGTCTGTTCTTTCTAATGCTTCCCAGCCAGAGTGAGTGGAAATTATCTGATGCAAGCTCAATGGTGAGCTCACATCACAGAGAACCAAGTACCTTATCCTGTCCTGCAACCGGCATGAAGCACTGATAACACTGCTGCTGTTGACAGGAAACACCATGTTATTCTTTGCGATCAGACAACTTAAACATCCTGGGACTCACCCACATATGCTCACTCCATTTCCCACTGCCTCTCACACTCTGCATTCCTTATAGTTAGAAGTGGTTCAGATACTTTCGCCCTAGCAGGAAATATGGCCCCAATCAAACCCTCCTGCCACCCACCCCACAGTAAAGGGCATTCTTCATTCCCAGGCAGAGCATTTTGTAAATTGGAAGTGTATCAGTGACAATTATCAAGGAATGGTTTCTAAAATGCTTTCCTTCCTGCACAGCCAGGCAATCCTTCTTTCAAAAAGACATTAGCCAAAAGCAATGCTCCGGAAATGTCACTTGGAGCAAGCGATTGAATTAATTTATTTGTTTTACGGTATTTTACGGTTAGTCATGTCATACACTTTCACTTTATTTTTTGTCTGCTCATTTAGATAATGCTCTATCTGCCATAAATCCCAGGGAGGCTGAATACAGTATCTTCTAAATATACCCTGCTAATAGTGGCTGGCCTAACTACTCATTGCAGGTTTCATCCAAATACTTGAATTTCACTCCAAAGGTGGCATTTTTGCCAGGTAGAACTAGCATTGTACAATTAATCTGGAGGTGAGAATCAGAAGCCTAGTATAAGAAAGGCTGGTGAAGTGCTTCTTAGGAAGGCATTAATAAGAAGGAGAAATCATAAAGGAAATGCCCTGGGTCTAACTAATGTCTTTTTTTCTGGGCTCATCATTTATTTTTGATGGGACAAGGAAAACCAACAGAAGAAAAAGAGCCCTAAGAGAAGGCACTTGATTTAGAGTGTCATTATTCACGTGCTCAGGAGTCCCACAAAAATACTAAACTCAAAGCTATAATATCCAGGCAGAGGACCTGGTACAGACCCAGGTTGGCCCTGTGCTTGCGGACTCGGTCTCTCTGGGTTCATATGAGCTTTGATCAGTTGATTTAGAGGGCTTTGTTTTTCAAGACTCAGTTTTTAGGTACAAAAGATGTGGCCAGTTGGGACTCCATTTGCAGTCTCTGTCATTATTCGCAGAGTTCATTAAGATAGTCTTCAGTCCTAATTTAGAACCATTTTCACTGCACCAGGATTTAGGAATTTCACACTGCACTAAACGTCTATACAGCCTCTCAAATACCCTTCACTTCTAACTGGCTCTCCCCACACCTCCTCCCTTAGCCCTATATCTCATGCTCTCAACCTGATCCTCTTGTTTCTACCCCTCCATCCCCAGTCCATCCATCTAATCTCTCCCTCCCTTAGAGAACCTTGCATTCCACCTAGTCCTCCCCCCATGAGTTTATGGATTATGACTTGGTCATCATTTACTTAACAGCTAATATCCACATATAAGTGAATACATACCATATTTATCTTTCTGCTTCTGAGTTAGCCTAACTCAGGATATTTTCCTAGCTTCACCCATTTGCCTGAAAATTTCACAATGTCCCTTTATTTAACAATTGAATAATACTCCATTGTATGAATGAACCACATTTTCTTCATCCATCCTTCTGTTGAAGAGCATCTAGATTGTTTCCAGTTTCTGGCTATCATGAATAGAGCATGAATAGAGCAGCAGCAATGAACATAGTTGAGCAAATTTGATTGTGGGAGGATGAAGTAAATACTCATGAGTAGTATAGCTGAATCTTGAGGTAGACCAATTCCCAACTCTCTAAAGAATAGCCATGAGCAATAGAGGAGTGTTCCCCTGCTCCATAGCCTCACCACCATAAGCTGTCACTTGTATTTAATGGCTAATGATCTTAGCCATTCTAACAGGTGTAAGAAGGATTCTCCAAATAGTTTTAACTTGCTTTTATTTGATGGCTAAGAATGCAGAACATGTCTTTGTTTCTCAGCCCTATGAGCTTCCTCTGTTGAGAATTACCTGTTTAAATCCTCACTTCATGTGTGTGTGTGTGTGTGTGTGTGTGTGTGTGTAATTTGGTCTTGTTTGGTTTGGTTTGATTTGTTTCTAGTTTCTTAACTTCTTTATGTAATTTGTATATTAGTTCTCCATCAGATGTAGAGTTGGTTAAAACTTTTTCCCATTCATTCTATAGGCTGCCACATTGTCTCAATGACAGCGTCCTTTGCCTTACAGAAGGTTTTCAGTTTTATAAGGTCTCATTATTAATTGTTAATCTTCATGGCTTTGCTAATAGCATTCTGCACAGAAAGTCTTCTCTTGTGCCAATGTGTTCAAGGCTATTCCCCACCTCCTTTTCTACCAAGTTCAGTACCTATAGCTACCCATGCGACAAACCTTCATAAATCATTAAGGTAAATGTTTATTTCTAGTTGATGAAGGTTGTCATTTTTATATCCATAAAGCAGTGGTGGTATCCCATCAACCTGAAGAATGTCTTTTTCATAATTCCCCTTCCACTACTGAACGAAATAGTCCCAGAGGTTCATGTTCTGTCTTATGGGTTCCTACCACAGTTGGAACTTCCTTTTTTTGATACTGTGTGTGATGGTTAAGATCTCCATCTTGGGCCAACTTTCCTTTCCTTTTGGGAATGTCTCATGGACCAGGAACCAAGCAGCTCATTGCTATATTCCAACCCCAGGTACACTGACATCCTCCCTGAGCATGTTCACTCCTGTATCCTATGGCCCACATTTGCACGCTTTCTTCATTCTCTAGATGCTGGCTAAGTGTGTCTTATATGTCAGACGTGAGCAAGGGTCTAATGCTGAGCAATGACTGCAAGAAAGCAAAATCCAGCCTTCATTTTAATCCCTTCCCAATTTATCCTTATCCTCTTAAAAAAGATCCTAAGATTCCTGAGTTCCTTAAAAAGTATTCCTGAAATACTATTAGAAATGACATCATCAAATGAGAAATATAATTTGGAAGAAGGTGACATTTTAATATTTATCATCTTACTGTTTATGTTTTATGACCTCTATAAAACTCCTTTTTGTGTGTTTGTAGGTAATTATACATTTTATTGTATGTTCTACTTATAACATTTAATTTTTTAATATTTTAGAATAGACTCATCTTTATCTTATAAAACAAATGAAATTTTCTTTAATATGTACCTTGGAACTCTATGTGCATGACTTTTAGGATGAATTTTTTCACAATGAAATCAATAGATAAAATCATTTACATTTAATTTTTTCTGAAATCTAGAACTGTAGAAATCACCATATGGTATTTTCAGTTTAATCAGCATTCATTTTCTTTTGAATGAGGCCAAGCAGCTACTCGTCTCTGACATGTGTGCTATATGTCTGACATGTGTGCTATATGTCTATCTGACATGTGTGCTCTCTGCATGTGTTGTCTACTCACATCAGTTGCCTCTGAGCATGCTCTGACCTCTTCACGTATGATAGTCCCATGATGCAGCAGCTTCTCCTCCTCCTCCTCCTCCTCCTTCCTCTTCCTCTTCCTCTTCTTCTTCCTCTTCCTCTTCTTCTTCTTCTCCTCCTTCTTCTCCTCTTTCTTCTTCTGTGTGTGTGTGTATATGTGTGTGGCTATATTAAGCAGGTGACTGATTTATTTCTACCACAAAAATTTCATATACATATAACTCTGTATGTTTGAAACGGTTCATATTTTTTAAGTGCTAAAGATTATGGATGAAGTGTGAAGTCAGTGGTTTTCAGTATAGTCACAAACATGCAACCCACACTGTTGTGACCTTGAGGGCATTTTTGGCAACTCAGAGATCACACCCTTCAGCTATTGCCATTATCTGCTTCCCTAGCAGGAAACAGCCATATGACTGCTCTGAAGATTTGCTTTTTCTGGACATGTCATATAAGAGAACTCTTGGTCTCCTTTCCCACGGTAAAATAATTATTTTCCTACTCTGTCCCATCCACAGTCACTGGAAACTATAAATCCACTCTATAGCTTATCATCCCCAAGGTAGGAGGTAACTGAAGTCCCGTTAGGATCAGGAAAGAGAGCTTTATCTTTTTCACCTTCATTGAGTTTTCTTCAAACACAGCCATTCAAAACAAAAATTTACATAAAAAGAATGTTCTGACTCAAACCATGATGTGCTGACAACCTTGAAGACACAGCGATATGAAGAAGTCTCGAGAATCCTTGGGCTCTGTGAGTTCTCTTATGTGACGATGCCACTGCCAACTGCATTTCAGCTGTGCTTTTTAAGGAACTCAGGAGTCTTGCCTGCGAGTTTCTGTGAGAGGATAGAGATAGACTTGGGAGGGGTTAAAATGAAGGCTGGATTTTTACCTGTGACAACCATTGCTATAACCTTATTATCTAGTACACAAAATATACTTAGTACACAAAGTAATCTATTTAGACTCTGAACTATAATCACAATTTTCTAGGAAACAGACAAATTATCATATTCTTTCTCTATTCATTAACCTTCAAATTTGTAAGAACCGAACTTTAAATTTTTTTTGCCTTCTCTCTTTTAATTTTGTTTATAATTTTCTACTTTGTTTTTTATTAAACAGGCTTTACATTTGAACTTTTTACTAAATTATGGTTCTACTTCATTAAGGGCAAGCTTGGATTTATATTTTTCAAGTATTAAGCTAGTACTCTCAAACATGCTAGTGTACCAAACATCATCATTCTACTCACACAAAGGTAGGGCCTAGGATGGTGTGAGTTTCTGCATCTCCCTGTGCCTGTGTCACGGTGAACCGTAAACTATTTGCATCATCATAGCCATAGGATGAGTGTTCAAACAACTACATAATTAAGTGTCTGAACTGTGGAAATGTTTGTCCGGTCAATGAGGTACTGTGGTCTCAATTGTTCCCAGTTGAGCGGAAAAGCTCCCCTTTTGTGTTCTTGTGGGCATTCCATAATGCACCTGAGACTAAGTGTGTTGATGTCCACTTAATATAACATGAGTGACACCATGAACTGGGGGAAAGAGCTTGGATTCATTCTTATGGGTCTGTTTGGTAGGAGCCGTTCACAATTGTCTATTCCTTCGACCCTCCTACTCATGAGTCAGGTAACTCACCTGATTTGAGGAAGTGTCTTGGACACATTGGGAAAGACACAGCATGCTGGGTAGACATCTCAAATGTGATACTGTCTGTGGCATCCCTTCCTACTGCTCTTTCTGACCCTTGTATCCCATGAGTAGAAAAGAGTTATTGGTCAGGCGGTGGTGGCCCACGCCTTTAATTCCAGCACTTGGGAAGCAGAGGCAGGCAGATTTCTGGGTTTGAGGCCAGCCTGGTCTACAGAGTGAGTTTCAGGACAGCCAGGGCTACACAGAGAAACCCTGTCTCAAAGAGGAAGAAGAAGAAGAAGAAGAAGAAGAAGAAGAAGAAGAAGAAGAAGAAGAAGAAGAAGAAGAAAAGAAGTTAACAATGACTGCCTGCTGCCCATGTTCAAGAATCAGAGAGAGCCAAAGCATCATTAATATCCAAAACACCTTTCATCTTCACCTGTTTTGAAATGAGAAACATTTCAAAGCTCCAGCCAGCATTCCCAAGACTGCCTTCCCATGTGGACTCACACACTCCTGAACTTGTCTTCCAAATCCTCTCCAAAGGCCTGCACAGCTGGGAACATTAGATACCTGGATCCCCCTGAACTCCATCCTGATTGTAAGTCCATTCCTACTGAACCAATGTCTAGCCCATTCCCTGGTTCTTAGTTCAGCCTTTCCTGTCATTTTATCCCTGCTGTCAGCCCCTCCATCTTCCTCGTCAAGGTCCCTTCTACTCCACGGATGCACCCGATGAACACACCTCTAGTTTTCCTACTTTCCTTGGCTTCATGTTTCTAAAAAATTCTCTGAACATACTGCTTCATCTCTTTTTACTTCATTGGCTCATGAACTCTAGCTTGGCAGCAGTAAGCTCCAATCAAAGGCTTCCTTAATGCCACAACCCAGTGACAGCAAGACCACTGACCAAAAAAAAAAAAAAAAAAGCTGCCTCTTTCAGTTGCTATTAAACGAGAAATGGCATTGTCCATGTACCTTGAGGATTACACAGGTAACATGTGACTATGCCATTTGCTTAGGTAACTCTGTCTCTACTCTCAGTATCTATTCACTGCATTAGCTATAGCCACAGCTGCTTTTCCAAAGCCCAGCTGGCATCTTGGCAAACAGTACAGGTTCAGTTAATATTTACTGAATATTTATGACCAAAGAATCATACGATGTGATGTGAATCCTCTTCATGGTATCTTTCATGAGTAGGGGAATATAACAAGCTCTTGGGATGTAACTAAGAAATCAAGTAAATCTCTGGTGCTACCAATTAAAGCCATTTACTATGTCAGTTCCTCAAACTAGTTGACTTGAATGCTTAGATGTAACAGGCATCTCAATAAGAATTAGTGGGGTCAATAAAAATGATTAAAATTATGAATGTGGCACCAACATCATAATTCAAACCCCTAGCTATTTGTTTCAACTATAATAAATTCCATACTGATTAATAAGCATATCCCTCAAATTTAGAGCTAAAATAATTTAGTAAATATAAATTTACCCCATGCTCAAACTTAATAAAACATAGCAATTGCAAATATATTGATTATTTGATTAATCCTTTTGAAGGATGATAATTATATAAGATTGGATTTAATTTTTCTATACCTACTTCCAAATAATATATAAATTTTCTGTATTATCTTTTTAAACCATGTCAACTTACAAGGAGAGACATTTAAACACATTGCTCTTAATTACATCTACTGCTCAAACTTCCAAGTAACTATAAACAATTAAGTATATCGATGAGCACATTGCTTGATTATCTGAATAAAGACTTTACTCCACAACCCACTACAGTGTGGACTTGTGCTCCTTGTCAGTTGTGGAAGGGCTATCTTTGGAGAACAGAAAGGCATGATTCTTGTTTTGTATTTCCAGCATTTCAAAAGCTTCTCGGGATATAATTGCACTAAGAAATAAGTTCCCTGCTTCATTTCTACATATTTCCAAGGGTGTACTTATTGTTTGTTTGATATATTCCTATGCAAAATTACCCAGTTCTCCAAAGCAAGAAAGGAATACAACTTGGCAATCTTTTAAATTGGGTTTACTTTTATGGCAAAGTACCAAAAAGTGTTAGCAAATGGGCTGCTCAGATGATCGTTCCTTAAGGTTTAGATGAAATATTTTAAAACCATACAGCAGATAAACCAAATGTGGAATTCATTTACCTGTTTGTTATTTTAGAAGTTGAAAAAAAAAAACTCCAAAGTCTTCGTTAGAATAGAACATCTTTTGAAAACACACATTATGGTTATATTTAGATGGGCATTTGCTATCTCTTAGGAAGTAAGTTTTGTCCCAGTTGGGCTTTGTGACTGTGATAAAAACTGTCATGAAAAGCAATGTAAGGGACTAAAGGAATTGTTTGGTTTACAAATCTCCATCACAGTTGATCACTGAGGGAGGCAAGATAAGGTAGGAATTAAGAAGGAGCAGAGGCAGCAACCATGGCAGAATGTTGCCTACTGTCTGTCTCTCATGGATTACGTAGTTGTTTTCACACGCAATCCAGGAACCCCTGCCCATGTCCAACTTCCCATCCTGATGGAGGTGATTCCTTAGTTGACAGATCCTCTTCTGAGATGACTCTAGCTTGTGTCAAGTTGACAGACACTAACCACAGCTTTCAACCTTTGAAAAATGCTAAAGCATTCTATACTACCCCCCCACCCCCCTGCACCCTGTCCTGCTGCCTGCTCCCTGTGTGATACAACACTCGGAGGCTCCCATAACTTTGTGATGACTTAATAGGTTTTGAAAGAGCTAATTTTTGCACTCTTCAGAATGGCATTAATTGTTGAAAGAAGAGTGGCTTTGATGAATGTCAAGTCTTAAAAAAATCATCTAAAAATGTTCTGGGTGCTTAGTGATAATCAAAGCAGAGCCAAACTCACAAAGAACAAGTACAGGTTTCCCTCCCATCACAGCCAGAGACGCCAACTCCAACCGCAGACCTAGGTGGACATTTGCATCTCTAAGGTACACATTTTTGGGTTTTTGTGCAGTCTTGGACACCAAGTCTCATATTGACCTGGCTGACCTTGAACTCTGGAGCCTCTTAACTCCACTTCCCAATGCTGGGATGACAGCCAAACCACACACCTGGCTCTAACACTTTGGGTCCGTCTTACATAGTCAGTTGTAGAACTAGGTGCATAACAACACTGTCATTGAAGAAACACCTTTGCAAGTTTGCTATCTATCATCCTACCTAATGAAATACTAATATTTTATGATCATCCACAATCAAGGTACTGCCTGACTCCTTACTGTTAATAAGTAAGGCCTTTTAAAATCACTTCCCAGGCTGTATGCTGTTAGTGTCTTCTGAAAGCCGCTTTACTTCTTTTCAATTCTGAAACCAAAATTCTAAAAGTCTCCCAAACCAATGATGACAATTGCAATACCGGTTTCCAGCGATTATTATAAATAAAATTGAATAACACACACATAGTCACAGTCATAAAAGTGAAGGATCACACACATCTGAGGTCAATGCCAAGAAAGGGCCAGCCTCTGCATATGCAATCCAAGAACAGCAGCTCGCTGAAACTCCAAGAATCTAAGCCTGAAGAGCCCATAGCTCCTTCCCTTCTAAACATCTGTTCTTCCTTCAAAGCATCCATTGCAGGACTGCTCATCTTTCCGGGGGGCAAGACTGGGGAAGGGTGAGGAGGAAAGGTCAGAGAAGCAGTTTGCTGACTATGGAAATCAGGTTAATGGTGAGCTCGGCTAATCTTAGCAGCAGATAGTTCATTTCTAAAGGAAGGCCAAAGTCCTGGAGACTTGCCAGGTTTGGGAAAAGGTTATTTTGCTCCTCTCCCTCTTCTGTTATGTTCTTATATGTATGTAGGGTATGTATATGGGATGTATGTCTGTCCATGTACATATGGATACATTCCAGTATAAGTACACATGTACAAGTGTGGGCATGTGGGGCGCCAAAGGTTGACACCAGGAATCTTTTCTCTGTCTCACTATTTTCTCCGCAAGCTCTTGCAGAGAAACCCTTTATATCTAGACAGGCAGCTTACCTATAGCTAGCCCTCCTTGCCTTCTGAAGCTGAAATTACCACACCCACCTGGCATTTAGGCTCAGACGATCAGACTTTTCCTCTTGCCCACCTGGTGAGCACTGGTGACTACTCAGCCAGCCTGCAATGGTTTTTCACCATGTTTAGATGTAGTCCTTCAATTATGAGGGGTGGCATTAGCTAAAATGCAGTGAAGTCTCAATGTCAATGGTACTCAACTGAGGGAAGGGGCACTCATACAATATTGAGCAGTCAGGTTACGCTAACATGTGGTACGCATAAAAACAGCTAAGAAACAAAACAGTTACTATTTCCCAAGAAGAAACTCTGTGGGGTTTGTTTTACATGCATTATTTAAGTTGCTTTCAAAACCACACCAGGCCATGAAATATACACAGTTAGCCACTTTGGATGATAAGAAAGATAAGAGACTGCGTTTTCTAAATGAACCAACTCCCTTTCCTTGGTAAAAGGTAAAAGCCAAATTTTGCCACCGACCTACTCCTAAGGCTGCAGAGTTCCAGCTTGTGGGTCAGGCAATGCTTATGCTGTGCTTCCTGGGTTCTTTAAATGGTTCCTCCTGGTGCAAAACCAGGATTTGAGCCTTGTGCTCTCAGACCCAGAGATGGTCTCATAGGGAGAACATGTCTGTTACCTCCCACAGCAGGTTCATTTCTGTAGAGAATGGAAAGGTGATAATGAAGGCCCCTTCCATGTGTCAGGGATTATGTGTGCTGGGGGCTTGTCCTCCATTGTCACTGACCTTGCTTTGATTGCTATGTTATCTGTTTCCTCTGGAAAATGAACAGCTGACCAGAAACAAAAACAGCAGCCTAGCACATCCACACTAGTAGAGATTACATTATCTCAGTGCACACAACTCCACTGAGGATGGAGAGCAGTGTGCCATGTGATCATTCATGAATAGGATGTCTTTGAGGCAATTGTTCCCTCAGAGTCCCCAGCATTCCTCTCTCATTCTGTCCTTTCTCTTAAAACTTTGCTTCTTTTCATTTTTCTATACCTGTTAGTCTTCCTTGCTTTTAGTATTTATAGTTTTTAACACTGTAAATACTATCACCTGAGATAGATGTTTCCATATGTCTAAATGAGAGCACATATTGTATATGATGGCCCCACATACTAGGTCTGCAGACCATTTTATCATGTCATATATATATGTGTGTGTATGTACATATATATGCATTATATCCATGCACCAAGTGCATACCTGGGACTCTCAATGGTCAGAAGGGGACATCAGTCACTAGGAAGTGAAGTGACAGAAGTTTGTGAGCCAATGATATGGGTTCTGGGAACCAATCTGGCCTCTCTGCATGAGCCACAAGCACTCTTAACCACCAAGCCATTTCTCTAGTTCCAAGGCCTATATGATTAAGTGAATATGAACTATAGAATCTTGTTTTCAGGGTAACTGAAAGACCCCTGGAGCTCGGGAGATCCTCACTCAAGTCTTGGGATGACATGACCACCCAATAACTCATGAGAGGCCGATCTTACTGCAAGCGCATGAGGTTTATTTGGGATAGGCCGGTACCAGGCTCCATCTCATGACCTTGCAGTCCAGAGGAGTTCAACCCAGACTACAAGGAGTAAGGGGTATTTAAAGGGAAAAACCACAAACTGGGGAGGGGGGTGAGGGGGTTACCAAGGAAACATAACAAAAAAACAGTGGAAAATGTCAGAGGGACCCAACCCAAGGTATTCAGTTAGGGAGGGGAACATATTCCTTCTAGGAATGTAATCTTCATCTATCGGTTGGCAGGGTAGAGAGCCTCATAAACCAGTAGACCTTCATTCCTAGTTCCGCCCTCATTGTGGATCAGTCAGGAGGAGCAGGTTTCAGGAACCAGAGCCCTGAGGCTCTGAGTTAGCCAAGTTCCTGGTACTGGCTACTCCACATTTTTGGCTTGTTACATTTCTATTAATACATTTCCCTTTTAATTAACATGCTTTTTCCCAAATTTCTAAATCTCCCAGTCTTTCATAACTAATACATAGATATAGATTCTAAACAGCTTTTATATATTGAAACAAACCTTCATAATTTTGTGATAATTGTCTTTTATTCACTGACCTCAGTGAAGCCTATATTGTCTATTATCCCATTTGGTTATTCAATTTTCCTCTCAAATGTAAAGAGAAAAAAAAGATGAATTATTTACAGTACTTTTCCTTTCAGTTATGGGGAAGACTGCACGCATGGGGTGCTGGATAGTTTTATGTCAGTGTGGCATGGCTAGAAGGAACCTCAATTGATCTAGCTGTAGGGCATTTTTTTTTTAGTGATGGATGGAGAAGGGCCCAGCCTATGGTGAAGGTACCATCCATGAGCAGGTAGTCCTGAGTTCTATTAGAAAGCAGGCTGAGCAAGCCATGGGAAGCCAGCCACTAAGTAGCACCCCTCCCTGCCCTGTCACCATGGCCTCTTTACTAGCTCCTGCCTTCAACTTCCTGCCCTGTTTGAGTTCCTGTTCTGGCTCCCTTCCAGATGAACTAACTACAATGTGGAAATGTAAGCCAAATAATCCCTTTCTTCCCCAGCCTGCTTTTGCTCCTTTGTGGCAACAGAAACTCTGAGTCACATGGCCTTCTAACTTTTCACATATGCTTAGTGAAATGCAAAATTAACAAAAAGGGCTCCACTGACTCCTGCATATCCTGTGCTGTCCCTGTTCCCTATGTCATCTGTGTCTACTCACCCTTCTCTGTCTTACACAGTTCTCATTCTCCTCTCTTGTTTAGAGGAGAGCTGATTCCCAGAAGACCTTTGTATTGGGGTTTGCATCAGCTTGAGGTGGGAATGTTTCTCTCCTCACTGCTCCCATTTGTCCTGATGTCATCCTTCTCCTTTTAGGTAAAGGCATGAAGGGACACAACTAGAAACATCATGCATTCATGCCTGGGCAATCTCCATGCATGCTCTTATCCTTAGGCTCAACCTACTATGAGCAATGCCTCCTGGGAAAGTAAGCATTAGTTTTAGAAGGATGAATCTGCAGATCTTAGCTATTGTGTATGCCAGTGTTAGCTAGCTACACATACATTAGCTTTTCATAGCTGCTGCTTCAACTTCCTTTTTTTTTTTACACCAATTGTTTGAAATATTATCCTGTATGCATGATCTTTAGCGTGGTAAAATGCCCCATATGTAGTGGATTGGGTCGGCTTGCTCTTTATCCTACTTCCTCCAAACCCAGCCTAACACCATGCATGGCCCTGTAACTTCATCGTTCACTCTTACCTTCTTGCTTTTAATATTTTTAAATATTATTTTTAATTATGTATATGTGTGTTGGGATGGTGGTAGTATAAATGTTTGTGCCCGTGCAGACAAGAGATATTGGCTTCCCCCAGAGCTTGAGTTAGAGATGGTTGTTGGACACACCTTCTGTGAGTGCTTGCTACTAAAGAGCATCACATATACCTAACCATTGAGTCATCTCACTGGCCACTCTCATATTTTCTTGCAACACTACAGGAAAACCTATGGGCATTGCCTGGGAACCTCGGCAAAGCCATAGTTCCACGGGTTCTCTCTTGTCCTCCACACACTGAGGACAAGATGAAACTGCTTGCCTGACCAGAAGTTTCTGTGGCCTCTCTTTGGCATCTGGACTTCTCTGGAAATTAGTAATAGACAACATCACACACTGAGCTGTGCTACCTTGCCTTTATTAATGCTTTTGGAAAAGAGAGGCAATCTTGATTTGTAAGAGAGAGAGGGGGAGAGGAAGAGGAGGGGAGAGGGGAAAAGAGAAAGAGGGGGAGAGGGGTTAGGGAGAGAGGGAAGGAGAGGATTCGAAGAGCCTCCTAAAGATAACAGTACCAATCTGGCAATGATAAATGAGGTTTCTGAGTCTCGGTGTTCAATTCCCTCTTCTTCCTGCTCTCCTGGCTGGACTTTGTGTCACAGGCTGGCAAGTGTGCCAGAGGCATGATGGAAAGGTTTTCTTCCGGGAATGACCAATCCATTCCCGCAAGACTTTAAATCACGCTCACCGTCCCTTCTCCCCACTCCTTTGATAATGTATCCTTTCTTGCTTTCTTTTATCCATTAATATTTCTCTCTCCTATTATTTATCATTGGCTGTTGTTTAACTTTGTGAGGCTGTTTATGCCACTCGCATGACTAATGCTGCAGAAAGTAAAGAAGCAAGCCCTACACCATAGATTAAGGAAGCCTTCTTTATAATCTATGATTAACTGTAAGCGAAGACCCTTTCGATAATAAATTAATACAAAATGTGCTTCATCCTGGGTTGTGGAGACTAGTAACTCATCAATAGCTCCCTGCACTTAGCTTCAATCAGCACTTCCTACTAAGCTGCTTTACCGCCTGTGATATAATTTCAATTTTTTTTTTCTTGGCAAGATCATAAAATTCTTTCTTCAAGGAAACGATTTAATATTTTAATCTTAAATATCGCATCTAAAGTGGTAGTAAATAAGAGTTAATAGAATTTTTCCTCTCTAATTATTTTGGTCATTTCTAGGCAAGCCATTTTGTTTTGTAAATCAAACTGCATCTTTAATTAGGAAAAAGTTGATGTGAAATATTACACAAAAAGAGAGTTACAAGCGTTGAATCTCTGAATTCTAATCCTAGTGTAACAAGCAAATGCCAGAGGGTCCTTGCTTTGCAGATGTTGGTGCTTCTGTGGACAGAGAGGGATAGCCCAAGCCACTTGCATGCCTCCGGGCCTTGGGAAAGCAGCATTGTGGTTCATCTTAGGGATCACACCGCACCTTTCGAAGTATTCACATACACACATGCACACACACCTATACACCCAAAGTCTGAAACTTTGTTTATGAGCGCCTTCTGCCACATGCTGTCAATATTGTTGTAATCACAAAAAGAGAAAGAGCTATAAGAATATGTTCTGGCAAGGGGTAGGGGAAGGCGGTCCTTTGGGACCAGACATGGGGAGGGGAGTTAAGAGGGTAGCAGAGAAAGGCAGAGAGAAGGAGAGAATAGAAAAGTAGGGGCTGGCCATGACTATGTGGAGAGAGGTGGGAAAGGAATGGGGAGAGAGGGGGGAACAAAGGCACAAGGGGCAAGAGAGAGAAGTAGGAGTAAGAGAGAGAGGAGGGGGCAAGCAGCCCCTTTTAGAGGGCCAAGCCTACTTGGCTGTTGCCAGGTAACTGTGGGAAGGAGCATACCTGGCTGCTGCCAGGTATCTGTTGGGGTTGGAGTTTATACATAATACCAACAAGTATGCCTCGACTTCTGTATTACCCTCTGAGAAAGAGCTGAACAATTGGACCCCCTTACATCATAGTCAGGGAAGGTATTGGTCACCCTTTCCAGTGTCCTCAACTCTGTTTTCAATACCAGAGAGAGGCTCTGGGCTAAGTGTTTGTCAATGCAGCTCTATGTTGCTTTTCCCAACTACCCCCAAGGTCCCTCCAGAAGACATTGGAAACCAGGTGATGCATTAGAAGCTATTCTGCCTGTCCAGCCTCATGTGCTTGATCTCAGCTCACTAGGAACTGGGCCCGAAGTTGAGGGTTAACCAATCTTGAGTAGGCTCCTCCTCTGTAGGCCAGGACCTGTCTAAGCATGGGGCAAGCTGAGGCTCTAGCTTTCCAAGTATTTGAAGAATACTGTGAGTACATGCCAAGAGCAGCCTGTGTTGTGCTCCTTCTAGAGTCCCTTCCTAATATTTGAGGATGCATCCTCAAACTCTGGGCTACCTATTATTGTGCCCATAGCTGTCGTTGAAGGCCTCTGCACAGGAGCGCCTTCTTTTTTTTTTTTTAAGAGCACTATCTTGATTTTGAAACTGTGTATGTCTTAGACCCTTAACCTGTGAAACTTCAATAAAAAGTTTGGCTGAGTTAAAAGCGGGCAGGACTTACAGGCAGACTTGTAGTCATGAATATTCAAGAGGCACTCTCTGACAAGGCCCTGACAAAGATACCCTCATTAGCCACTCCAAGTGCTGCACCTAGATGGATTTAAGGGCCCTATTTTCTCCTGCATTCTGAGGACAAAGGCCTAAACCCAGAACTAATATGATTTTTTTTTTCCACATAGGTAAAGTGGAAGTGTTTTCCGGTTCTAAATGTTATTCATTTCTACACTTAGCAAAGGTTACCAGCAAGTATGTAACCCTGCATGGAAACTGAGCCTCCAGCAGAGCAGAGAGTTAAGAACAAGAGCAGGGGACAGGCAACAGACAAGGGACAGCCTGTGTGCAGACACAGAGGCAGTAGAGGGGAGGAGCCAGCAGACCAGCAAGGAGGATGAGGACACGTGGCTTGAATAGTATTGATTTTCTCTTTTCACTCTTGTGCACTTCCAAGTTTTAAAAAATTAATGCTTTTAATTCTCTTTTTATATTTGAACTTTTAATGGTCATATAAAATAGTGCAGATTGCAAATACAATATGGAGACAGTTTAATGGGAGCATTTTAAAGAATTCTCTTTCCCTCTTTCTCTCTTTTTTCTTTTTTCAAAATAAAATGCTATGAAACTGGGAGAGACTAAAATTCCAGTGTTGAAGCAAGTCCAGATTATATGTTTCTTAACAATTTGCTGAAAGATCTTTCCAACCTGGCAGGAGCAGCCTCTTGCAAGCCACACATTGATCTATCTCAGGGCAACCTCCCAGGATGCTTAAACTATATTTTAATCAATATTTAGTTTTAAAATTATGGTACAAGTAGCTACAGGCTTATCTGATGACATACTTCCCTTTAAAAAATATGCTATGCTTTGTAACTTTCCGAACAGGATGCAAACAGTATAGTCCCATGTGCAGCACTTGGCAGCCTGGGGTCCCATCACTAACACCTGCTCCATGGGATCACCCATTGGCTTGTGCTTATTCACTCTGTATGGAAATTGTCTAGACAAATGTGTGGATAGACCTACTGAGTAAATCCATCCTTTCAGGTCTAGATGATGACCAAAGGGTGCAACTCAGTCACAGAAATATGATGACAAAGGTCCACATAGTTCCCTTTAATGATCTATTTGCTTTGAGAATTAAAAAGAAAGTCAAAACCACACTTATTTTTCTATAGACGCTCAAGTGTTTTCACGTAACATGTAGAAGGTCAGCTGTGCTTTGTGACTGGCAGAGCACGTTCAGCTGTGACTAGCTAATGCCTTATCACAGCTTTCTTTGTGCTCATTTAGACATTTTGGATATTAAGCCAATTTTATGATTAAATTTATCTTAAGTTATATAACTACCACGTACAAAGTCCGGACAGATGTTCTTCTAAGTGCATCACATATAATAATTTGTCTACTTCTTAATCAGAATCTGTGGGACAATGGAAGGTAGCCTGGTTCCTAGTTGAGCTAAGGCTAGCAACTCCAGAGACCCTAAAGGGATGGTAGGAGTTTTGCCTGTTCCTGGGTACCAGGCCCCTGTCATAGGCCTCAGCACCCCCTAGATTTGTGGCCATCAGTCATGTAAGGGCAACACCTCAAGCCCTTAGGCACGTAGAGGATATGACCTGTGGTCACATAGGCTCAAGACAGATCTCCATTTTAATGAAGTACTTAAAGGCCTAGAAGGCTTAGCCAATAAGCTTTCCTTCCCAGACACTCCTCCTTGTAAAAGGTATTTAACCTGAGGTCCACCCTGAGAAGTGGGGTATGGTTTGATACATCTACTTTCCGCCATGACAATGTCTTAAAACCATGAACTGTCTCTTTTCATTGGGATCCACCATGTGGAGTCATGGAGAAGGCATTCACCTATAGAGCCACTGTCTAATCTCCCACTGAAGGCCTCTCTGAGCTCCTAGCCATGACTACCAAGCCAAGCCCAAGCCTGCTGTCACCTTCAAGCCAAGAACTTGCACTGTAGGACCAGCTGGAGTTCTCTGATTCCTCCCCCTACCCTCCCCTACCTCGGCCCCAGGCTAGATCTAGCCCACCATGGATGCAGGTGCAGCTAGGATGGTTGCAGTGGCTAGGGTGAAGCAGCCAGCAGCGCACCTGGATCAAGTGATTCCCTGAGTTATGTTAGAATTATGCTTATCTGGAAAGATCACACCAGACCAGTACAACTCCACTGGAGAGAGTTTTATTTTGGGGGAAAAGGACAAAGGGGGCAACGAAGATGAAGAGGGAAAAAGAGTGAAGGTAAGGAGCTGTCTGCCTTTTATTTGGGCTGTGATGTAACTGCTTGCACCACTGGTGCAGGTAAAGGTGGACGCTGGGAATGCATGGCAATTGCCATGGCAACAGATGCATGGATCCCTGTTGTCTATGGGTAACATCACCATCATCTCTGGATTCGGAGTTGGCCTGTGTCCATAAAGTTGGTTCCTGACTGTAAGGCCAGTTCCTGATACCAACAGAATCTATATCTGACACTGTTTTCATTTTATATAGGAGATGAAGGTGGCATAGAGACTCGTGAGTCAAGCTAAGACCATGTCACTATGAAAATACAAAGCCAGGAGTAATAACATTAGCACTTAGGTTCTCTGGAGAGACAAGGAGAGGAAGGGAAGGAGAGAGAGAGACAGAGCATGAGAGAGTAGGTAGGTAGGTGGTAGGAGATACACACATAGATATGTAGAAATGAAGACAAATATACTTGGAAAGTTGGGCACTACTATCATAGAAGACCCACAGCAGGGCATCTGCAGTCTGGAGGACTCAAAGATGCTAGTAGCATGGACCAGCACTAATGGTCCTAGATCCAAAGATCTGAAAACTTAGGAGAACATTTAAGTGAGTTCAAAGATCTAAGAATCAAGACTTTTGGTGTCAAAATACACATAGGAGAATAAGAGCTGAAGCCAACATGGAGACACATGATGCTTGTCTTTAATGCTCAAGGGAAAATAAAGAATGGGAAAATAGGGAGAAGCACAAAGTGCTGAAGGCCTTCTGCGAATGCTGCTCTTGGGATCTTTCTCTAATGGATAGCATGGACTTTATATATACTCATAAATGGACAAGCCACTTGACAAATGCCTATTCTCACAGGAGCAAGGCCCAAAGCTGCTAAGTAGTCTTTCATACTGGCTGAGCTCTCCTGGGGTAAAATAAGGACACATGGGAGTCTTTGAATCTTCTTGCTAGCTTCCTAGTTGGTGGAATTCATTTGTCAGTGGAGGCATGGAGAGCTCTGCTTCTCATTGGCTATCTGTCTGAGATATCTCTCATCCTCAGGAAGCACCTTTCTCCATATACATCCCACAGCACATTCATGTTCATTCTTCTGAGGGACTGCAAGACACTTAACACTGAACTCTTCTTCCCTGCATGGGCTGTGAAAACTGTTAACTTTGCCCAGATAATCTTTAAATTGTGAATTCTCTTGACTTGGCTAGAAGTCTCATCTACCAGAACTCTTCCCAGAAGTTCCATGGTCAATGTCTGTTTGGTTAACTTGGGGGCAGGAACACTGAGGGCACCAGAGAGCAGTTTCAAAAGTGGTTTTGAGCTTCTCTGATTCCTGCATCTTCTGGACATTGCACATGAATGTTGCCATCTTTGTCCCAGGCTACTCTATTTGAGCATCTGCTATATCTGCTTTCTAATTCCTCTAAACCTTCTTTTCTTAAGCCCAGTACCACTCCTTCATCTCATTTTAAATAACACCCTTCCTAAGCAACCAATATAATACTGGAAGTCCTCTATCCCAGGAATCCTAGATATGTCTGTTTTCCCCAGGACATTTTTTTAGTCTTTGTGACACTTACTTAGCATTTGTATGATGTCTTAGGGTTTCATTGTGGAGAAGTGACCAAAGCAATTCATACAAAGGAAAACTTTTAATTAGAGGTGGCTTACAGTTTCAGAGGTTCAGTACACTATCATCATGGTGGGAAACATGGTAGCATGCAGGCAAACACGGTGCTGAAGGAACTGAGAATTATATATCTTGAATATAAGGCAACCAGAAGGAGACTCTCTTCAACACTGGGCTGGGTCTGAGCATAGGAGAAGCCATTAAAGCCCACCCTGCCCCCAAGTGACACACTTCTTCTAACAAGGCTACACCTACTCCAATAAGGCCATGACCCCTCAAAATGTCATTTTTCCATGGACCAAGCATATTCAAGCCCCCAAAGAAGATAACCCGAGAACATGTGCTGAGGTGCCATAAAGATGAGTTCCCTAAAATTGTGTCAAATAAGTAGTTGTTATCTACAACTATGGTTTATTCTGGGCTGTCTATAGTCGACATGAGAACCTGCCACATCACCACTAAGCTAGCATCATCTTCATGTTTCTAAATATTTTCCACTATTTAAGCCTCTCCTATAATCATTGGGACATACTGGTATTATGAGCCACATAAAGATATCCCACATCCACTGCACTAAAGCTTGATGCAAAACAAGTCAAGATAGCACAAAAATCATGAGGAAAAAGTAGACTAGCTTTTGTTCAACAGCAGACACTAACTACCAGCCAGCCACATTAACTACCTAATCTTTAATATATTTGTTAGGTAAGTATTACTTTATGAGTATATATACTAGGGTTCAAGGAGATAAAGGAAAAAAAACCCTCTCTTCTGTTTAGATTTGAACTTGAGTATATTGGCTTTATAGCTGGAAATCTTACTGTGATTGTCTGCTCTTTGATTCAGTTTTCTCATCTAAAAAATAATTGCTAATGATCCTACATGCACAGGGGTACCCTAAGCATGAATTGGAGGATGTCAGTGTGAAAGACACGCAGTAATTGCAAAACAGCGCTTGTCATATCCGATCTGTCATAGCTTCTCTCTAAAGCACATTTTGCCCAGGAAAAGGGTATGAGATTTTATAAACAGTACAATCTGTGTTAATGAAGATCCAGCGGGAGCGGGAAATCAATATATGACATGCTTTTCTCATTATGATATGATGCTTCTACTTGTGATATTTCATGGTGGACAGTTAGTTCAGGGCTTATCAGAGTTGTTGGAAAGGCCCTCCGGGACTGCTAATGCTTAAGCCTCTTCATTAACTGAAGATGAAATCCTTCCACTGGGATCTAAGCACAGCTCACAAAATCGCTCGCAAGATTAGGTCACCTCTCTTTTTTATTTCGTAACACTTGAGGTTTTCAGTGCAATGGCTGAAAGGAAGATATCTACTCTGCTCATCAAATAGAAACACTTGCTATCACATTAGCCTAACAGTGCCTCAAACAAACAAACAAACAAATCTTCAATTTCTTACAGCCTGAGCATCATTAGATATTCTACATGATCTTGAGAGGTGTTGGGTCATCCTGATAAAAATAACCTTCTCCATAAAACAGTTCCCTATGCATATTCTGTCGTAGCTAATATCACTAACCATGTGCTCACCCAGCCATCTTGTTAGTGGGTTTTATTTCTCCCTTTACCTCATCTGCAAGGCTAAACATAAAACATGCATATTTCATTTTCTAAGTAGTCCTCAAGTCCAGTTAATCTTCTAAGTCCATATCTTTACTCTCTTGAGTCAGGGTCTCATTAATCCCCGAGGCTACTGAAAAGACTCCCTTATTGATTGGCATGCTTTGGGCTTGACCCCTACATTCAACCTCCACTTGCTTCAAGCAAGTGCTATTGGAGGGATTCTTCTGAAATACAAATAAGCACAGCATTCCACTGATAGGCCACTTCGATACCTTTCGCAGATCTCCCCCATATACAAAAGACTTGCTCAACAGTGCCTTGAACTGATGAACATAGATGGACTACATTTCAGCTGTGTGGATATTCAAGGCTCAATTTAACCATGGAAATACATCTATGTGTTCCAGAAATTCAAAAAAAAAAAACTCAAGGGTGGAGACCTAGGCTTGTTATTGATCATCTGTTGGAAAAAATCACAGCTACTCCAACAAAGGTGAAGGATAAAGATGCTACAAGTGTCTCAGTTAAGAACAAAAGCAACACCCTCCACTAGGCAGCAAAACATTCACTATTTGATTTTGAGATACCATATTATAAACTTGTGAATTTAGGTTTTGTATGTAACATGTGATTTACATATGTATCAATTCATTTGACTACTCTCTTATAAGGTATTGCATACTCAGAAATATCTCATGACCTGTCTAGGAGCTCATTATGAGGGACCGATAGAATATAGACTTGCTTTCTGAGGGGAGGAAGTGTTAGAACTCAGTGGACTGACAGTGTTTTTTTGAGTGCTATAGATGTTGGCCTTCCCACCAGCTGTCCATTCAGAGAATCAACTCCATTCCTGGCAACATGTTTGTATAGTACCAAGGTGAGTATGGCCCTGCTCTCCTAGACTCAATTGGAGAACAAAATATGCACAACTAAAAACAAAACAACAACTGTTGCATGTCATAATAAAAGTGTGGACAGAGGCTGCATAGTCTAGAAGGAAATGGTGTTTGTGTTAGAAAGGCAGAGAGGAGGGAAGAGCAATGCCTGTAGTATGACAAAGACTTCACAATGTCCTTCTTTTCTTATATTCATTACTCATTTAACAAACTCAAGCGTACTGAAGCTGGTGTTCTAGATGCTGGCAAACTGAAATGTAAATGATTGATGATGACTCTTAAAGCATTTGGATGCTGCCATGTAAAATGTCAGGGGAATGATATTTGTTGAATAATTCTAAGTACTAAAATAAAAATGGCCATGGAAATAAGATGAGAGCTGGAGAAAGCACATCCCATTGTAGAAGTACGCGAAAGGCCTCTCTGAAAATACAGCTCTTCACCAAATCCCTTGTATGAGTTTCCCATTGCTGCAATAGTGTGTGAACAGATCTGTTTTTCTCTAAGACAAGATAGATTGATTATCTGAATGCTGTAAAAGTCTGAATTTCCAAATGAGTTTCATTAGGCTAAAAGCTCGGTGTCTCAGAGGGACATTATTCCTTTAACTTGCCCAGCTTCCATGGACAGCCGACATTCTCTGCCTTGTACCACTTCCTTTATCTGTATGCAGAATTTGAATTTTACAAAATTGAAGTCAAGGAAGTAGATGGTAGGTTAGTTGGTGGTTAGGGCAACCCACACATATTGTGTTAACTGAATATGAAAGTTTATCCCTGTATTCTCAATTGTTAATTCCTAGGCCTGTGGCTCCAGGCTAATAAGATATGTACATGTTTGTCACTTCCTCACCTGTGCTCCCCTCACCAAAAAAAAAAGCAAGCTGCCATGGTGAAGGTCACATAGCCATCACCTCCAACTGGATGAATAAGGAGTGTAACATTTTGCATAATAAAGAGCTGGTGGCTAGAGCTACTATGGCAGAAGGACCTAGAGAGGGACAGAGGCAAAAGACAGAAGGGAAACAAAAGGGAACAGGGAGGTATAGCAGAGAGCAAGACATGGGGAGAGACAAAGTGGTTGGGTTAAGTTATGGGCTAGCTGAGGGACTGCCCAGCAAACAGACCTTACACTATTCAGATGCGTCTGTATACAAGCAGGACCCCTAAAGTCTTGCAATAGTTTGAGGTGTCTTTGGGTGAAAGGGTGAGGGAAGTAGGAGCTTGAGTTTGTTCATCAAAGGTAAGATTTTCTCATAAACAGTCAGAGTGCTTGGAGCTTATGGCATAGCAAGTGACTACAGTCAATAACAGCATTATATACTTCAAAATAAGCAAGAAAGTGCGTTTCAAAAGTCTCCCTAAAAATTATAGGTTATCAAGATGATGGATATGCTAATTAGTTTGATTTAATCATCCCATATTGCATGCATATATCAAAACATCATGGCATCCTATTTATTTATGATGTGTCAAAAATAACATAGGCATCTCTGCATCCAGAGGAGATTGGCTCTCAGAGCCAGTTTGTGTACCTACATCTGTAGGTGCCACAGCTTGGCTATGAATTTCAACAGCATTTGCATATATTATTACATGTTACCTTCTCAGGTGACACAATTTCATGTAAGTGCTGTGGATTAGCTGTCATATTGAGTACATAGACTCAAAAGGCTATGTAGGTTCAGGCATGATATTCTTGAAATGCTTTTGACTTGTGGGTGGTTAAATCCATGAATGTGGAACTCACAGTGTGAAGGGGGAAATGTATAAACAAAAATAACTATATAAGAAAAATGGAATTTGTACTGAAAACAAGACTGTAATGTTGAGAGGTGTCTCTATTCCTCTGAGGTTCTGTAAGGAACCCAGGTTGGAAACAAAACCTTGATTGGAATACAGAACCAAGGGATTAGATAAGATCATCCAATCAGGATAGTGAAGAAATTGATATACCACAAAATCCACATAACTGGTAAAGGACAGAGGAAGAACCTGGGGAAAAAAACCCACACAGGGAGAGTGAGAGACTCTGGCATCCTGAAAGCCAAATGAAGAAGGAGCAAAGGCAGGTAAAGATGTGCATTGGGTTACAAATGCACACCAAGTTGATGGGATGCTGCAAGAATGTTGAGAAGCAGTAGGGCCAGGGTGAATTTGGATATCCAACTATTTCAAAATGTTTAACTCCAAAGAACAGTTATAAAACAAACAAATAAAGCAGTAATAGGACTCAAGTGAGGTTTAGATAGCCTTTTTTATAAATGTGCAAGAGATGGAGACTACAAAGACTTAGGGCAGCTGATTCCGCAGGAAGGGCTAACAAGGGAAGTGGAAATGATGCCCTTGAACAGACAATGGGACCTGACTTAGGGTACACTGCCCACATCCAGAAGCACAGTGGGAACTCAGTGAGAAGAAAGTGAGTGAGTAAGTGAGCAAAACTGGGGGCATCTAGATCTCGGGAATTAGTCAGAGACCTTACTTACACCCATCCATACCCCCTAGCCCCCCCCCCCACACACACACACATGTATAAGGAAGCAAGACCATTAGTTGATAATGAGGACAATTTGGTGATGTTGAGTTGAGAAGACATGAGGTATTATTCATCTGGGAGGGTGAGGAACCTATGACCCCAGAAATGGTGTGTGAACAGTTAGATGAATAGTCTAGTTTAGTCACTTTTCTATTAATTTGAGGTGGAGACAGTGAGACTAGTGGGTGCCCTCCTCGAGTAGGTCGCTTACTGCCATAGGCACAGGTTAGCAGGGCCTATGGTTGGGCTTTGGCAGACCAGGGTGCACAAACTTATGGTTGGAGGTCACTGGTATTTTATTCTGCTCCATCTGTATTAAAACATGAAAAGTTCAGGTCTTCTGTTGTCACACTATTGGGATGGTTTGGGACATTAAAAAAAAAAAATCATGACTTTTCAAAGATAGAACAGCTGGTTCCAAGAGTGCTTGATGCATTTTCAACAAACCTTTGCTAATTTTTAGAACCCTACTTCACAGAGGTCTCTTGATAAGTTTTGCCAAAAATGATGGGTCAGGAACTGGAGGATGGACTCTGAACAGGAAGCAATGGCTAGAAGAGAATCCATTGTCTGAAATTTTACAACCTCATTGATAGATAAGACACAAAACAACCTAACAGATTTATTAATAAGAAGGTATACAGACAAGCTCACTCTAGGAGACTGCCTAAGATCTTATCAAAGCAAGGTGCTTGGCTAAGTTAAGAATCCATCATAAATATAGAGGGGAGAATTGTTGACAGGATTGAAAGCAGTAGGAGTCAAAACATGTTTCCTCTTACCCATAACCTAGCTTCATCCCATTATTTATTCTCTCTCTCTCAATCTCTCTCTCTCTCTCTCTCTCTCTCTTTCTCTCTCCCTCTCTCCTCCTTCTCTTCATCTCCCTCCCCATCTCTTATTTTGTTTTCCAGACAGAGTTATACTGTATAACCCCGCTATACTAGAACTTGTTCTGAACTCACAGAAATCCACTTGCCTCTGTCTCCCAAATACTAGGATTAAAGATGCACACAATCTTAGAATTTATTCTTAAGATAGTAAGACAATGGTTCAAATCTTGTTACATCACCTTCCAAATAGTGGTATACTTATTTATAGGGTATTATACAGCTGGGAAATGACTCATTGAGTGAAGTACGTAACTCACACATACAAGGACTCAGGTCCCAATCTCCAAAGTCCATGTAAAAGCCACATGTGGTACTATGTGTCTCTAATCCCAGAATTCTTACAGTAAAATGGATGGTAGAGACAGGGGAATCTGACTCATGATGCTGCTGGCTCAACATGCACAGTGCAGCACAAACAACCTAGAGACCCTGTCACAAGCGAGGTGGGAGGCAAAGACTGTCTCGTGTGTGTCACATGACAGCTATATCCTAAACTCACCTGTGTACAAATATAGACACCTATCTACACAAAATGAACAAACGATAAAATGAAGCTTATAATGTATCTTTACAGTAAGTAGCATGTTCTTCATAAGAACCCTTTACTTTTGGGGGCTGGAGAGGGTTCAGCATTTAAAAACATTGCTCGTTTTTTGCAGGGGACCCGGGTTTGGTCCCAAGTGCCCACATGGTGGCTCTCAGTCATACATAAATCCAGGTCCAGGGGAGCTGTAGCCTTTTTCTCACTTCCTTGGGTACCAGGCACACACATGATGCACATACATACTGGCATACACAACATTCATATGAGTAAGAAATAAATAAATAATAAAGAAGAAATATTCATTCTCTTTGAATGGTGCCTTGGGTCAGTTATTTGTAGGCATACGTCACTTTGGCAGAATCATATCCTGAGTCATGTATGGGAGAAGGACCCAATAATGTCAGTCTGAAGATGGACTTGGAAAGATGGACATGTAAAACCTAGGGCAGTTTCTCCATACTGACCCTGTGCCACCCACAGAGGTGTGTGCGTATCAGGTGTCTCCTGTTCAACATCTCTGTTTCCTTCTTCAGACAGCCTCATGCTACAGCTTCCCACACGCTTTTAACAGGAAACTGTCCTTTCCAAGAGTCTGAGTATCTAATGCAGATTTTAAACCCTAAGTAAAGCTTAAAAGTAGCAGACACCCTTATTTTCTATAAATACTTATCAAGCAGTTCATAAGTAAGACACAGGTAGAGTGAATTCACCAAAAAAAAGTAAATGCTTGACTATAAAGGACAGAAAGAAGCTGTCCTTAGGTTTTAACATGTACCTTGTTGTATTAGAGTTGATACTAGTTGTCCACTAGTTCATCCAGCCACCCATGATGTCACATCTTTTTAAATTCTAATTGAAATCCCAAGGAAAGTATTGGGTCTTTGACTAAAACATTCATGTAAAATTGAGTAATCCTTTCATAGTGAATTGTGGCACAATGGAGAGTCTCCATGCCTGCTGGCCTCACAAACATCTCTGTCTAACCTTTTATAGAACATGTATGTCAACTACAGATGCTGCTGTCCCCAGAGAGATGAAATGGGCATCCATACTTGTTTCACTGCCTTATAAACTATGACGATTTGTTGGCCTGCTTTCAATACTCTGGAAAAAAAATGAAAAAGGTAGCCTGCTGTTAGGACCCTGTGGCATGTGAAAGCTCCTCTGTAATGTTCTACAGGAAGTGTACATGTCAGAGTTTCACGTGTGGAGTGAACTGAGACTCAGCTGGGTCCAGAGGAGAACAGGGTGCATTAAATCAACAAGGCAGATTCAAACGAGAACCATCTCACAGGACTAAAATTTCCAACAACTTTTCTAGTTTCTCTCATAAGACAGAGAGCGTAGCCCTTCATTGTGCTTTAAACGTGTTTGTTCTTATATGATTGGCTAGCATGCAATGACACACCCAGGGGATGGGACATTTATCCCTTTGAATAACTTGAGTGGTCATGTCTCCACCAGCAGTCACTGCCTTCTGTGTATGATTCTATAATTCCCCAGAAAGATGGGCCTTCCAAATATGGCCCAAGTGAAGGAGGTGACAAGCCAGTGATGGCGGGCCATGCATCATGCATTCACTGTCGGTGAGGGAGTCTTTTTTTTTTTTCATGAAACTGATTTATCACCAAGAGAAGCAACCTCCTGGGTGACGGAATTTATACCATGATTTTCCGAAGCTCCCACAGATACAAGGATCTTGTCTCAAAAGTCAGGAGCAAAGGAGACTGTCTGACAGAAGCGGTTGGGAGAACTATGCTCTCTCTCCCCTCTTGCTTGGGAATGCAGAAAGCATTTGCCTAAGGAGCTCTGGCATAAATTCAAAATACAGCATGTCTGGTAATTTCAATTTTTAACAGCCAAGTCCTTAAAGAGAAGCAGGGTTGGACTCAGGGAAGAGAAGGAAGGTAAATTTCAGATGCAAATGGCATCAAGCTGTGGCAGTCTGGGGAGAGCATATTAAGATGAATACACCCTTCTGCAGAGGAGTTTATAGTGGGTCATTTTGGGTTGTTCTCTGGTCTGGAAGAGTTCTCCTTGCAGACCCTGGGGGCGATGAGCACACTGTTTGAGTGTCAGTAAGGTGTGTCCAGTGTCGTCTCTCCAGAATTCGCATCATTAAGCCTAGTTTTATTGTTCACACAAAAGCTGCAGCTTTTGGCTCAGGATGCTAGAAGATGCTTGGAGTCGGGACTAATTAGCCAAATTATGAAGCCTGGGATGGGATGATCCACAGCAAGCGTGTAAGAAGCTGAAATACTGCCCCGGAGGAAGAGTAGCCATGCCCTCTGCAGGCCAGAGTGTGGTGTGGCTCAGCGCCTTCTCCAGACCTTCCAGCTGAATGGCTTTTGGATCACTGAAGAGTAGAAATTGTCATATAAGCTTCAGAAACACTGGGGACCTCCATCAAGGCAAAAACAGGAGGAGGCTGTGTGGAGGAAACCTACCACAGGGCAGGGTATTCAGAAGTCTTAAATAGGTACTGTCAGCGCATGCTCAGAAAACAAAAACAAAAACAAAAACCGAACCAAACCAAACAAAACCCGCCCCTTGTAGAGGAGAGCGGAGTTCTACCCAAATCACAGCAGAAACAAACTCAAGCAAGGAAGATGGTAAATGGACCTTGTTCGATGTTGGAAGTACTTGGTAACGAACGATATAATTTAATAAAATATAGGGTACATATTATCAACCGAAACCAAGGCAGAAGGAAATACATTGTGAGCACAGTGAGGAAAGTAACTATACCTGGTTAAACTGTAGACAGCCTCCTCTGTCCAGAAGGCTGAAATGGAAATTTTAAGTTGAGGATGCCACTCTGCCCCTCTGCAATCAGATGTTCAAACAGAAGCAGAGCCTGAGGCAACCACCCGCACCCTACCGGATGCTGGAAGAACTAAGAGGTCCCTCCCAGTCCCCCCTGCACCTTCTCTCCCCCCTACTCAAAAAACAAAACAAAACAAAACAAAACAAAAAAAAACCAACAACAAACCCAGACCGAGATGCAGTTCTCAGAGTTACAGGAGAGGGTGTTCTTGGGAGGCATTTAGGTGGTAGAATCATTGCAGCAGGTGACAGAGTGATGTTAAAGACTGAGAAGGAGCCGAGCAGTGGTGGCGCACGCCTTTAATCCCAGCCCTTGGGAGGCAGAGGCAGGCAGATTTCTGAGTTTGAGGCCAGCCTGGTCTACAGAGGGAGTTCCAGGACAGTCAGATAGTTATACAGAGAAACCCTATCTCGAAACAACAACAACAACAACAACAACAACAACAACAACAACAACAACAAAAAACTGAGAAGGAAATGGCGCGGCTGATGCTGGTGTGTGCGGTTTGCTTTGGGCCGTGCTATAGAAGGCAGAGCCCCATGCCTATGGCGAGGAAGAACAGATTTGAGAGGGTCTACCAGTCAGGACTCCATTTGAGTTTTCAACAGCCTAATTTTAAATTTAGTGCTTTGGGGACTACCGGGTGTAATGGTAGGCAGCTGTGAACCCAGCATGGAGGGACAGAAGCAGGAAAGATTGCGGCAAGTTTGAGACCAGATTGGACTACATAGAAACTGTCTCAAAGAACAAAAGAGGCAAAATGAAGCAAGTGGCCGGGCTGTGAGATGGATGGATATGCTTGGTAAGGAGTTGAATTATACGGTACAGCGAGCCATTAGATAACAAGATAGAATAGAAAGGGCAGAATGAGAAATCAGAAGGCATTTTTGCTAAGGATCTTCATTCACTGTCCTGCATGGATAGGTTTGCCTTAGCTCCCCCACTTCTCTGGAGAATTGTGTCCTCCACTCCTGATGCCTGAGGGAAGGATAACTCCCTGGCAGTGGCTTACCACACATCCTTCCCATAGATTGGATCGGTGTCTACTTCGTTTCTCAAGAACATGGATTGCCCCCAGTGACTGACTCTGTGTCACATCGCTCCACAGCATCCTGTTTTTCTGCTGTGAAGCAGGAAGATCAGAGTAATTACTTAGCAGGATTGCTGTGAGCATCAACTGAATCCATTCATCCAGGGCCTCCCAATAATGCCTAGAACACAGAGAAAGCTAATTTAGTAGGCTTCCAAAGACAAAAAAGTACAAGTTCACCTACACAGGACAATCCAAGGACATGTGCTTTACAGGAAGTCAATACAGAACCCTCTGTCAAATACAACAGGAGGGTTGCCCAAGATGTATACTGCTATTGATCTTATGGCCATGGAGTTAACACAATTAATTTATCTGCTTATAAGATGAGTACTTTTTAGATTTATGCATTCAGTGTGAACATTAAAAGGATGGTTTCTTCTACTGGGTAGTGGATCATCAGCACAGAAAGCCTATGTAACTGTGGCACTACATTGAGCATCTCAGAGAACATTTCCCTGAGAACATTTATCTGAAATTTTACCTATCGTTAATTTAGAGATTATGTTGGGGATTTTCAAATGCTTGTGTATTTCAAACAGGATCTTAATATTGAAATCCAGGCTGGTCTAGGACATAGGATCCTCTTGCCTCTGCTTCCCAGGTGCTGGCATTATAAATATAAGCCATTTTGATGATATCTTAGAAAACTTACATAATACAGTTCTAAGGAGCAGGCTGTGTGTTGATTTTTGTAATGTTTTCTGGTTTTGTTTGTTTTTTTGTGGCACTGAAGGCCGGTTACTGACCCAAACATGGGTTGTTAAGCACAGCCCCCTCTTCTTCTGACCAAGCTAACCAAAATATCTGCATGCTTTCCTTGAGATCCCTAAAACATCTGTATGATTCCTTAATGTTTCCTTAGGACACATTTCAAGATACAGTATGCATTTATTATTCAAAGCTTTTGGCTCCTGACACTAAAATTTCATCTTTTCTATATATGACTTTCATGTGTTTGATATTATCATTAAAAAAACATTTTGATAAATGGTGGTAAAACCATAAAGCTTTTTGGTTTAAAAAAACAATATGATATAATATTTCTAGATATTGTAAGCTGTGTTATGTATTTGTCTTCTGTTCTTTTGCCATTGAAAATGATTGCATATACATAAAACATACCATGTTTTGACAGTTCACATGCTTCTCTACTCCAGTTCTTCATGAACATAAGGATTTTAAATTCACCAAGTTCAGTTTTCAAGTTCTCTTTTATCTGTTTTCTAATGTTTAGACAGCAAAACTCATTCTCACTCTTTTACATATTTAATCTTCTACTTTGGGTTTATCTATTTTATTTTGTAGACAGAGTCTCACTGTGTATCTCTGGCTGGTCTAGAAACCACTATGGAGACCAGACTGGTTGTAAATTAATAGATATCCCCATGGCTCTGCCTCCTGAGTGGTGAGATTAAAGGCTTGCTCTATTTTATTCTGTATGTAAAACACTCTGTAGGTTTTGTCCTTAATGACAGAAATCATCAGCTGCTTCCCCTCCAAAGTTATTACATCATGTGCTTCTCCACACATGTGGAGAATTCTCTTCTCTAACAGAAAAATAAAGGAAAAGAAGAGATGGAGGTAGATGTGGGGGAGGTGGAAGTGGGAGGGTCAAGGAGAGGACTAGCAAGCTCAAATGTGACATAGATTCCAACAAATGGTCTTTTGCTGCTTGCCCAGGGGCCACCAATGGTCATCCAAACTTCCTCCCCCCCGAATATCTCTCTCTCTTTCAGCATCAAACACATTCTGGAGTCCAATAGCAACCTCCCAGCCCTACCTTCATGCTCTGTATCTCCACAGCAGAGACATCCTTACCTCCACCTCTCTGTTGGCAGAAGTCAGTAATGTCTTCCAGGACACCCTGTCTGCCAGGCTCTGATTCTACACCTTTAGCAATTACAGCTTCTGCCACAGTTGTTTTGAGACCAATACTTCATGGAAACTAGTATTTCCCACATGGCAGTGTGCAGATATAAACTGTCCTGAGAATACTCAGATCCTTATAAAACTCTTAGATATATTTCTACCAAGTTCTATTTGCCCTAGGTTAGTTTTTGCTGCTTTGGGTGTTGAACTTTCATTAGCAGAGAACAGAACGGCTTCCTCATGAACCCTCTGGAGACAGCCTCTTCCCTTCTTTCAAACAATGACCTCAGGAGGACACTTCACCTCCTTTGTCCTACTCTTGGCTCTGGCCACAGAGCAACTGCTAAAGAATTCAAACAGATCTTTCAATGTTCAGTCATGCAGCAGACACAAAAAAGATGCCTGTAAATTTTTAACTAGGATTCAGAAAGTGTTGATCTAAACAAATTACACAGACAAAATATCTAAAATTTATTATTTTATACATTTCCCTATTGGGCAGGTGTAACTATTCTTAATGAGAGATTATATGACAAAAATCTTTTACTTTAGTTTTTGTTGGTAAATGTTTTTAGTGTGATTGTTTTTTGTCTGATGATACAGTTATGAATTTAAAAAATGTATTTAGTATACAGGACCTACCAAATATCCTAGCTCAGGCATACAGAATTCTAGGCCATTGGCTTTTTGCTTTTTCTCCTGTTCACACGACAGACTACAAGACACATTTCACACTGCCACTCAAGAGTTTATAAGAACCTCTTCCTAACACACGTGGTGTTAGCATCAGGGCATCCAAAGCTTGTGGCGATGCATGAGTGGGTCCAGAGACCTGTTGCCAGGGCAACAGCTGCCATATTCCCAGAATCCATTGGGCTCACCTCCCACCTTTACTTGCGGCCACTATGTCAAAACCCATATATATATATATATATATATATATATATATATACATTCCTCCATCTCTCTTTCTCTTCCCCTCCTCTCTTTCTGCTACTGCCCCCTCTCTCCCTCTCAATTAAACCTCTTACATGTGGAACTGTTTGGGCCTAGAGTGTGGTATGTTCTGATGCAACCCGCCGTTCTAACACATCATTTGTGTTAGAACTCCTTGAATTGGCAATTGCATCAACAGCCGCTGCACTGCCCTGCAGCGGGGCGGGCAGAGGTCATGACCACATGGATTGGTCTTAGCATCGACAACCGCAGCTGCTGTGAGAATGCGAGTTCATGGCCCCCTCAGCTGGTGGCTACAACAGTCGCAGGCTCTCATCATGGAAGCTGCCGCTGCTGAAAACACCACCACCAAGTTGCAGCTGAGCCTGAGCCGGAGCCAGAGCCACCCACCCGCAGTCACAGAGGGACATACAAACTTCTATCATGGGGGTTTACAGTCATGCCTCCCAGTTGACATACATCTTAGGACTTCTGCCATTGGTTGCCTCTCCCTCGGAAGCAACTCTCATTCCCTAATTTTTCCGGGCTCTTGCAGCCGAGAAATCCTTGATCCAGGGTGGATTGCTTTCTACAGCAGGCCCAGGGTCTGCTGGATAGCCACTAGGGGGTTCTCATGACGACTTGATCCACTAGCTTTGGCTGATACTTCTTGGTTTTTGGACTGTTCTCAGGATGATGGTATGAATAGTCCAACTACCTGCCAATGGGTGTCAGAATATCTTTGACCATACCTCCAGGCACCCCCCTGGGATGTCTCCTGGAAAATCTCAAATCTAACCCAGGGACTTGGGTGAGATCCGCCATTTTCTCTCCAGTGACTTTTTAAGGTGGGACCAGCCAGGAGGCACAGGCCTCACAAGTTGCAGAGCAGCCTGGTCAGGATCATTTCTACCTCAGACCACACCTAGGAGGGACAACAGATCCACAGCCCTCTCTGCAGCTTTCCCACAAGCAGAGAGCCTGTGTCTAGGGTGTGCTCTGACCCCAGGACTTAGGACGGACAACTGATCCATAGCCATCTGCACCCAGGATTTACCATAGGAGAGCTGATCTCTCAGAAGTACTGACACAGGCTTACAAACCCACGGGAGGAACAAGCTCTAGTCAGAGACAGCAAGAACATCTGACACCAGAGATCAACAGATGGCAAAAGGCAAACACAAGACTCCTACCAACAGAAACCAAGACTACATGGCTTCATCAGAACCTAGTACTCCCACCACAGCAAGTCCTGGATATCCCAAAACACTGGAAAAGCAAGATTTGGGTCTAAAATCATATCTCACGATGGTGCTAGAGGAATTTAAGAAGGACATGAATAACTCCCTTAAAGAAATACATGAGAACACAGGTAAAGAGGTTCAAGCCCTTAAAAAGGAAACAAAAACATTCCATAAAGAATTACAGGAGATCACGAGTAAACAAGTAGAAGCCCTTAAAGAGGAAACACAAAAATCTCTTAAGGAATTACAGGAAAACACAAACAAACAGGTGAAGGAATTGAGCAAAACCATCCAGGACCTAAAAATGGAAGTAGAAACAATTAAGAAATCACAAAGAGAGACAACTCTGGAGTTAGAAATCTTAGGAAAGAAGTCAGGAAACATAGATGCAAGCATCACCAACAGAATACAAGAGATAGAAGAGAATCTTAGGGGCAGAAGATACCATAGAAAACATCGACATAACAGTCAAAGAAAATGTAAAATGCAAATATATCCTAAACCAAAACATCCAAGAAATCCAGGACACAATAAGACCAAACCTAAGGATAATAGGAGTAGAAGAGAGTGAAGACTTCCAACTTAAAGGACCAGTAAATATCTTCAACAAAATTATAGCAGAGTACATGTTCCGTTCTCACTTAGTGAACTTTCCCAAATAGAAAACAGGCTGGGTTCCTATACTTCTAACTCTTCCAAATTTATTAAAGAGTTCAAGTATATCACTCAATCTTACACCTTGACTTTCCTGATGTTCATATGATTCTTACTAATAAATCACTTCCTGAGGAACACAGATGAGTCTGGGAAGAGGCAAGAGTGCATGCAGATGGAATTCACCAAACAGACGGCACATACCCAGTTGGCTCTGAGACAGTGCAGGACCAGGATCCCTGGTGGAATTACAATTCTGCAGGTGGTATTTTAGCCAGGGACAGGTTCATCACATGCCTTCAGGCCGGTCTTAGAAAAGCAGCCTTAAAGCCAGTAAATTTTGAAAAACTTCAAGAGGTTGTCCAAGACAAGCAGGAGAATCCATCTCAATTTTTAAAACCCAGAAGGCATGTAACTTCTAATGATCTACATCTTTTCCCAGAGCTACCCTGACATAGGAGCTAAACTTAAAAAACTGGAGAGGGGACCCCAAACTCCACAGGCAGAAGTTTTAGTGCTGGCTTTCAAAGTGTACCATGGGAGAGATGATAAAGTCTGCAAACAAAAATACGATATGCTGGCAAAGGCTGTCTGACCAGCCCCAGCCACTACCCTGTACTCATGGTCCCCTAAGACTCAGAGACCATCAGGTACCTGCTACAAATGTGGTAAACAAGGTCATTGGGCAAAAGTTTGCCCTAACTTCTGCAAGCCAAGAGGGCCATGCCCTAGGTGTCATCAAGAGGGACATTGGGCTGTTGATTGCCCTCATGTTATGCAGAACATGGGGACATCACTCCCAAATAACCCTCCAACTGATCTCCTAGGCTTGGCTATGGCCAACTAAGGAGGCCCAAGCTTCCCTGACCTGACCGCTGCCATCACTAGTGGAGAGCCCCGGGTAAATATCGTGGTATGTAGGCGGTACAGCTCCTTCCTCTTGGACACTGCAGCCACTTACTCTGTCCTGACAGAGTTTTGGGGACCCTTTTCTCCTCATTTTCCCATTGTTGGTAGGAGGACAACCCTACTTCCCTCTCCAGACCCCACCACTTAGATGCATTTTTAGGGGTGTACCTCTTACCCGTTCCTTTTTGGTAGTGCCAACATGTCCTGTCCCCTTATTGGGAAGGGATCTTCTAGCTAGGCTGGGAGCCTCTCTTTCCTTTGCTCCTCATATTTGCCTAAACTTAGGCTCGCCAGCAGTTCCTCTGCTCCTTCTCCTAGCCAGGCAACCTACTAACACTACCATGTTGTTTCCTTTACCAGCTTCTCAAGTAGATCCCCGAGTCTGGGATGTCCAGAACCCCTCTGTTGCTAAACACCATTCTCCTGTTGTCATCCAATTTCTGGACTCTACCAGGTATATAACCCAAGCTCAATACTCTTTCTCTCTCTCTCTACAGTCCACTCCTGAAGACTTAAGCTTCTTAAAATTTATCACTGCTTCTTGCAAAATCTGTCAGAAGTCTGACCCCAACTCAAGGTATCGTAGCACCCCTTTTCCTACCCATCAGGCTAGAGGTTCCCTTCCTGGAACTGACTGGCAACTTGACTTTACCCACATGTCCACTGTCAGACATGACAAGTACCTCCTGGTCTTGGTGGACATCTTCTCAGGGTGGGTAGAGACATTTCCCACAACTAACAAAAGGGCTCAGACCGTCTCTGATTTCCTCTAAGAGATCATCTCCCCGTTTGGTGTCCCAGCCTCTCTCCAATCAGACAATGGTCCTGAATTTACCTCCCAAGTCTCTCAAATCCTATCTAAGGCCCTAGACATCCCCTGGCATTTTCACATTCCTTACCACCCTCAATCTTCTGGTAAGGTAGAAAGAACTAACCACTCTTTAAAAACCACTCTTGTTAAACTGTCATAGGAACTTCACCTTGATTGGGTAAAACTCCTACCTCTGGCTCTTTTCAGGTTACGAGCTCTCCCAAAGCAACTTCTTCTCATCTCTCCCTTTGAACTCATGTATGGACGTCCAGTCCTAACTCCTCGTCTTTCACTTAAATGCTCTCCCCTCTCAGACCATCAACTTACCCCATTACTTTGCCACCTCTGTTCTCTCCTATGGAACTTTGCTGACCACCATCTACCTCAGCCATATACTGTCTCCTGTCCACTGCCTATTAACATTGGAGACCCAAGTCCTTCTATCCCCTCCAGGTCATCAGCCCTCACCTCTCTCTCTCTCAAATGGCAGGGCCCTTTTAAAGTAATTCTTGTGACCCCTACAGCTGCTAAATTCAAGGGACTCTCTCATTGGGTTCATCTGTCTCACCTCAAACCTTTCATTCCTCCACCTAAAAATGACTCTTCTTCAGACACATACATCTTAACAGGACCATGCTTTGTTAAGCTCCAGAGGACAACGAGACTGCCCACCTTGTCCCCAACCCCAGAAAATGAGACTCCACTCCAGCAGCTGAGCTTGACCTCACTGGTTTAGACATGAGTTTCTCATCCTCCCTTTGCTGTTCATTTCTATCCAGGGTAGCCCTTATATCTGGAGATTCGTGGTTCAAGAAATCCTCACAGATAACAGTCTTTCTAAATAGGGTCAGGAAACTGCTCCATAGCCAGATACCAGGAACCAATCCAAATTGCTAACTATAATCCCATCTAAATATTATGATCTCTATACTTGCTTTCTCTTTGACCAGACCAAAGATTATTGTAGAAAATGATCAGATGAATATGGGGGTTGCCCATATTGGTCTTATCAAATACATATGCTAGGATCGTGGATCAATCATTTCTTCTATCAACACCGCAAGACACTCTTTTTCTACATATAAGACCCATGGGATTCCAGGTGGGAGACAGGAGTTGTTGGTAAGCTCTTTCATAAAAATCAGCCCAGAGCCCCAGTAAGTACCATCCATATCCAGAGAAAATATGTCTCAATTGCCCAACCCCTAGATATCAGAAAAGCAGGGGAGATAATCAAACACTCCTCTGAGGTCCTTACCTCTTTGACATCACCCCTCATAAATACCACTAACTTATCATTTCACCTTTTACTTCAGACCTTGACCTCAGCACACCAACTCCTTAATGTCACCAGACCTGGACACTTTAAGGATTGCTGGTTATGTGTACCCCCTGGAACTAACTCGTAATTGTCACTTACAGCATCTCCAGTGATACTGCCAAGTAACGTTACCTCACCCTTTGTCAGCCTCCCTGGCTTCAGTGTCACCATGACTCCATACCTTACCTCTGTCCCTCTCTTTGGTGTGGCAACCTGTGTTAAGGCCTCTGGGACTCATTCTGTGGGATTGCTGAGATCCCTAGACTGCAATAGAACCATAATCCTTGATATATCATCTCTGCCACAATGCCCTACAATCCAAAACTTGTCAATTCTTTGTGGCACTCAGGCCTATCATCACCTACCTGCTAGCTGGTCAGGAGTTTGCACATTAGTACTTCTTTTCCCTGAACTGGGAGTAATTCAGGGAAACGAGCCCCTGACAATCCCAGTTGTAGATATGATAGCTGCCCAACATAAGAGGGCAGTTCAAGTTGTGCCACTCTTGGTTGCTATGGGAATAGCCATAGATGTTGGTACTGGAGTTGCAGGGATAACGACTTCCATGACCCAATATAATACAGTCACTTCTCAGTTTCAAAGTGATTTTCAAAAAATGTCTGAAAGTGTGCTTACTATCCAAAAACAGATCGATTCTTTGGCAGCTATAGTGCTTCAGAACAGATGGGGACTAGATGTCCTGACAGCTAAAGAAGGTGGTCTTTGCCTGTTCCTCCAAGAAGAATGCTGTTTCTACATCAACCAATCCGGGATAGTAAGAAATAAAATCCAGGAGCTACAGTCAGATATAAAAAATTTCAGGGACCATGAGACCTCCAGTTCTGGGATTTTTGAAAACCCCATATGGAAGTGGATACTCCCATTTGCAACTCCTTTCCTAGTCATCTTCCTGGTGTTATTATTTGCTCCAGGGCTGGAGAATTTTAGAATTTTAAAATAAGAGCATTTAATAGAAATGTGTCAGTAGGAATATATAATGTATAACCTTTACCTAAAAGGACATGGACAATCTCTGTAACAAGCCAAGAATGTAGACTAGCCAGTTCCAGGAACTTGGCTAACTCAGAGCCTCAGGGCTCTGATTCCTGATACATGCCCCTCCTGACTGATCCACAATGAGGGCAGAACTAGGAATGAAGGTCAACTGATTTTCCACCCTGCTGAGGCTCTCCACCCCGCTGACCAATAGATGAAGATTACATTCCTAGAAGGAATATGTTCCCCTCCTTAACTGACTGAATACCTTGGGTTGGCACTCCCCCTCACTCCCCCTGGTTTGTGGTTTTTCCATTTAAATACCCCTTACTCCTTGTGCTCTGGGTCGAACCGTTCTGGCCTGCAAGGTTACGGGTTTGACCCCGGTACCAGTCTATCCCAAATAAACCTCGTGTGCTTGCAGCAAGATCGGTCTCTCATGAGTTATTGGGTGGTCGTGTCATCCCGAGACTTGAGTGAGGGTCTCTTGAGCTCCGAGGTCTTTCACCTGCCTCACTAATCTTGTTTCTACATTTCTACAATGACAAATACAAGAAAATTCTAACCAAACTATTAATCAGCTCCTGTTACAGGATTACCAGCCGCTGCCCACAGATGAGCCACTGTCCACAGAGGAACCTGATGCGAACATTTACCAAGTGGATCCCAATGGTGAAAGCCAGCTACCCCCTATTGACAATGCCCCTAGACAGCAGGTAGTAGCTTAAGAGACAGGACACCCTTGTTCCCTTTTCACCATCGGTTTCCCCTTCCCTTTTCCTTTCCTTCTCTTTATAATATCAAAAAGGGAAATATGTTAGCATCAAGGTATCCAAAGCCTGTGGTGACACATGGGTGGGTCCACAGACCTGTTGCCAGGGCAACAGCCAACATATTCCCAGAATCCATTGGGCTCACCTCCTACCTTTACCTGCGGCCACTACTTCAAAACCCATATATATACACGGGGAACATTCCTCCATCTCTCTTTCTCTTCCCCTCCTCTCTTTCTGCTACTGCCCCCTCTCTCCCTCTCAATTAAACCTCTTACATGTGGAACTGTTTGGGCCTAGAGTGTGGTATGTTCTGATGCGACCTCTCATTCTAACACATCACTTGGCCTGGGAGAAAAGCAAACTTCAGAGCTCATAGCTTGGTATCTACTAAATATATTGCAATTTTTACCCTGTGTTAAAAAAGAAAACAAAATAAAACCCAAATTGAACCTGAGACCAGAGTTAAGTCAGAGACCATGGGTATAGCTTCCTCATTTAATCAAAGCTACAAGTTTGCAAATCACCTTATGGTATCACCCATCTGGGGATGTCTTAATACCATCCTTTCAGTTACATATATACAGTAATCATTTGGGTAAATGTCAGTTAATTTCTTTAGGTTTTGTAGCCATATGACAGCACACAGCAGGTATTACCATAATACTGTGAGGGCTGTTGCCAAGGACCAGCCTCAACTTTGAAAGAAGTTCCTGAGAGAAGGGCTCTTTGAGAGTGGCAAAACAAGTAACTTAAAGTCAAAACATGGGTTACAAGCTGATGGACCGTGTTCTGTTTGAGACAGGTTTCTCTTCAGACAGCTGTTCGTTGTGCCATACTATCTCCAATAGGATCTGTGTGATAAGTTCCACAGATTGAGGAATTATTCTAAAAATTCTTGGACCAAGTGCGGTCTTCTATTTACTTACCAATTCAGTCTTCCACTTCAGTTTGCCTTTAAATTATCTCATGAATCAGCATCTCATGACCCTAGCCCCCAATTCTTAGAAAGAGGCAGCAAGCACACATTTCTTTCTCCTTTTTTTAACATTGCAAATGAATTCAGAGATATGTCTGCCTTTGTTAAGCACAAACAATAAAGTAGCTGAGTGGAATGCTGCCCTGAAATTACCATTCCTATCATGCCTGGGCCTAGTTTTAAATACCCTCGGTTCCAGGCTGACCTTGAATTCAGGATTCTGTCTGCCTTTTTATGGGCCTATCTTTGTATCTTTCTGACACGCTTACTCATAGTACAATTGCCTCTCTGTTCCTTTAGATCGGTAAATCTCCTTATACAATTCATATTGCACCCTTATATTTTGCATAATTGAGAAATTATATATTTTGAACTCATAATTTTAGAGTTCTTTCCCACAGCTTTGAGGGCTGTCCTGGAGGTCTCAGCATTTATTATTTTGCTGAGACATTAGCCACACCCCTGTCTCCTGGACTCCAGCTGTCTCTGATTATCATGGAGTCATTAACATTGGCAGGGAAGAAAGGAAGAACATGAAGTAATCATGTCCAACTACATGATCTACACTTGTGGAGGCCCATGCTCTGTTGGGCTTGTTCCAGGAGCATGAATCATCTCATGCCATCTCTACTATGGCTAAGTCAGACTTGGCAGGCTCTAACTCTCAATGAATACATTCCTTTTGGGAGATACTGGGAGGACACACAGCAAAACACAAGAGCACTTGAGAGTGCAGTCTTGTAAGCCAAGAAATGAAAGCTTGAAAGTCATTTAATTTAAAAAGGTGAGGGAGCAGGATCACAGATAAGGGTTCTTTGATAATTCACAATGACTTTGAAGTATGGCTTACTGATTAGGATATGGGAACTACGTGAAGGATATAAGGACTATCTACAACAGTTACGTGTCTTCCTGCTGTAACAGCTTCAATGGTGAGCAGCAAGCAAGGGCTTAGCACTAAATCAGAATAATGTTTGTACAATACTATATATTTGTTACTATAATGTCTGCATCACAATTAAAACCCAATCAATTCAATCAAACCTGCTATGTCAGAATCAATAGCTTCTTTGAAGCCACAGTACCATTTGAATATGATTAAGATTCATATGCAGAAATTTGGCCCGTTTAATTAAGCCTCCAACTTTCTCAAATGGAATTACAACAAGGTAAAATTGTGTTTCTCATAGAGATGCCATATACTGAAATCACAAACATGGGAAGGCAGTGAAGAATATTTAGTCCTGAGGTACTAAGGACTCCAGGCACACTTAAACAGTCTTCTGTTGTCTTTTTATCCCAATCAAAGATTTGTGGATATGTGTGATGTCACCACCAGCAGCAATTGTAGGCTCGATGAGAGTTCAATCCTCTATCTCCACAAAGCCAGCTGCAAATGGTGAGGGGCAGTAGCTTTTCCCTGAAGTCTTCTGATGTATTTCCTGCCAACTCAAGTGCTTCTAGGGTGAGCTATTCCACAGACACACTAAACACAGCTCATGGCACCTGGATATTGTCTTTGTTTGTGTCTTGGATTTTTCAAAGTCCTTTCTGGACTTGTCATCAACAATCTCAGTCTATACTGAAGCTCTTACAAGCAAGGCAGAGATGAACCCTGGCCATGGTGAGATCCCAGTACCCATTCTTCCCAGTGCCATGAGTCAACCTGCTTAATACTAATTAATTTCTAGACTTTTAAAATCTTCCAAGTCTTACTCTTGTATTTTTTTGTATTTTTGTTTGATGATTCCTTAGGGTTGGTTTCTTGATATTTCTAAACTATATATCAGAGTTTGGTTATGTGTTGCCTTTGCTTGGGAACTATCCTCATCTTAGAGTAAACACCACTGCTGATACTCTGTGAATCCTGATGCCAGCCACTAGGATCCAGGATTGATAGGCATATAATGTGGATGCAATACCTTCCTTCCCAAGTGCCATACTTCCTGTCCCTGCTATGTTCCTAGGCCCAGAGTCTCACCTTTTGTTCTATTGCTTTGCCCAAACCAGAAATATAATAAGTAGCTCTGACCAGAACTGACAAAAAGCAACCTAAAGGAGGAAGGATTTGTTTGACCTCATCTATTATGACAGTCCATCACAGGAAAGGCATGGTAAAGTATGAAGCTGCTTGCTACCAGGAAGCAGAGATTGAAAGTGTAGGTTCTCTGCTGGATTTCTCCTCTCTGTATTCAGTCTGGAACTATGGCCTATGGTATGGTCCATAGACCTTTATTGTGGTTGTCTTTGCTCAGTTTACCCCTTCTGAATGCTCTTCACAGACCAACTCAATGGTATTGCAATCCAACTTAACATCAAATTGAATAGTTGCACCAGGTGATGGGTTAAGGTGAGCACCTAGAATGGACATTCCACTTCCTTAGCTTGCTTGCGTGTGTATAGAGCCAGCCAACCCTGCCCTGTTCATGGCCTATGTTCCTGGTTCTATGTTCAATCCACACACTTGTGTTATAAGAGTATCTCAATGTCTCATATTCTCAGATGGATTAGCCACGCTTTCTTTGTTCCAAGGTTCTAGAAGAGGATAGTTTTATTTCCAATGCCAGCGTTCTGATGGCCTTCAGCAGTCTAGATGACTCATGGGAAAAACACTTCAATTTCTGCTTCTGCCTCACTATGCCCTTCTCTTTTGCATTTGTCTAATCTATTTGAGCCTGTACATTATAATGTATCTCCATACACAAGAACTCTACCAGCTATGAATAAAAATACTGGAAGAAATCATGTTTGCATTGAGCACATGCAGACTTCTCTCTAAATACCCTGTGACAACTATTTCCATTGCATTTACATGGCATCAGGCATTATATGCAATCTAGGGATGATTTGAAGTATATGCTTGAATTGCGCATATACAGGCAATATATGCAAATACTATCATTTTAGAATTCCATATCAGTATCCTCCAATCAAGATAAGATACCACCCATTGTATCAGGAAAGGCATGCATTAGGCATGTAAGGTAGCTGATTGCATTGAGTCTACAACCAGAAAGCTAAGAGTAAATAGGAAGTAGGGCGAGGGTATTAAACCCCAGAGCCTGTACCCAGTGACCCACTTTCCTTATCAAGCCTTTGCCTCCTAAAAATACAGCCTTTCAAACCAACACCACAAGCTGGAACTAATAGAACCATGTGTTTAAGCATGTGGACCTGTGAGGGGCATTTTTCATTCAAACCACATGAGCAAAATAATCAATATAATGCCCCCCAAGAAATGGAATAAAGAAAGTATATAAGAAAGTATGTTTCCAAAAATATTTTTCTATCACAAATAGACTGTTTAAATGAGGAATGGATTAACTTCTGCAAAGATACTATATGCTTGTGATATATTACTAATAAAAATCAGTAAGCTAATTAAATATGTACAATCAATACATCCTCTTAATATTTTTCTGCCCAGTAGTTAACATATTCAATAAACTTCACTTATTAGGCCGTTTCTCTCCCTAATCTTAAAACAATTTACACATTTACTTAAATGGAAAACAGAATATCATCCAATAATAATTATATCATATATATCTTTATTGATCTGTAAGCAATGGTGTGGCAAAAATCACTTCTCTGCAAGACTTCCTGCCATCTCCTCACAGTCAAAGTGGGTGCTGCCTTAGCTCTCTGTAAAGGTGTCTGTGCCTCCTGCTCAATGTTAAGCTGCTGTTTGTTCTCATTCTCAGCTGATCCTGCAGAAGCATCTCCCATCAGCATGACCTTTGTTCAGTGTAATCTGTGACATTTTTCCAGCATGTTACAACCTTTGGAGAGGGTCACTTGCTAGCCATGTGTGAGGACCTGTGACTGTTTTCCTATAGGACCTGTCAGATTACATCATCCCAACACACCAATTGTGTGAAGACACAAAAGTCTTCCTCTGTAGCAATTTTAACATTGATTCTGTAAGATCCAAAAATGTACATTCTAACATTGATAATTAAACAGAAATGTTATTTTATTGCTCTGCTTCTACAGAAGCGTAAAATGAATTTGTTCTCTGATCCAGAATTCAATTCCAGATGTTTATGCTGAAGAGATATTTGGTCTAGTGACCAAACCAGCACTAAGCATTGGAATCATGAGGAGTAATCAGGCTGGATCAACAACAATGAAGCCTAACACAAAACAACTTAGAACCTTAAAACCTGGGACTCTGCTTCCTCAGTTGAAGTGTCCATAGAAGAAAGAATGCCATCCCTTTGTGGTAGGGACAGATAGCTTTTTCACTAATGACTCCATTCATTCTCTTGATATGGCCAGACAATGATGTTAAATTAACCCTGTGTATAAAATGTAGTTGAATTGGAAATTTTCCAGTTAACAGTTATGCCTATAGTTTTCTCATTATGTTATAAAGATAACATCTATCAAAACAGTTATCAACAAGGGTCAGTCAAATGTTTTATCAATAGCTATACTTTGAAATTCCATACGTATTTTGTCTAACGTGATTTTAGTCCTAACTCAAACGGAAAAGATTCCCACATACCTCTGGCAGAATGAAGCAGTGTTAGCTGTAGAGAAGTTTGGTCTCATTCAATTATAATTGTTAAGTATAGACAAATAATTCATAGAAGCAATAATCAAAAGAATGAAGATCAGTGGCTGCAGTCAAGAAGGGAGTATGTATTTGAATAATAATATTTTATTAAACCTTTCTAGAATATCTTATTTTCACAAAAAAAGAAAAAGTATATATTATTATTGTAAACAAATACCCTATACTGCCCTAGATGTCCATAAAAATGATATTTTTAATTCTTTGAGGATGTCATATACTGGATTTCTATCATAGTCACACTCCTCTCACAACACAACCTCTCCCATATCTTCTCTCTCTATCTCTACTCTCTACAAACTAACCTTTGGATTTTCTTCTTTCTTCCCCCATCAGGACCCATTTTGCTGTCCTACTGCCTTGATGTGTGGTTAGCCTACCAGGAGTCAAGTCATTAAGAAAAACTGACCCTCCCTCTCCCAGCAGCCATAAAATGCCAATAGCTTCTTGGCTAGAGATGGAATTTTATTCTCACCTCTCCTGCAAAATGTGGAAATACACTGATTTTTCTATACATATTTAAGTTATAAATATCTTTTAATCATTGTTTTAGTTAGGGTTTTACTGCTGTGAACAAATACCATGACCAAGGCAAGTCATATAAGAACAACATTTAATTGGGGATGGCTTACAGGTTCAGAGGTTCAGTCCATTATCATCAAGGTGGGAGCATGGCAGCATCTAGACAAGCATGGTGCAGGAGGAGCTGAGGGTTCTACATCTTCATCTGAAGGCTGCTAGCAGAATACTGACTTCCAGGCAGCTAGGATGAGGGTCTTAAAGCCCACACCCACAATGACATTCCTAGTCCAACAAGGCCACACCTTCTAACAGTGACACTCACTGGGCTTAGCATATACAAACCATCGCAATCAGATATTATTTTAGTAGCTCTTTCTACTGATTTACATGTAACACAGTCTCACTATCCAAAATGAATGACATCTGCCTCAATTCTCTTCAGAATCATCTCTCACCTTCTGCTTGCCATAACTTGGACTTATGAAATTTATTAAGTAGTAGTTGGTGCAGAACAGAACAGAAACATGGTTGAATAGTCCACTTGTCATATCAACAATGCCCGCTATAATAGCATAAACACATGAGTCCTCCTACTGGACATAGATATTAAGAGAGAAAATACCCTGGAAACAGAAAATTCTAGTTTTCTAGCCAGTGCTTGCCTGAAGACTTCTTTCCAATTCTTTAGCTAAAGGTTAGGCTACCCCTAGCATCCCTCAAGGTTGCATGAGCAGATCTGGCTGTGACTACAAAAGGATTCCCAAAAAAGATCCACAGACTCTCTCTAGAGGTCTGGGTGGTACCTAGCAGTACAATCTTATCAGAAAAGACTTCTAGCCCTTGAGAATTGCAATAGGACTTCATCAGATTGGATGGAATCTTCAATTAATGTAGTAAGGTCCTCTGGAACTCCACAGATACCTGATTTGGGAACTAGAGCCTCTCTTCAAAATAAGGGCTAGTCATCAGCCTTAGAAATGGCAGGGAGTACCTTTTAGTGTTTCCATTGCTGCGAAGAGGACACTATGACTTCAACACTATGACCAAGTCTTCTTTTAATAAAAGGACAGCATTTAATTGGAACTGGCTTGCAGGTTCAGGAGTTCAGTCCATTATCACCAAGGCAAGAGAGCATGGGAGGATTCAGGCAGACATAGGGCTGGAGGAGGAGCTGATCCACAGGCAGCAAAGAGGAATTGTCTCATAGTAGCCGGGGCTTGAGTTCAAAGCCCACCCCTACAGTGATACACTTCCTCCAGTAAGGACACACCTACTCCAATAAGGCTATACCTCCTAATAGTAATAATCTTTATGGCTAAGCATTGAAACACATGAATTTATGGGGACCAAACCTATTCAAACCACCACACACATGCTAATATAGTCTTAATGAAGGCTATCAAAGAATAAAATAAAAAAAAAATCATGAAATAACCTCAATGTTAGGCTTATTATATGAAAACTATAGAGCAACTATTATATATTTCACATCATTCAAAGGAGATACAATGTTATGAATTAAATAGAAATATCTTTAGGCATATGGAAAAGTTTAAAAGAGTCAAATGGCAAAGTTAGAAGCTCAGTGCTCGAAATCTGTAAGGACAATGGCTGTATGGTTTTACCCTAAGGCTGCCTATGGCTAAAAACTAGTATTTATTGAATTTATACAGATTCACAGTTTTAAAATGGCTGGAGAGAGGGTAAAATAGATGGAGGGAAAACTGATAAAGTTCCAGCCTTGTGAGGTAATATCAACACCTCACCAGGTGTATAATCTGGATTTCAGAAGAGTTCTAGAAGATGACACATTGTTAAAAATATAATAAAAATTCCCCCAAATCGGTCAGAGAATCATCAGTCTCGAGCACAGCAGTAAGAATATATCAACCTGAAGCAGGAGGGAGGTGATTAGAATCACTTACATGTAAAACCGAAACCGGCAAGACAAAAGGAGAGATTTTGAATCTAGGAAAACACTAGCATCGGTGTTGGCTTTAAAATACTTGAGAAAACAAGCTATGTCCCTGCTTGTAACAGCCAGAATCTTGAGTCCAGGTTGCTTCAAAACCAAAGTATTAAAGAAGATATTTTTATACAATGAAGGCTGAGAGATATACACTAAACAATGTTCCCCTCTCCTGTTGCAGCAGAGTGACAGAAACTGTCTGATCATACCAAAAGGTTAAGAGTAGGATCCAGCACTGGTAGGTGAGGAGCCTTTAGGTCTGCTGTTCATGATACCCAGGGCCAGCTGCTGCCCACCATGTTCTTTTCATACTGAGGTATGACGGTTATAAACCTGGGCTGTTTGTATATGCCACACAAGTAACATAACCCAAATAATTTGGACTTTTTGCAAATAAACCCAGAGTTTATTTTTCACATGTTTATGGAAAGTCCTAGAGAACTGGATCTCAGTTTGGTTTCTTAAAAAAGCACTGTACTCTTTGAACATGAAAGAAAGACAAAATAAAACAAAGCAAGATGCTCCCCTGTCCTGTTCTTCCATGTTATTTTTCTGTAGCTCTCCTAAAGTCATCAACAACAAGAAATAGATATTTATAATCAAAAAACCAGAATACCTACACACTCAGAACACAGACTGCTCTCCAAGAGTGCCTTGGTTCCATAACTAGGAACTACATGGTGGCTCACAACCATCTCCAATTCTAATTTCAGGGGGTCTGACTCCCTATTCTGGCCTCCATGGGCAACAGGAATGTACATAGTACACATGCAAGCAAAACCCTCATGCACATAAAAGGTTTAAAAATTAATCAGGAGTAATAAATAACTTAATGGTGTACTTTGATTTTTCAGAAGAAAATAAGGAGTCAAAACCAAAATCAGCAGTCAGAAAGATATAATGAGCTGAAGGGCAGAAGTTAATGACATAGAAATTAAAGGGATTATGCAAAGACTGGAATGCACAGTTGGCTCTTGAAAAGATAAACAACATTATTCTAGCTTTAACCAAGGTAAGCAATGAGGGGAAACACCTAAGAGACCCATATTAATGAAATGAAATTTTACAGATACCAGTGAATTCAGCAAAATACTAGGGGGGTGTTTAAGATCTGTATTGCAAGAGACCCACAAACTCTAAAAGAAATGGGTAACATCCTTGGCAGTCTCATGAAACTAATCATGGAAAGAAACATTATAGATGATACTAGAAGTTGGAAAAAAATCTTTCATGCTCAGGATAAGCCATATTCTAATTGTGAAACTGGATACATTACCAAAACCACTGAATTGTGAATACTATGTTGTGCTTAATAGAATTAGAGAAAACAGACCTAAAATTCACAAGCATGAAAGACCCCAATTAGTCAAAGCAATACTTAGCACACGGAACAATGCTAGAGATATCAGGACACCTGTTTTCAACTATTCTGCAGAACAATCATCACAAAAATAGTGTGGTGCTTGTGGTTTGACTGAGAAATGTCACCCAAAGCCTCCGGAATTAAACCACTGGCTTCCAGTAGGTGGCGCTGTTCAAGAAGCTCATGAAAGCAGCTGGGAAGAGGCAGACTTGCTAGAGGAAGTGCATCACCGGGGATGGACTCTGAGGCTTGTAGCTTGCCTCACTTCCTGTTCAGACCTAATTCCTGCCATATTTTCTCTCCTGATATGGGTTGTGCGTGCGTGTGTGTGTGTGTGTGTGTGTGTGTGTGTGTGTGTGTGTGTTGACTTTGTGTGCATATATATATGAAGTCTAGTGATTGACTTGATAATGCCTTCCTCAACGGAGTCTCCCTTATTTTATTGAGACAGAGCTCTCACTGAGTCTAGAACACAGTTTTGGCTGACTCACTGGCCCAGCACCACACTCAGTGGCTCTTCTTTCTGGGAGTGCTGCCAATCCTGATTCGGATCCTATGCTTAGCCACAAGCGCTTTACCTGCTGAGCCCTCTCACCAGACCTCCCAGGCCCATTACTCTTCCTTGCCATCTATGGACTGTGCCTTTTCAGGTTCACTTCCTGGTCTCTCTTCCTAACTTTCCTCCATGGTGCTTTGGCACTGTTGAAGAGTGCCTGGCAAATCACCAGACATCTATCAACACTGCTAAGGGAAGGATTTGTCCAGCCTTCTTTCTTCAGATCTGTCAGTAGAGAAAAAGCAGAAGCAGCTGCTCATGCCAAAATATTCCTGCAGCTCTGGAGCTGTGAGAATGGCTCCCTCCATCTTCATACCCATGCTCCTAACCCAGGAGAAGGGAGCCTATCACGATAGTCTCAAAGGCATGCACTAGGGATTGACAGTTATTTCCACTCTTGTTGGTGATTTATATAATGAAGCAGGCATTTCTGAGTTTATTCAGTCGGCTTATGGTATTTTATTCTTTGGTTGGGGATGAAGTTTCAATTTTGAGAAGGAATGTTTGAGCATTGCAAAAATACGTGGAAGATGGGTTTGTTTGTTTGTTTGTTTTTGCTTTAATAATGAATAGAAACTTGGCAGTCATATAGGAAAAAAGGAAAGAAGGGAGGGAGGGAGGGGGAAGGGAGGGAGAAAAAAGGCAGAGAAGAAGGCTAAGGAATGTAGTGGAGTCCAGGAAATATGGCAGCAGACAAGAGATTAAGACTCTTACAGATCGAAGTGTTTGGTTTGCATTTAAATTGATTCAGTTGTGATGTGAGACCTCAGAGCCCTACACCATAACATGCAGAGGGACATACCTATTTTCATTTAGACAAGAGTTCTGGCTTCCTTGTGTATATTTGAATGGGAATAAAGAGAAGTGATAGTTTGAAGCTAGCTTCACATGAGAAGAATAAGATCATAGCCCAACGGATCTCAGAAAATCCATGCCCAGCAGCCTGGGGAGTAGAGAGCAGCTCCAGGGTGCCCAAGTGGTTGCTGATAAACTTGAGTGACAGAATATGTTAGCTTTGTATAGAGTGGGATGCTGAGCACAGCCCATGGCAGTCAATGGGGACAGAATCAAACTTAGATCGCAAGTATGGAACACACACACACACTTTTGATAAGAGCACAATCTTGTCTTTCCTTCAATTTTATGAAATGCCAACTTCTTTACATCCTAATTATATGTTATAGATGCCCACACACACTGTCCGTATAAACATTGTAAATGTGTAAGTCATAGTTACAATAAGGGCAGTTCAGTTTGATATATTTAAAAATATATCAAAAGCCATAGCTAAGAATTTGGGGTAATTTTTGTCAGTACATTTTCCTCCACAGTGAAGATAAAAACTCACTTGAATTGTAAATGAACCCCATAGACACCTTTTCCTAATCGTCTGAATGTTAATGATGCTAATGTAACTCTTTCAGAGAACAGAAAATTCAAATCTATGAAAATCAAAAAAGCCAAAGCACATTTTAATTATTCATGAGCTGCATTTATTTATATTGTGAGATTGCACATATTTCCTCCCACAAATCTGTTATTTTAAATGGCTTTTTGTTATATCAATATTTTCAGTTAAAAGTTAAGAAACATTTAAAAAATATGTGAGACGGTCTTTATCCAAAAATATTACCCACATCTGTTTCTCCAAGTCCCTTCTCATATTTTCACCTCCTATCCTGTGTACTGAAGAGAGATGAGGCCATGGAGAATGCCTGTTTCCTTCTGTAGGGACACAACTCACAGGATCACCTTGTCAATTTGAATGGTTTACAAAGCACATGGTTAAGGCCAGCAGGCCTTTCTGGGGCTCTACCACTGCCCAGATTTGCCATAAGACAAATTACCCAAAAAGTTCCACTTTCCTAGTCTTATATAATAATTTGTACTAATGCATAAGAAGTGTGTGGGGGGGTAGAAATATACAGGGAGAATAGCTTTTAAGGACAGGAAGATATGAGGAGAAGGTTTATGCTAGTGATGATACTAGTGATGGTATCTAACAATGAATTTCCAAACATTGTCAGTTATTATGTAAAATTTGGATTCTAAGATAGATGATCGACTAAAGCAGATTCACAATAAAAGTAAAAAGACAGAGAAAATTCTAGAGCTTAATATTGTTGGGCTCTACTGCTGAAGGTCAAGCCCTCCGTATCCAGACAGCTCTCTTGAGCTCTGTGTAAGGTGGCATGCCTTCCTCTTCTCTGCCTGATCTGGGGAGCCCAAGCCCCATATCCTCTACCTGCAGAATGTCAGGTAGCCTTGGCAAAATTACAGCTTCCACTTCCTTTCTCCTGATAAGAATTCCTGGAATGCCTCCCCATGCAAATGGGGCATTCTTCATTACCCTAAGCTGTAGCCAATGATATCCACCCTGGAAATCCTACTCCTTTCCCAGAAACCTTATCACCCTAAATAAAGCTGAGATGACTCTCTGGGGCTGATCCGGAAGTCTGTCATTTCTGTCTTTTTCACAGACTGTCTTAACCCTGTTTTTTGACTCTGCTCCTTTTGTCCCTGTAGGCTGGTGGCCAATAGCCCCTTACCTTGGGGAGGAGGGAGGACTACATAACATGAGCATTATTAATCTCCCAGGATTGTTAAATAACAGTGGTGATGATGGTGATGATGATGATGATTATGATGACGACGACTACGACAAAGATGATGACAACAATTTTAAGAAGGATATGCCATCTAGTTTGTGAAGGTTATATCTGACTGTTGCTTTACACACTACACTGCTGGCTCTGCATTGTGGGTCAGAGGCACTTGTGAAGCCAAGCTTACACACCTTATCAAGCACAGGTAATTACAGATGAGAGTTGAGACTCCCATTAGCATGTAACTGTTAGAGGGGGCATCCAGCTGCAGCAAGGGGATGGAAACAAAGAGATTGGGTTCTGCTGAACCAAGAAAGGAGAGAGTGGACAGGGAACTGAGAGTTGAACAAAAGAGATATGTTCAGGGCCCTTGCCCAGGAAGATGATCAGAGTCTAATTTATCATCATTTATTTGTACAGAAGAATTTTAAGTGTGGTATTATTAAATCTCCACTGTTCTCCTGGTGCTTTTTCCCACCCTCCCACAGCCAAAAGGGTAAAATGGATCAGTGAAACCAATTCCCCACGGCCCAGCAGCATATAATGAAGCCAGATAATAAAAATAAGTAATTAGGCAACAGTTGTTTCATTCTTTTCTCTCTTCCCTGCCAAAGCAAGAAAGGGCACTGAGAGTGGGCAGAGGGGAGGCAGAATTCCCCCCAAAGCAATCTGGGCAGTCCAGTGCTACAGATAATAGATGTGTTATTATCTCCAAACCTGTAGCGATATTAAAGGAACTCAACAGCAATAGCAGACAAGTCTATCATCAAATGTCTAATTAATCATTCCATTTCAAATCAGACTACCAATGACTTTCTTCTGGAAGCATGCACCTTCGTGGTGCATGATTGCCCGCCTCTTAGAGGAGAAGAGCCTCTAGCTAGAATATTTTGCGTTCTGTGAGAAGTTCCTGGAAGCAGCCACATAGTGTTTTAGGCTGGAATCATGCAGATCTAGGCTAGAGAGGAGCACTCAGAAGCCAGAGTCATCCACCAAATGTCGTTGGGGGTGGGCTGCAGACACTTGGCCTCCCTGCACCTCACAGCCCAGGTAAGAAGACCTGTAGCTGTTCTAGCCACAGAGGAAGTGCCCTTATCCAGAGCCATCAGAAACAGAAGTCCGAGCCTCGCAACAGAGAAACAGGCACCTGGGGCCCTTTGTGATTGCTCTGCCTCTGGGATTGGAGTCCACATCTTTATTCTCTGTATCTTTCTGTAAAGGCTTCAGTGGGTGGATTTTGGACTATTCTAGTCAAGCAGCTGCTGCCTCACAGGCAGGAGCATTAAAGATGCTACCACTCAGGGCAGAAGGGAACAGTCTCTCCTTCTATGTAGGGTTGTTATCTACACCTGCCAATGAGTAAGCTCCTTCCTACCACCCAGAGAAAGTTGAGTCTGTAAAGCAGGACTGAGCAGAGTGGCTTTTATGTTATTGGGCTCTCCTGCATGGTTTATCTCAGCTTCCTACCATCGAACTGCAGGCCATAGTTAGTGACAACTCAGGGGATTCTCTGAACCTTAGGTCTTTATGTGCAAAGCTTGCTGCTCTCTGAAAATATCCTAATGGCATAGATCACAGTGTCTGAGCTGACACTTCTGTGTTGGGTACAAAGTACTAAAACTTATCCTATTGATGGCATGTACCTCTTAGCTATTATGAGGGATCAAGACAACATGGAAACTTCCTGCTAATATCTTATGTATTTTTTAAAAAAATATAGATTCAGCTTCGTCATTTCCATATTTGAAATTTTAATGTTTGTGTAATCTTTTACAAAATTGAATTAATTACACTTGTTTATAACTCCAGGAAACTGGGAGACAGAGTATTATTGTTTCAGACTCATCCATCATTCATCAATCATTCATCATTATCCATCACCCATCCATCCATCATCCATTCATCATCCTTCCATCAATCCATCACTCATTATCATTTGTCTATCTATCCATCAAGTCTATCCTTCTACCTACCATCCATCCAACATTCATCATCATCCATTTATCTACCCAGACTATCTGTCTGTCTATCTATCTATCTATCTATCTATCTATCTATCTATCTATCTATCTATCTATCCAATCCAAAAGGTTCATGGTATTTTCTATAAACTTGGCAACCACCTCTGCCTTTCCCTAGCCCTGCCTGTTCCAGATGATTATATTCCTTGTCCAGAGGTGTTATTCTCAGCTCTGCCCCATCAACTGGTCTTAAAAGCGTGCCAGCTGTTACATCTCTTCCATACCCTTGCAACTGAGATTCAAATGCTACATGTCAAGGCCTCTGCCTGAGACTGGCCCTCAAGGGCACATAGATTCCCAGTTGTCAACCTTTTCACACTAAGTATTCTAACTACAGGTCTGGCTTTGGAGTCCCCTGGCTCACAGCTGTTTCATAAGTCTCCATTTGCCTCTGAAGTAGGTTCCTTTTTAACTACTAGAGTTCTAATACATCCCTGCCCCAGTGTAGACTTGAAACTGCAGATACTGTCAACTTGGCAGGATCTAGATTTACCTAGGAGACAAGCTTCCAGGCACATGCCTCTGAAGTGCTCAAGTTTCTATATCTATATGCTAGTCCCCCCTTGGCATTTAGCCATTCTTTAAATTAGTTTAAATTAGCATATTAGGATTTATGTTTACATTTAAATTAGTACATTCCTAGCTGGCTCATCTTCTCACCTTTTGAAGGCCATCAGCTTCCGTCTGTACTTTCCCAGTATACTACCTAGCAATGTTCTCATAGGAGTTTCCAAAAGAATAAATTAAAAATTGCTAGAAACAACATGGGAGTAACAGGAATAAAAGTTTCAATTTAAGTTTCAGTAGAATTCACTTTTTCTTCTTCAAAGCTTGGGATCAAATGCAGTGCCTCCTGCATGCTGGGTGAGTGCCCTACCATTGAGCTACATCTTCAGCCAGAAATGCAGTTGCATAAAATATCAACACCTTCTCTCCCCATTTCACATCCACTGAGAAAAGCAGGTAGTAGTATGTATGTGCAGTAAGGGAGAGCTCTTGGGAGCTTCCAGAAAACATCTATGAACAATAAAACTAAAACAGGTCCAGTGTCATGTTGCACACAGGTCTTCTCCAGAACCTGCTATAATTTTGATCATTTGCATTGATCGTTTTCCTCAGGTGTACATTTTCCCAAGGATGATTTAATTTTAGCAGCTTGTCCTCCTCCTGAATGGTGATTTTGTTGTTATTTCAATTAGACCGACATAAAATTCTTTTGTCAGCATTTCCTCCCCTGCTTTGGTAGGGAGGAGGTGGGTAGGGAGGGAGGCTCTGCAGCTGGTTGGTAGAGGGTGTTCATCCACTCATTGTTGAAATCTAAAATTTCCTTGTACTCCAAACACCCCATTGACACTTATACTCTGGAAATAGACACAGCAGAGGCAGGCATCAGAGGGATTAATTGTAATTGCTAACTTCTTTTGAGTACATTTAACCAACTATCAGAGCACACTGCCTCTCCTGTGGGTCCGGGTGCCTTTAAGCACATACGGTTATAATACTCCTGGGTGGGATGAACTCGTGAGAGTTGCAAGAACAGCTCATGGAGAAAAAAATTACCATTTTATATTTATTACTTTGGCTAGCTGAAGTGCCACAGGAATCAACTCTCTGACGCATTAAAGAGCAATTCCCTAACAATCCAATTCTGTTGCTTGGTAAACTATTTTTAGGGACCATCTCAGTGGGCTTTTAAAGGACACATGCCATTCCAATTTCAAAGATTATTCTAGTGCTTTGTCAAAATGATATGAATAACTGACATTCTCTCTTCAGATTAGAGAATTATGGGACATTCTGTGATGAAATTTGTATCCCTGAAAAATAGAAAAGCCGGGTTTTCCTGCCTGGTATTTTTCATTGCTGAGCTTTCCTGCAATTTCCTATCTTTGATATGATGCTAATCTCAGGGTTTAGCTTTGCTTAGTTACATAATCAGATAATAGGATTTTCTTAAAGCCACAACTTGGAAGACAGCCCGCACTTATCTCTGGCAGGGTTCTAGATACCAAGCAAATTTTGTTCCATGGATGCACTGGCAGGTCATCTGCCTGCAGAAAGGCAGAGTTGTATTAAATATGAAACGTGGCAAGCGCTTTCTTCTTGACCTTCCTTGGGTTGACTGAGTGTGAAATGGCTCCAATTTCATGTCCCACATATCTTTCACATGAGTGTCTAGGCATTTCATCTGTTTAATTGGCCAAAGAAGCAGCAAGTAACCATTGCAGGATTCTTTACCCAGGACACATTTCCAGAGAGGTGCACTAAAATCTGAATCCAAAGAGGAGGCTTAGGGTGATACAGGGTCCCATTGCTGGGTAACCAAGAGTATGTCTCCCTCAAGAAATCTTGCCACTGTCCTTGTCATTTTTATCAGTAGGAGTTCTTGTCTCTGGTGAGCTAATTATGTGAAGTTTACCATAATGTGAAATCAACTAAGGCAGGAAGTTTCCTTCAATTTTTCTTACGCTTGCAAGATGTATGGCCTTTTAAAAATGTATTCAAATAAATATATTCACTCGAGCACAGAATTAATGTGGTTCTGGAGCGCTGCCTTTGTGATTAATTCTTCCCTCTTCCTCAGAATAAATGGCCTGGATATTTAATGCTGTTCATTAATCTATAACTATTACATGGCACTGCCTTGATGTTTGCTATGGTCCTTGCATGACTGTGCCCTGAAAGGTGACTGTTTTCAAACATGTTAGATGAAGAAAGTCAGCTATCAATTCAAGTAACAGGCAAGTTAGATTTGGCTGTGGGGCTGGCCAGAGTGTGGTTCATCCCTTGAAATCATACAGAGCTTACAATCCTTGTTAACTAAGAAGTTAGACAAGGGATGGAGAGATCAGAAGTTTAAAAGAACTCTCGAGATCTGAGCAGAAGACTCGGGTTTGGTGCCCATGTTGGGTCACCACATGTTGGGTCATAACTACACATAACTACAGCCCCAAGGAACCCAAGGCCTTCAGGCACTGCTTGTACATGGTATACATATGTACATGCAGAAGAACACTCATACATGTAAGCTTATAAAACAAAAATACATACATCATTCAAAAGGACACTATATTTTAGTTGTTGACTGCATGTGTTTGAAGGCAAGTCCCATATTTATCTTTGTATTCTAAGAAAAAACTTGAAATTGCAAATAGCTCATAATCAATGTTGAAATATTTCCTAAATTAATTAGTAGATGAATAGAGAATGATTAGGACAAAAATGTATTTTCTTTAGTTTATAAAAATCACTGTAAATATTAAAGTATATGTGATATGCAGACACTAAGTTGTTTTTTTTTTCTAAATAGGCTGCAAAATACTTCTTAAACATTCTTACTTATACTATATATCATACTTAACTGACAATCTATATATATGTACAGGTACATATATATAATCACAACTAAATCTTAATATTATAAATTCAAAACCAAAACTATATTATCATTGAGTGTCATAGGTCACTAGAAGTTGGATCCTCTTTTCTCCCAGGTGTACAATCATGTGAAGTCTCTTCACTTTCTCTTCATTTTGGTTTTACTTTCTTTCCCTATTCTGTGTGTGCAGACTCATGTGTGTAGACATGCACATACGTGTATACATCAGAAGTCAACCTCTGATATTGTTTCTCAGGAGCTCTCTATCTTGGTTACTGAGATGGATTCTCTCACCTAGCACATGGAACTTGCCCATTAGGCTCCTCAGGGTTGTCAGCAAGGCCTAGAGATCTTACTGTTCCTGCCCAGCTCTCAACCCAGTGCAAGGATTACAAGTACCCAGCACTATGCCTACCTTCATGTAAGGATTAAGATAACAAACTTGGATTCTTATGGAGCAAGCCTTTGACTAACTGAGTCATTGCCCAGCCTACAGGAACTTCTTTAAATACTCAGTATATGCTGAATACTCTTAATTATTCAGGAAATGAAAAACTGTCAGATACTAAGACAATTACCTACCATAGTAGCATATACATCATAAAGCTTATTTGGTTGAAAGACAAGCCTTCAAATAAATACTGTTTCCATGTAAGGCCAGTTCTGTACAGATACTCAGAGGTGTAGGGGATCTTGATGCTTCTTCACTGACTGGAGTGATGGTGAGGAATTCAGGATTAAAAATGGTGAGATGTAACAACATGAAGCCAGAATGTATGGGTTCCAGAAAAATATTTTCTTTTGAAATAACGAAACACAGATGTATCTCCAGAGACATAGAACAAAGCTGGGTCACCTAGAAAACCAGTTCAGTAGTAACTTCTAACCAAAAGTTTCTTCTAAGATTTCAGATAAATACTTTGAGATTTCTAAGCCCAACATATGTCACCTAGACAGCACTCAATGAGCTGAGCTGATGTCATGTCAATTTTCAGGTTGCTTGCCTCTTATTATCTTGTCACAGAAATTAGAAAATGACAACCATCTTGCTCCCGTGTGGACGATTTATTAAAAACTCAGGATGAAGAGGCTCTGTCATTATTCCTTGTGTCGTGGTAAATAAAGGCAGTGCCCTGATATTCTCCCAAAGAGCCTTGTACACCAACACATTAATAAATCAATCATCCCAGGCCTCCTCTGTAGCAGTCCCTTGTCACTTCTCCACAGAAGACATTCTCAAATTCTGACCAAGCTGCCATTACATTTGATAGGATCTAACATTGCTTTAATATTCTCTGCCCATAAATATACACAGTAAATGGACAGTGATTGCTCACTTCCAATATACCTACTGGATTTCCAGACTCGAGGGACCCTCTAGGGACACTCGAGCAAGAAAGATTTCATCTGAACTGACTTGATATTAAAACCTGTGAATGTCCTTGCTCTCAAACTGTGCTGCTTGTTTCTCTAAGTACCATTTTCTTTCTCTACATTATAGAAGCTCTTTAGCCCACTAGTTAATTCTTCACTCAACAGCCACTATCTTGAGCTGCTCCCTGTGGCATATCAATGTTTTTTTCTCTTGCTCAGTGAGTTTTACACTCCCACTCTCTTACACTGTGCATAAGATTCCTACAAGCGTAAGAATGACTGACACTAACACATTACCATTGTTTTCTGCTGCCTCACCAGAACACTGCCACTTAGGTCACTGAATCAATGTCCCCTCAAATTCTGCACTCTGAGATCCAAAGGCTAGGAGATGGCATTTGGTGATGACACTTCTTACTGCTTTACCATGTGGTGGAGGGCACCAAACAGCTGTAGAGAGCAAAGGTACCAGGCCAGGTGTCTTGTCTTCATCTTTTAAAGCCATAGATGCCATCATGGTGGCTTCATCCTGCTCATCTCATCTAAGCTTAACATCTTCCAACAGCTGTTCACCAATGCTTTCAGTATCCATATCTGAAGAAAGCATGTTAGTGTTTAAGAAATATATGGCAACCATAGCAACCATGGCAAATGTGAAGTCATGTCCTCCTGCACTAGACATGGATTGGTGTTCCAAAGAAGGAGCATTAAGGATTTTGTGATAGAAATCAGTCCTCTTCCCCCCTCTGTCTCTCTGCCTCTCTGTCTCTCTGTCTCTGTCTCTGTCTCTGCCTCTCTCTCTCCCTCCCTCCCTCCTTCCCTACCCCGCTCTCTTGTTTTTCCTTTCCCTCCCGTTTCTCCCCCCACTTCCTGTTCAGTTTACATTTTTTTATCCATGTCTGTATGCTGTTTTAATTTTTCCATCCTTGTGTACTTAAGTCAACTGCCCTATGTGTATTTTTATACTTGACTTCCATTATATATTTCTCATTATATAAAAGCCTCTTTGTAGACACAAAGTGATTCATGCCTCTGTAAGAAGACTTTCCTTAGACTCGTTTTTGAGCCTGAATTTAAGTCTTGATACACTGTTTGCACTGAGTTCACAATCCATGGAACCACCCAGTAAAACAAAGCAGAGAGAAAGGAAGAGATGTGATTCAGTATGGCTTGCTTTGCAGTACAGGTCACATGCCTACTCAGTCTTGGGAAACTGTCGTCAAGGATCTTACCACAATTCAACAGTTAAAAAGAAGAAATATGGCTTGGGGGACAAAATCTACCTTTAGCTTTCTTTTAAAGAGTGATTTATGTTCCACTAGGAAAGGCTACCATTCTTTCTCTGTGTTGTCTGGTCATCTTATAGAGATAAGATGCCTAAGAATTCCCCACAGACTTAACGAGTGCCTATCAGACTATAGGCTCATGGCTTCCCCTTTAAGATAGTATTTATTTTTGGGAAACTTTCTATTACCAATTCTCTGTCTCTTTGCCTTGTGAATATTTCTACTTTTTGTCAGACACATCTCCCTCCCATCTTAGGGCTCCTCCACTGAAAGATGGGAGGAGAAGAACTGTAATCAGTATATTATATGAGAAAAAAAATCCATTTTCAATAAAAGGAAAAAATAAACAAAAATTCCTAAATATGTGGAGCTTAAATACATGTTGTATTTAAGCAGAAAGTGTAGAGGTAAATCATCAACATGGTTGTTCTGGCAAGGGATCTCATCCAAAAATATAATAGAATGCACACACACCCTGTATTACAGTATGATATTTCTGGAATATACACCCTTAGTACAAATCTTTAATTCCTAACAATGAAGGCAAAGTTAATTTGTAGAAGGAAGAAGCCATGTTTGAAACTGATGCCTAATTGAATGACAGAAAAAGTAATAAATCAGAGAAATATTTGACAGAATGAATCAGAGATAAAATACATCCAACTTGCATGAGAACAACAGAGGAAGAGAGGCTACTTAAGAACAGAGAGAAAGAGAAAGAGAGAGAGAGAGAGAGAGAGAGAGAGAGAGAGAGAGAGAGATAGAGAGAGAGAAAGAAAAAGAGAGAAAGAGAGAGATGAGTGAACAGGTAGAGCAATTCAGTCAAAAGCTAAGAGAAGCTAGATTGTATCAGTCACCTTGGAAGATTATATCCTATGGAGGCTAGAAGCTTCCAGACCTAGGTTTAGGGAGGATCAGAATAGAGAAGAAAACAGTCTGGGCTCTCAGTCCAAGCCTTGTATTCACATAGTTTTGCTATGGTTCTCATCTCATCACTTCATCTAAGGAAATAAAAACAATATTTACAAGGAAGAAAACAAACAAACAAACAAACAAACAAAAACATTGGTTATGTATGGAGAAAACTGCTATCATTAACTTCCAGTCTCTGAGAGTGGGGGAATGAGCTTTAGCTTTGTTAAGCAAACACAGATGATACTAGCACATCGTGGTCCACCTCCTCCTACATTCCCCAGTACTTCATTTTTGTTTCCAATCACAGAGGCTTGAATGCAGTACTCCCATTTCATATTTAACCAATCTGTGCAGTTTTTGTGTTCAATCTTAGTGTTAACAGTTCTTATTGCCTATGAGTTTGTATGCTCCAGATTACTGGGAGCCTGAAGGACTGGAAATATGGACTGTATGTGTGTTAACTCTAAAGAGATACTATGTAGCTAGTCTTAAAAGATTAGTGTGATAGAAGCCTTGAGTTTGACCAAATGTCTCAGAGTCAGCTGCTAAATATGATACAGTGTTTACCTTTAGATAGGAATAAGTCTCAGATCCCAATGAGAAATCCTTCCTTATTTTCCCTGGGGTTATATAAATTTTTTTATGGTGATAAAGCTTTGTCTTGGTTAGGGTTTTACTGCAGTGAATAGACACTAAGACCAAGGCAACTCTTATAAAGGACAACATTTAGCTGGGGCTGGCTTACAGGTTCAGAGGTTCAGTCCATTATCAAGGTGAGAGAATGGAAGCATCCAGGTAGATATGGGGCTGAGGGACTGAGAGTTCTACCTCTTGGTTCAAAGGTGGCTTGAGAAGACTGGCTTCCAGGCAGCTAGGATGAGGTCTTAAAGCCCACACCTACAATTATACACTTCCTCCTACAAGACCACACCTCCTAATATGCCACTCCTTGGACCAAGCATATCAAAACACCACATTTAGAGGTCTCAAAGAGAGAAATTATATTGTTACTTTTATCCAATATGCCCAGGATCTTATCTCCATAAAGGAGAGAAATTGGAAAGGAGATATAACAAGGAAGCATGAGAACCTTTATTAGAACCAAGATATCAATGGGCTTGTGGCAGAGAACCACTTGCTGGGAATGTTGGATAGCTCTCAGCAAACTGACAAAGCAGCAGCCAATGCCTGGGATCACCAGGTAAGCCAGAGAATTCCAAGAATGGTTTGGGGAGCAGAGGCTCCTGGAAAAGGATAATTTGGTTTGCATTGTGTTTTTCTATGGGGCTTCTGATAAAAACATCCTCATTTTGGAGACCAAAAATGTTAGAAGAGCTAGAGTCTTCCTTCATTACCTCCCATCTGGCTCTTTCTATGAGGCAGTCCGTGGATGTCTTCTTTCTGGGCTAGGTGGCAGCTCTTCAGAAGTCATCCTTTCATCCAATGAAGTGTTAAGGAGCCAGCTGGGGCCAGCTCACACTGGCCTTGTCTTCTTAGGGGCCTACCTTCCTCTTATCTGGTCTCCTTGGTCATCTCCTACCCAATGGCAAGCCCTCATGTTTATTACCTTTTCCAGTTTTCTTGACCTCATTATTTCCATCCCAGTATCTTGTCGCTCTTTATTTCTATTCTCAGGACCTACCTGCTCAGTGGTTGCATGATGCCCTCCCTCTGCATAGGTCTGCAGTTCTGCCATCTCTAGGCAAGTATAGCTTGGCACCTGTTCTCCATATATTTGTCTAACATATTCAGTAGGGGGTTGATCCAGAGCTTTCTGGAGTATGTAGATCCCAACAACCTGTTCCCTGAGTGGCTAGTGTTCTAGCTGGGGTCACAATGTGTCTTCTGTACTTTGTTGGGGCTAAGTGTTACCATCTACCATGCTATCCCAGACAGCATAGGGAGAACACCAGTGGACAGGTCTGGAGCATTTTTAATCCTGCTTATATTTGCGAGCCTTGAGTGGTTACCTGATGAAATCAAAGCATGGGTTGAGGGGGATAGCCTGCTGGTTAACAGCACTTGCTGCTCTTACAGAGGACCTGGGTTCAGTTCCCAGTACCTGCATGGTGACCCACAACCTATAACCCTAGTTCCAGGTGATCTGATGCCCTCTTGTGGCTTCTGTAGATACTGCATGCATGTTATGCACATACATACATACATACATACATACACACACACAAGATTAAAAAAAAAATCTAAAAATATAAACCAAAGTTCAATTTTTAGTGCATTGAATTCTCCTTCAAACATTTAATTTCAAGAGAGCTACATAAAATATAACTTAATGTCTACAAAATTCTAGGAAACATTCCTGTATGTACATAGGCATATATCTTCCTTTAATTTTGTAATGATTTTCAATGTTTTAAATATCAGAATAAGAAACAGTGACATGTGAGAGGAAGGCACCATCACAGTTGATCTAACCTTCTTAGAACGAAACCTGGCAATATGGAGCTTTCGAGCCTCAGTAGCTTTTTGTTTTAAATACACTGTCGACTTCCCACAGCCTACCCAGCAATCATCCTCAACGTGTGGGCCCTTTTGAAAATGCAATCATCATGGAAGCCCAGCGACACCACAGCATAAAGGCAGGGCCACAGCATCTAATTAACTCCCAGGATTTTTCCTTCAGAAAGGACATTGTTTTAGGAGTAGCAATTACAAGCAGTTACTGCCTCCTCATTGACTCCGGTATTTCTGACTCTCTCACTGGGACTTAAGAGGGGGACAATTAGGCTTGGAAAGGGCAATGGTACAGTTCTTGCATGCCACGGCTAAGCCAGCCCCCAAGTCCAAGTCTTCATGGTCCCAGAAACCCAGAGACAAGGATTGGACTGGGGATTTTACTGTGCTCTTTCTATTGCAACTTGAGAACATTTATCTTTGACTCATCTCTACCTGTTTTTAATCCAAAAACATCATTTCAAAAATATCATTTCAGAAGCACATCTACAGAAAGTCTCTCCATATCGTTGAAGATCAAGATCAAAAGAACTCTGAAAGTCCTCAGAGGAGAGGGCTCTGTGGCCCTTGCTGTGAACTCTGAGATAAAACCCAGCAAGAGTCCAGGCAGGCACCTCTGATGTTTCCATCTTCCCACTGTGGCTGCCTTTCTCTTGCCTAATGTCTGCCTCCTGCAGCTGCTATCACTGTTCCAGTGGAGCCTTCTGCCTAAGCTACCCACTTGTTTATACCATTTTCAACTCATGGCTTAGCTAAGACCTGAATACTCAACAATTTCAGTCTATTTTGTCATCGATTATGTTTCATAAAATCAATTCTCTTTCTGATCTCTGTGGCACTGTAGCACTATTTGGATCATTACCTAACCCTCCATCAAAGGGCTCTTTAAGAGCTGGCATATTTGGTTCAAATCGAAATCTTGACGCTAAGTAACCAAAAGGCTCACAATTCCTTTAAACTTTTTTCTAGACATCAATAAGCTCAATTCTAAAATGTAGACATGAATATTAACCTCCCAAAGCTGATGAGGTTAAGAATGGCCATTCTTTAAAAATATCTCACCAAAACTCTCAGGAATTTTTGCCACTGAGCAAGTATGTATGATCAGTATGGATAATGATCTATACTTTTGCTCCCCCAGCCCTCAGAAAGCACAGGCTTTGGGCTGTTTTGTATTAGTCAAATAAAAAAAAGAAAGGAATCTGTAGTTCCAATAGTTCTGCATTCTCAACTGTGCATCCAAAATAAACAAGACAAAGGTCTCCACAACTCACAAGTGTTATCTACTGCCTTCTCCTTGCATAAAAAACCTTGCTCTCAGGACAAAATATGAGCACTCTGAGGCTCTCGGGACCCACAGGCTGCCTGAGATGACTCCTGCAGCTCCAGAGGAATGGAGGTACGATTAGGAACAATCATCTGTAATTTAACACAAAAGCCAGGACAAAAGTAGAAGATGGCTGAACAAGTCACAGCAGTGGAATTACAGAATACAGCCAAATGCCTACATTACCCGAGAGGGGTGAGTACTGCCCTTGTTCAGATTAATTTTTTCGCCTGTGTTTGTGATGCTTCAGGTTTGGTAGCTAGTTTGACAGACTCTTGGGGTATTTTTTTTTTATCCCAGTTTAAATTTTTTTTTTTGCTTTAGCTTTGTTTGGTTGTTGTTTGTTGTGAGGAGGGAGTTGTTGTTTTCTTCTTGATGTTAATAAACTAAAGTGAGTCTTTATCAACAGCAGAAGAGTTGGAGAAGGGTGTGCAGCTCCAGTGCTTAGAGAACATGATAAGGACTGATGAAATGAAACACAGGTTGTCACTGGCAGTGCTCACTGTGACAGTGAGAAGGCCAGAGGAATCAAACCATTTCCAACAATGCTTTTCTTTATTTCTTTTCTATTCTTTTTCCTTTTCTTTCTCTTTTAAAAGAGAGTGCCCTGTTACATAGTCCAGGACATCCTAGATCTTGATGTACAGTTTAAATTGTCTTTGAACTTTAATGCTCAGGTTCCTGAGCAAGTGCTAAAATAAGTTCACAATACTCAAATTTATCTCTGCTATGTTTCTCACAAAGAAGAAAACAAAAGACATTTAGAGCAAAATTTGTACTATGTAATAAGCATCTCTCCTTAGCTTTTGTCTTTTGTTGTAAAGAAGTGTCAAACTAAAGACGGTCAGAAGGGTTTCCAATCTTAAACCTTCTGTTTTCAGGGGCATCAGCAGTAGTTGAGACAAGCAAAGGATAGAAAAAGAGTTCCAAAGCTATGGCGCTAAGAAGATAGAGCAGCCTCCTCACTGCCCTGGTCTGTCTCTGCTTCTAGTGAGGAGACAGAGCAGCAGGCATTCCAATGTGGCCACTGGGCACCAGGCTGATCTCATGAAAGGCCCAGTAGAATACACTTGGTTTAAACACAAAGAACACAGAGATATCCTCCTGCCATTCAAGTTGCAATGGCTGCTCTGTACCAAAGAGCTAACTCACTTTACTGTTTTCTTTTAAGAGACACAATAGTGCCTTTTGGTCTTGAGCTTTCAAATATCCAAGAAGGAAGTAGCTGCAAATGCCAGGTGTGTATATACACTGCACTCAGTCATATCCACTCAATAAAGCAAAGAGAGTGAACAGTATCAGCTATCTCCAAGGACAGAGGAACACTGAACAGAGGAGTAACAACTCAAGGGCAATTCAGCAAGAAGGAACAGAATCCAGGTGTGGCTCTCTGGTGGTGGTTCAGAGGGCAGAGCCTCATCCAAGCGTAATCCAGATGGTTCTGGTGAAAGGGGGCTGGCAGTCCCACCCACAGGGCAAGGTCCAGCACAGCACGCTCACAAGGCTCAGGCCATAAGAAGACCTCTTTTTAGGAACCCCTCAAGTCTTAATAGGCTCTGGTCAGTGTTACGTCCAGAAGGAACCTCTTGTTTAAGGCCAAACTATGGTGATCTGATAACAATAGATAACTGCAAATCAGGGAGTCTGGGGTCAACTACCATATCCAGGATTGGGAAGGAGAAACACCTAAGAGATGCATGGATCAAAAAGGGGTGGGACACTATGGAATAAAAAGTACTGAGGCTCAGGAATCATGGACAAAAGGACTGAAAGAATATGAGTCAGAGGCAGTAGATGACTACAGCAAAGTAGTGTTTTCTAGACCCAACAGCCCAGTCGCACAGATGACCTCAACAATATGCATATGATATAACATGCACAAGACCTGCATGAGATTGTGTCAGACAACAACCCAAGCATGAGGAGAAAGGTGGTCCTGGAGTCCTACCCCAATCAATGAACTATTGGCAATTGATGGCTATTAAGAGAGGAAGAATAAATATTCTTTTAAGAGTGTGACCCCTTTGCTGGGTGGTGATGGAGCACACCTTTAATCCCAGCGCTTGGGAGACAGAGGCAGGCAGATTTCTGAGTTCAAGGCCAGCCTGGTCTACAGAGTGAGTTCCAGGATAGCCAGGGCTATACAGAGAAACCCTGTCCTGTTCAGAAAAAAAAAAGGAGTGTGACCTCTGTAGGTTGGCCACACTCCAGTGGATCATTCCCACACCTGAAAGTATATGGATAGCACAAATCAGACTCCATAGGTTTAAAGAAAAGAGGTCATGAAGTTAGGGGGTTAGAGGAGTTGTCAAAAGGAGAAGTTGGGGTTACAAGGGAAATGGGATAAATATAATCAAGATATATTAAATTCTAAAACAATTAACTATTTTTAAGTGCAGTTAACAAGAAGCTCAGATCACGCGTGAATGATAACATCACTGTCTGTGTCTTATAACTGAGCTCATCACCTGAGCATGACTAGAGTCTGGTCATCCCCAGTCTCTGGAACCATGCATCTGGTATGAGGTTCATCGTCATTGGGACTGAGAGCTCAAAGCCCTGGATTTCAGACTTTTTGCTCTGTCTTGAGAATGTGGTGTTTTCCAGTCATTGGGCTGTGACAGCATAAGGACTGGTGTTTCTACCCAGCAACAGCTGCTGGGTCTGCTTCTTCACCTTCTCGAGTCTGTCAGAACACACCACTTGTTTAGAACACTAGCTACCCAGTGGTGTGTAGTCTGGAGAGTCTGGGGAGCATTTGAGGAACTGCTCAGCCAACAGACTGGAAAACTAAGAGTGTTCAGCCAAAGCTTCTGGTGTGTAAAGAAGGACAGGGAAGACGTGTTAGGGCTGTCTTAACCACAGGATAGTCTGCATCCACTGCAGCTGAAACAGGAGGAGAGGCAGGACTCTTCAGTCTTAGCTAAGCCCTTTTTACCTGGCTGACTACAACTTTACAGGATTCAAAAAGTAACCACTCCAACTCTTGATCTTTTTATTGGTTTCCCCTTTACTGTTTTACTACACTTCTTTTTGTTTTTCTGACCCCTAACCATAAATTATTTTTACATGTTATTATAAATTTTTATTTTGAAAGATTGAAAGTATTCTTAAATATTTACTGACATATTACAACTTAATGGTAAGGGTACTATTCCTTCTTTTGTGTGTGTATGTATGTATGTGTGTTAGGATGTTATGTTGTTTTGTTTTGTTTGATTATTTTCTTAAATATTTTCTTTATTTACATTTCAAATGTTTTCCCCTTTCCAGATCTCCTCTTCAGAAACACCCTATCCCTTCCCCCATCCCCTACTTCTATGAAGGTGCTCCCCCACCCACCTACTCACATCCTCCCACCCTGGATTCCCCTATACTGGGGCATCGAACACCCTCAGGCCCAAGGGTCTCTCCTCTGACTGATGTCCAACAAGGCCATCTTCTGGCCCATAGGTAGCAAGCACCATATGTTCCTTCATGTGTACTCTTTGGCCGGTGGTCCAATCCCTGGGAGCTCCAGGAGGTCTGGCCTGTTGACACTGTTGCTCCCTCCATGGGGCTGCAAACCCCCTCAGCTCTTTCAATCCCTTCTCCAAGTCCTCTATTGGGAACCCCCGAGCTCAGTCCAATGGTTGGCTGTGAGCTTCCTCCTCTGTATTTGTCAGGTGCTGGCAGAGCCTCTCAGGAGACAGCCATATCAGGCTTCTATCAGCAGGCATTTCACAGCATCCACAATAGTGGCTGGGTTTGGTGGCTGTATATGGGATGGATCCCCAGGTGGGAGAGTCTCTGGATGGTCTTTCCTTTAGTCTCGGCTCCACATTTTTACTACACTTCTAATAGGATTTAATTTTTATTTTTATTTTGCATTTTTATTTCTCTACTTACAATTATATGATTTTGCTTAAGGATCTTTATTTTTCAGCAACTTTGTATCTTTTCATCTCTTTCCTCTCTCTTAGTAGCAATCTTCTAACTTCTTCTCTTTCCTTCTTTTGTTAAATCTCTTTTTATTCATTTTATTTATGTACTAATTTTACTTGTAATCTAAATAAGTTTTAACTTCATAAAACAATTGACATTACTGTTGTCATCTTCTATTCTATGGTTGACCTTATTAAGGGCAGTTATATATCACGTTTGGTTTGGAGTTGCAATTCATTTCTTTTCTCCTCTGTTTGGAGTGATGAATGGATATTGAACTCTCAAGAATGAGCTACTCACTAATGAAATCCCCAAATATAGAAGAAGAGATATCTGGAACAGCAGGCACATAAATAGAAGCACAGTAAAGAATACATTTAGTGAAAACAATAGATAAAGAACAGAGGAGTGAAGAATTATGGCCAGCTTAGCAAACAAGTAAGCCTCTAACGAGCAGGAGAGGAAAAAAAAAAAGAACAAACATCTCGTCACTTCAGAAACTCGTCCCCCAAATTAAGGAGTTACCCCTTTCAATTATGGTATTAAAAGAAAATATTAACGACTCCAGTTAAAGGATATAGAGCAAGTGATTGGAATATCAACAAAATCAATCTACCTATTGCTTACAAGAAATACATACCATTGGAAAGACACAGAGGTCCTGAAAGTCAAGTATATACATTAAAATACCAAGTCAATGGAAGTTGAAAACAAATGAGTATCCAGATTCATTTCTAATAAATTGACTTCAAGATAGAATTAGTCAAACAAGATGAAGGTCATTAGATATTACTAAACAGAAGGAGCCATCTAAAAGATGTAATTATTTTGAACACATGTGCCAATTACAGATGAAAGAAATTTCAAACTTAAACATCATTATACTGTACATCAAATAGATTTAATAGGCAGCTATATAACACACCTCCAACAGCTACGCAATACATATCCTTCTCAGAAACACATAGAATTTTCTCTAGACTAGATAAAATCTTAGTCTAGAAACAGTCTTAATGAATATGAAAAAAAATCAAAATAATTTATTCTATTGTATAATATCTTAGAGGTGAGGGAGAGTGAGCAAGACATAGCAGAAAGGGAAGGGAAGTGTGGACTCACTCCTGTGGCTGCTGCTTGTTTCCAGAAGACATGGTGAATAGACATGGTGGGAAGACACAAGGGAGGCTGTCTAATAGAACCAATAAGGGAAAGGGGAGAGCTTAAAGACCCTATATAGCACCCAAGCCAGGGTCTGGCTAGCAAGCTTCCAGCGTTAGAACCTCTCCTATCTTGGAAGGAGTTGTTCTCTTGCTTTAATAAGCTGTTATCCTTGCTTCCTCCATATATTAGTCTTCTGTCTTTCCTAGAAATTTAGTTCTTTGTCCTTTATGACTACCAGCTCCTCCATTAGAGAGGAACAAAACTACAGAGATGACACAAACATATGAAGATTGAACAATACACTCTTGCATGGTAACTGGAGAAATAAAAAAAGAAGTTAAAATTTTACTAGCTACAAATAAAAACTGAAGAATAATATCAGAATCTTTGGGATACAGCAAAATGAAAATTTATAACATTGAGAACTTATGTTAAATATCATGATGGTTTCAAATAAACAACTTAATGATGCACATTAGTGTTTTAGGTAAAACAAGAACAAAATAAGCCCCAAATCAGTAAACAATGAGAGAATAAGGGTCAGAGCTGGCAGTAACTAACTGGAGATAAAATTAATAATGCAAAGAAGCAATGATAAAAAAACTGATTGTTTGTAACAAGAATGGTAAACTCTTAGTTAAACTACCCAAAAGAGAGAGGAGGGAGAAGATATATTAGTGAAATTAGAGATTATAAGGGTATGTCAAAATAATGGAATTTAAGAAATGTTAGAGAATACTTGAAATGTAATACTCTAAAATGTGGGAAAATTTGAAAAAATACATAGCTTTCTAGACACATATAACTTATAAAATTAAATCAACAAACTACAACCAATTCAAAACAGATCTATAATGAGAAATTAGACTAAAGCTTAATAAAGATTCCCAAAGAAATCAGTATATATCAAATAATCACTATTCCAAATAACACACATTGCCACGCACACTTGCGTGATGGTGGTATTTGAGGCAAAAACTTCAAGGAAAGTCAGCCTCCTGCCTC
>NW_022196911.1:11930469-11959121 GCF_008632895.1 Mastomys coucha
GCCCACCTGGCCAGAATCCCTTGTCCTGCGGAACAGGGACCCCGCGAGAAATCCCGGTCCGTGGCAACACATAAATATATATCAAATACATCTCTATACATCATCTTGTATAATAATCAAATCAAAATTCAGTATGCTGAGATAGGACTAGTCTGATTTCCTGGCCAGCCTGGACTATAGTCTGAATATCTTTTATCAAAAACCTCAGAAACTAAAAGAGTTTAAGATCCAAAAGTCTGAAATTAATCTCTCAGTGGACTCAGTGGAAAAGAAAAGAATACACTTGGAAATACTAGCACAGTAAAGACTGCCGAGTCCAGCAGCTTAGGAAATTAACAAGTGACAACTGAAATTATGTGAAATTAAAAATCTTTTCACAAGAGGAAAAAAGTAGTAGAGAGACAGAGTGGAGAATTGAAAAAAAATCATTGTCATTTATATTTCTGACAGAGTGGTTAATATCTGAGAAATAGAAATACCTCAAACCTTAATGAGTAATAATTCCCTAGTTGGCAAATAAGTTGAAAAGATAGTTCTTAAAAGAAATATAAATTGTCAGCACACACACACACACACACACACACACACACACACAAAAACAGTGTCACAGATCCTTAGCCATCTGGGGGTGGGGCATTTAAAATTCCATGGAGATTCCTCTCATCATATTTTGAATAGTTACCATCAAGAAAACAAGTATCAGTAAACACTGGTGAGACTCTGACATGGAAGGAGCCCCTATACAGAACTTGTGAGAATGGAAAATAATGTAGACACTAGGAAAATCAGTATGTAGGGTCCACCAACACACCATGGCACTGGCCCAGAAGAAAATAAGTCTTCACACCACAGAGCTACATGGTCATCTATGATCACTAAAGCACTGTTCATGGTTGTCATGTTATGGAATCAGTGCAGGTGCCATCAACAGATAGCTGGATAAAGGCAGTGCTCTGTGCACACAAAGCATGGGGTGATTTGCAGAAAAATGGATCAAGCCAGAGAGCACCATGTTACATGAAACAAGCTAGATTCACATACTTATCACATGCTTTTATCTCACGTAGAATCTACTTTAAAATAGGTCGGACCTGTGTTCATATGAGTGTTTGTGTGTGTAAGTATGGCATGGAAGGTAAAATAATGAAAAAGGAAGGATAGGAAAATTAAGGTGAAATGTCAATTATCAAGGCTTTTTCTCCTAAGCTGAATCTAGAATTAAAAGCCTATAATCTCTCAGTCAGTTGATCTATCTATGACCTTAAAGTTGAAGCTGATTTTTGAGGGTAGCCACATGTGTAGCTGCATTATGAATTTGGAAGAGGAAAAAATGAAACTGTGGCAGGGGTGAAGAGATGGGGCTAAATAACAGCAAAATGAAGTGATGCTTTCGCAGGAATGGGATGAGGAAACCCATTACTTTTCACACTAATTAAAATGTAATTTAGAAAAATACAAATAAAAAGCAAGGATAGGCTGCAGAGGCCTTGCCACAGGCTGGTAGATATTATTACTAGCCATCTCTGGAGCCCTGCCTTGTTGGTACATGAACTCTCTGTGACCCTCCAGTGGCCATGTGCTCTGGTCTCATTTTCTGGCTCTATTGCAAATGAAACCTCTAGGGACAATGTATGGCCCTGGATTCAGAAAGCTTTATTAACTCAAGACCCTGAAAGTTGGTCTCCCAGCAGCCATTGCAAGTACTTTGATTTGAAGCATATCACTTAAATGACTCCATCCATGCTAAGCAAACATGAGCCAATGTCAGTATTTTTCTTTCTAAAATCCTCCCTTTTTTTGTCCAATACATGAAAACAGAAAACAGAGGAACATTTAAGCTACCATATAAAGATGTAGACAATTCAGCCTCCTCCCTGAGGCCCCAGGCAGTAGTGAACATTTCCTCCATTCCCTCTGAAATGTACTTAACTCTCCCCATGGTACAATGACTTAGATGATGTGCACTGTGCCCTGAACTAGATCTGACATTCCCTTGCTTGGGAGACCACAACCACCTCTGTGTTCTCAGACAATTTTCGAATGTTTATTTATATATTTTGCTTGTGGATTGTGTCTTTAGTCAATACCCAAAAGGAAAACAACAGGGCAAAAATTTGAAGTGAGCCATTCTCTCTTAGAGCACTGCTTCTTAGATGTGATACCACCTCTATGAATGTAATAGTCGCTTTAAAATTAGAATTCAGTTGAATAAAACTTAATTTCAACATTCTTCATTAAATGATCCCATACCCTCTGTAGGGTACAGGGAAACAATGAATGACTGATGTTGATAGCATCAATCAAAGAGATCAGACAATCGTCTAGTGTGATGGTAGCTTATTAATGCTGAAGAAATACAACAGAGTAGAGGGGGCCATGGGAACATTTGTGGTCTTATCAGAGAGTTCCTGAGCAATTCTCTGTGCCTAAGTTCATCTAACTTTCTCATTGACATGTACTCAAGCTGATCAACAAACAGAGAGATATCCAACTAAAGGAGTCAGGTTTGCTTTTCTGCGTAGGAGGCATGAGACAGAGAGAGAGAGAGAGAGAGAGAGAGAGAGAGAAAGAGAGAGAGAGAGAGGGAGGGAGGGAGGGAGGGAGAGACAGACAGAGAGAGAGATAGAGACAGACAGAGAGAGAGAGAGAGAGACAGACAGAGAGACAGAGAGACAGAGAGACAGAGACAGAGATTGAGACAGAGAGACAGAGAGACAGAGAAAGAGAGAGGAAGAGGCAGAGCCAGAAAGTGAGCCAGACAGAGAGACAGTCAGAGAGAGAAGTCAGAAACAAAGAATGAAGGAACCCATATTTTACTGGGGTGCTTTTAAAAATTATAGACATTATATATTATATATGAATAATATTATATACATACTGTATATCACATAATATACATACTGTATATCACATAATATATGCTTGTGTACAAGCACAGGGGGCAGAGCCCTATTCTATCAGTCTTCATCTTAATCCCTTTATACAAGGTCTCTTACTGAACCAAGCTAGGCTAGTAGCCAGCAAACCCAAAGAATTCTCTTGTCTCTACCCCTAACAACAATCATAGGGTTACAGGGATAGGCTTGGCTACACCTGCTTTTGATGTGGGTACTGGTATCCAAACTCAAGTTTTCATGTTTGTGAAGCAAGCACTCTTACCCACTCACCCATCTCTCCAGACCTCTTTCTGGAATGGGACAGGGCTTCTATGGAACACAGACACACAATAGCATTATAGAGAAGGAATTCATGTAGCCAATATCTACCATTAGGTTTGTCAAGATTAGTCCTGACCCAATGGGAGTTTCCGTGTAGGAGACCCCCATTTATCATTCATACCAAACCCCTAAAACATTTGTAGTTGCATATTCCTGATATGCTCTAAAATCATTTCAAGTACTTGTTAGGTAAATACTGTGTAGCATTGCCCCAGGAAAACAGCACACCCATGTTGTGCCCTCCCCCACTTAGGTTTCTTCTAGGAAGAGGCACCTTGAAGCACACACATGTTTAGAGAAATGTGAAGCAGCCAGCTGTCCTAGGAGCTTGGATTATCTGGTCCTTTGAACTAGAGGCATCATTTCCATCTTCCCATTGTCCCTGAGAGGCACCTAGGCAGCCAACCATGCATAGCTCTTCTTCAGAGGCTAATGGAAAAAAAAGGAATGCTCCATCAACCCTCCTGTTGCCACAAGATCAGCTACACACTAGCTGTGGAAGCCTAGGCCCATGGAGACCACCAGAAATTAGGTACACTCTCCTTTGGTTCCAAGAAGCAGACTAGACAGTCTATTCTCAGAGGTTAAGGGTTCTAAGGCCCTGAGGAGCACTTGAGTAGCCTTGTTTGTCCTGGAAGTGATTGAACAGATCATTATTATCAGTTGGAGCCATGAACATAGCACTTAGACACTGATGGACATCCCACTGGCCATGCTGATTGAGACTTGACTTCTGACAGATACATACCATGTCTTGCTTCCAAGTGTCCTGTGTCACTGAAATGGTTCACAGTTTGCATAGTTTTCTGGAAATGGATAGGCATCATATCTCTACTGCCTTAATATCTGCTTCTCATGCATGTGGATCTACCATGAAAACTTGCCTCAAATAATTTATGGAAGATGATGGGCATCCCACATACACAGTTGTCTATACCGTGCACAGCACCACAGAAATTGCTCTTTATTCTAAAAAGCTACATTCTATTTTCACAAACTCTAGAACCCAAGCTATAGACACCTACAGATATAGGCAATATTGAGTGTAGAATTAATGCTGAGGTAGCTATACTGACAAGACATTAATGTAATACACATATATCATTTTTTTAAAAAATAAATATAAGTATTTCAAAAAAATAAATGAATTGCCCAAGGTAAAAAAAATCAAAATAATTATTATATCAAACTCAATGAGATACAAGAGAGATCAGTGGTATAACAAATTCATTAGAGATTATGAAAAGGATTTGAGATTGGAGAGCTACATGACACTATGAAGGACTTTAATAATGTAGTTAAGAGACTGGATGAAAAGGAGAGAACCAGATGGGCACCACCATTCATTATTCTCTGTATCCTTTGGATGTGATACAACCAGCTGCCTCCCATCTGCTACTATGATGCCATGATGGACTCAATCCCTCAAACTGTAACCCAAAATTAACTGACCCCCTTCAAGTTGCTTCTTTTTCAGGCATTTTTATGACAGCAACAAAATGAGTAACTAATGTCGATAGGGAAGACACTACAAATATTTAAACCCTAGGAGAAACAGATATATTTCCAGATATATACAACAACCAAACTAAATTATAAGGTTATAGGGAGCCTGAATTAACCAATAAAAATATTAAAAACAGTAATAAAATTCTCTTAATAACAGCCAAAGCACAGGGCCATGCAGCACTAGTGATGTTTGCCATCAAATTAAAGAGTTTACACCATTATTCTCAAGGAATTTTAAATAATTAAAAGGAGAACCTAAGTCACTCTCAAATGTCATCATTGTTTTGATCCCTAAACTAGACACAGACACAATGAGGAGCAGCAGAAAGCCCACCATATGTGTGAGGACTCCTGAAAGCTGAAACATTGGAGCTCTCTACAGGCAGCTTGACAATCAAAGTCTCCTCCCCCTCAACAACTCTTCCAGCTTATATGAACTTGAACTTGAGGAAAGGTGGATCTTGTGAATCTTCTCAGATTCAGAAATTTCCAGAGACTTGTGAGTTGTTTACTTCATAAGTCTCCATGTAGAGCCACCAGGATGGATATGTCATTTTTTAATTAGATATTTTATTTATATTTCAAATGTTTTCCTCTTTCATGGTCTCCCCTTCAGAAGCCCCCTATTCCATCCCCTTCCCCCTACCTCTATGAGGGTGTTCCCCCACCCATCCAACCACTCCTGTCTTCCCACCTTAGTATTCCCCTACACTGGGACATCAAACACCCAAGAGCCGCTCCTCCCACTGATGTCCAACAAGGCCATCCTCTGCCACATATGCAGCCAGAGCCATGGGTCCCTCCATGTGTATTTTTTGGTTGATGGTCCAGTCCTCGGGAGCTCCAGGAGAAGAGGGGAGTCTAGTTGGTTGACACTGTTGCTCCCCACATGGTGCTGCAAACCCCCTCACCTCCTTCAGTCCATTCTCCAACTGCTCTATCAGAGATCCTGCATCCAGTCCAATGGTTGGCTGTGAGCATCTGCCTCTGTATTTGTCGGGCTCTGGCAGAGCCTCTTAGGAGACAGCCCTATCAGGCTCCTGTCAGGAAGCATTTGCTGGCATCCACAAAGCTTTGAGTTTGGTGACTGTATATGGGATGGATCCCCAGGTGGGGCAGCCTTTGGATGGCCTTTCCTTCAGTCTCTGCTCCACACTTTTGTTTCTATATTTCCTCCTGTGAGTATTTTGTTCCCCCTTTGAAGAAGCATCTACCCTTTGGTCTTCCTTCTTCTTGGGCTTCATATGGTCTGTGAATTGAATCTTGTGTAAATGCACCACATTTTCTATATTCATTCCTCTGTTGTGGGACATCTAGGTTGTTTCCAGCTCCTGGCTATTGTAAATATAGCTGTTATGAACATAGTGGGGCATGTGCCCTTATTACATCTTCTGGGTATATGCTCAGGAGTAGTATAGCTGGAACTTCAGATAGTATTATGTCCAGTTTTTTGAGGAACAGCTAGACTGATTTCCAGAGTGGTTGTACCAGCTTTCAATCCCACCAGCAATGGATGAGTATTCTTCTTTCTCTACATCCTCGCCAGCATCTGCTGTCACCTGACTTTTTCCATCTTAGCCATTCTGACTGGTGTATCTTGGGGTCATTTTGATTTACCTTTCCCTAGGTGCTTCTTGACCATTCGAGTTTCATTAGTTGAGTATTCTCTGTTTAGCTCTGTTCCCCATTTTTTTTAACATTTTAAAGAATAGTGCTTTATTGAATAAGTCTTATTCAAAGAAAAATAATTTTTAATCTACAACAAATGACAGATTATAGAGTAGAAAGCAATCCTCATAATGAAAGAAAGGAATCCATTAAATGAACAAAAAGGAGTCATAAAATTATATTCACAAAGGTTCTCTGGAGTCTAACTTCTTGAGTTCTTTGTATATATTGGATATTAGCCCTCTATCAGATGTAGAATTGGTAAACATCTTTTCCTAATATGTTGCTTGCCACTTTGTTCTATTGAGACTGTCCTTTGCCTTACAGGAGCTTTGCAATTTTATGAGGTCCCATTTGTCCATTCTTGATCTTAGAGCATAAGCCATTGTGTTCTGTTCAAGAAATTTTCCTCTGTGCCCATGTGTTCAAGGTTTTTCGACATTCTCTCTTCTATTAGATTCAGTGTATCTATCTGGTTTTATGTGGAGGTCCTAGATACACTTGGACTTGAGCTTTGTACAAGGAGATAAGAATGGATCAATTTGTATTCTTCTACATGTTGACCACCAGTTGAAGCAGCACCATTTGTTGAAAATGCTGTCTTTTTTCCAATGGATGGTTTTAGTTCCTTTATCAAAGATCAAGTGACCATGGGTGTGTGGGTTCATTTCTGGATCTTCATTTCTATTCCATTGATCTACCTGCCTGTCACTGTACCAATACCATGCGGTTTTTATCACAATTGCTCTGTAATACAGCTTGAGGTCAGGGGTGGAGATTTCCCCCAGAAGTTCTTTTATTGTTGAGAATAGTTTTCACTCTCCTAGGTTTTTTGTTAATTCAAATGAATTTGAGAATTGCTCTTTCTAACTCTATGAAGAATTGCGTTGGACTTTTGATGGGGATTGCATTGAATCTGTAAATTGCTTTCAACATGATAGCCATTTTTTTTTTTACTATATTAATCCTGCCAATCAATGACCATGGGAGATCTTTCCATTTTGGGGCATCTTCTTCAATTTCTTTCTTCAGAGACTTGAAGTTCTTCTCATACAAATCTTTCACCTGTTTGGTCAGAGTCATACCAAGACATTTTATATTGTTTGTGACTATTGTGAAGGATGTCATTTCCCTATTTCTTTCTCAGCCTGTTTATCCTTTGAGTATAGGAAGGCTACTGATTTGTTTGAGTTAATTTTATATCCAGCCACTTTGCTGAAGTTGTTTATCAGCTATAGAAGTTCTCTGGTGGAATTTTTTGGAGTCACTTAAGTATACTATCATGTCATCCGCCAATAGTGATAGTTTGGCTTCTTCCTTTCCAATTCGTATCCCTTTGAACTCCTTTTGTCTAATTGTTCTAGCTAGAACTTCAAGTACTATATTGAATAGATAGGGAAAGAGCTGGCAGCCTTCTCTAGTCTCTGATTTTAGTGCGATTACTTCAAGTTTCTCTCCATTTAGTTTGATGTTGGCTACTAGTTTGCTGTATATTGCTTTTACTATGTTTAGGTATGGGCCTTGAATTCCTGATCTTTCCATGACTTTTAACATGAAGGGATGTTGAATTTTGTCAAAGGCTTTTTCAGCATCTAGTGTAATGATCATGTGGGGTTTTTTTCATTGAGTTTGTTTAAGTAGTAGATTACATTGATGGATTTCCATATTATTGAACCATCCATGGGATGAAGCCTACTTGATCGTGGTGAAGGATTGTTTTGATGTGTTCTTGGATTCAGTTTGAGAAAATTTTATCGAGTATTTTTGCATCGATATTCATAAGGGAAATTGGTCTGAAGTTCTCTTTCTTTGTTGGGTCTTTTTGTGGTTTTGGTATCAGTGTAACTGTGGCTTCATAAAGTGAATTGGGTAGTGTTTCTTCTGTTTCTACCTTGTGGAATAGTTTGAGGAGTATAGGTATTAGGTCTTCTTTGAAGGTGTCGCAGAACTCTGTACTAAACCCATCTTGTCCTGGGCTTTTTTTTGGGGGGGGATTGGGAGACTTTTAATGACTGCTTCTATTTCTTTAGGGGTTATGGGATTGTTTAGATGGTTTATCTGGTCCTGATTTAACTTGGGTATTTGATATCTGTCTAGAAAACTGTCCATTTCATCCAGGTTTTCCAGTTTCATTGAATATAGGCTTTTGAAATAGGATCTAATGATTTTTTTGAATTTCCTCAGTTTCTGTTGTTATATCTCCCTTTTCATTTCTGATTTTGTTAATTTTGATATGGTCTCTGTGTTCTCTGGTTAGTCTGGCTAAAGGTTCATCTACCTTGTTGATGTTCTCAAAGAACTAGCTCCTGGTTTTGTTGATACTTTGTATAGTTATTTTTGTTTCTACTTGGTTGATTTCAGCCCTGAGTTTGATTATTTCCTGCCATCTACTCTTCTTGGGTATATATTTGCTTCTTTTTGTTCTAGAGCTTTCAGGTGTGCTGTTAAACTGCTAGTGTATGCTCTCTCCAGTTTTTTTTTTTTTTTTTTTTTTTTTTTTTTTTTTTTTTTTTTGGAGGCACTCAGAGCTATGAGTTTTCCTCAGCACTGCTTTCATTGTGTCCCATAAGTATGTTGTGCCTTCATTTTCATTGAATTCTAAAACGTCTTTAATTTCTTTCTTCATTTCTTCTTTGATCAAGTTACCATCCAGTAGGCTATTGTTCAGCTACCATGTATCAGAAACAGCTTTCTGATGTTTTTGTTGCTATCAAAGACCAGCCTTAGTCCGTGGTGATCTGATAGGATGCACGGGATTATTTCAATCTTCTTGTATCTCTTGAGGCCTGTTTTGTGACTGTTTATATGGTTAATTTTGGAGAAGGTTCCATGAAATGCTGAGAAGAAGATATATTCTTTTGCTTTAGGATGAAATGTTCAATAGATATCTGTTAGATCTGTCTGGTTCATAACTTCTGTTAGTTTCACTGTGTCTCTGTTTAGTTTGTGTTTCCATGAGAGATGGGTGTTGAAGTCTCCTATTATTGTGTGAGGTACAATGTATGCTTTGAACTTTAGAAAAGTTTCTTTTATGAATGTGGGTTCCCTTGCATTTTAAGCATTGATGTTCAGAATTGAGAGTTCTTCTTGGTAGATTTTTTTTTTGGATGAGTATGTAGTGTCTTTACTTATGCTTTTTGATAATTTTTGGTTGAAAGTCAATTTTATCCAATATTAGAATGGCTACTCCAGCTTGTTTTTTGGGAACATTTGTTTGGAAAATTGTTTTTCAAGCTCCTTACTCTGAGGTAGTGTCTCTCTTTGACACTGAGGTGCATTCCCTGTATGCAGCAAAATGCTGGGTCCTGTTTATGTATACAGTCTGTTAGTCTATGTCTTTTTATTGGTGAATTGAGTTCATTGCTGTTAAGAGATATTAAGGAATAGTGATTGTTGCTTCCTTTTATTTTTGATGTTATTTTAATGTTTGTGTGGCTATCTTCTTTTGGGTTTCTTGAAAGATGATTAATTTCTTGCTTTTCCTTAGGTGTAGTTACCCTCCCTGTGTTGGTGTTTTCCTTCTATTATCCTTTGTAGAACTGGATTTGTAGAAAGATAGTGTGTAAATTTGGAGTTGTCATGGAATATCTTGGTTTCTCCACCTATGGTAATTGAGAGTTTTGGTTGGTATAGTAGTCTGGGCTGGCATTTGGGTTCTCTTAGGGTCTGTATGACATCTACCCAGGATCTTCTAGCTTTAATAGTCTTGGGTGAGAAGTCTTGTGTAATTCTTATAGGTCAGCCTTTATATGTTACTTGACCTTTTCCCCTTACTGCTTTTAATATTCTTTTTTTGTTTTGTGCATTTGGTGTTTGACTACTATGTGACAGGAGGAATTTCTTTTCTGGTCCAATCTATTTGGAGTTCTGTAGGCTTCTTCTGTGTTCATGGGTATCTCTTTCTTTAGGTTAGGGAAGTTTTCTTCTATAATTTTTTTAAGGTATTTACTGGCCCTTTAACTTTAGATTCATTCTCTTCTGTACCTATTATCCTTAGGTTTGGTCTTCTCATTGTGTCTTACATTTCCTGGATGTTTTGGGTTAGGAGCTTTTTGCATTCTCCATTTTCTTTGACTGTTGTGTCAATGTTTTTTATGGTGTCTTCTGCCCCTGAGATTCTCTCTTCTGTCTCTTATATTCTGTTGGTGATGCTTGCATCTATCACTCCTAATCTCTTTCCTAGGTTTTCTATCTCCAGGGTTGTCTTCCTTTGTGATTTTTATATTATTTCTAGTTCCGTTTTTAGATTCTGGATGGTTTTGTTCAGTTCCTTCACCTGTTTGGTTGTGTTCTCCTAAATTTCTTTAAGGGAGTTATTTAGGTCCTTCTTAAAGTCCTCTATCATCATCATGAGATGTGATTTTAAATCAGAGTCTTGCTTTTCTGGTGTGTTCGTGTATCCAGGACTTGCTGTGGTGAGAGAACTGGGTTCTGATGACACCCTGATTTCTGTTGCTTATGTTCTTGCCCTTGCCTCCTGCCATCTGGTTATCTGTGGTGTTCGATGGTCTTGCTACCTTTGACTGTGGCTTGTCCGTCCTGCAAGCCTGTGTGCCAGTACTCCTGAGAGACCAGTTCTATCTGGGAGGAATTTTGGGTATGGAGAGCTGTGGCACAGGGTCAGCTCTAGGGTGCAGGCAGAACCAGAAAGATCCTGTTCCCTGCTGTTCCTTGGTTCCTATGTTTTGGTAGCTCTGGGAGGGTCCTTCTTGGGACAGCAATTTGAGCAGAAGTGGTGGTCTTACCTTGCTTACAGGCATGTCCATACTACTGGGAGACCAGCTCTCTCCTGGCTGTATTTGGGTATGGAAAGTTGTGGCACAGGGTCATTTCTGGATGTAGACAGAAACTGGAAGTATCATGTCCCAGGCTGCTTCTTGGTTCCTGTGTCCTGAGGGCTCCAGGCAGGTCCCTTGGACAGCTTACCTGTGCTCACAGGCGTGTCATCACTCCTAGGAGACGAGCTCTCTCCTGGAGGTATTTGGGTATGGAAAGCTGTGGCACAGGATCAGCTCTGGACCCAGACCTGGAAATTCATTTTTTTATACTAGCTCTTATCCCCTTCTTCACAGTAGTAGAGTCAATCCCACCTCTTCTGCTGCATACAACAAATGTTTTTGTGTGATCCCTCTTTTTGTAATTATTGTCATGCTCCTTCCTCTTTTCAGCCAAGCTATGAAATATTCAACACTTATTGTTTCTTCTGAATACATCACCATTTGGTGCCTACCTTTCTTACTCTACTAAAATTTCTTTTACTTACCTCATATATATTCTAATAACTACGGTAATTGGTGATTTTAATCCTTTACCTCTTGTTTATGGCCTTTGAAATTAATTTCCATTTATATTTTTAAATGCCTCTTCTCTCAGTGTTCAGGAGCAGTGTGATCTCTGACATTTCTTTGTCTTGCTCCATCTCTTAATTACCTGTGATGAATGCATCATATTCTCTGCTCTGTTGTTTCAGTGAGTCTGCCAATTATGTCTGTTAGGAAAGAATGTCTGATGTTTGTGGGATTAAACAAGTCTATTTGTCGGACAGACCATCCAAAGAACCTGAAACTTTCAGGAATTCCTCTCCAAGTCTGCAGGACACATAGTCTTTGAATCAGGAGCCAGTGAATCAAAAAAAGCTAGGAAAAGGAGGACTATATAGTAAGGGAGGATGACAGGTCCTTACGATCACTGAAGAAGGTACTTGTGGCAGAGGGGAGAAATGGCAATGATTACTACCAGTCCTAAGACCACTGATGTGACAAATGGGAGAGTCTTATCTCATACTGGTAATAGATTAAATAAACCAGTGTATCAAGTTCAGGTGGAGACAGAGGCTAAGAGCTGTGAAATCTGGTAGTGCTGTAAAGACAGTAAGTGTATTTATGGGAATGCCTTAACTAAAACCACACATGCATTGGCTCAGATCAGTAAACAAATGAACTGAAGACAATGACAATGCTTTATAAAGAGAAGGAAGAGACTCAAACAAAAGGAGCAGACATGCTAAAAACCCTAATATGGTACATGTGCTCACACAGAAGTTATTGGATATGAGTATGGTGGACATGGGCAGGTCATGTTAGGAACTGGGGTTAGGTTTTATGAGCTACTAGAACATTTGTACTGTTTTTGCCTGGTGATTGATATTTGAGAACATCATTCTCCATTCTGCAAGGAACAGGAGCTGATTGTCAAGTTTCTGTGGTTGATACTCATAGAGTCATTAGGATGATCCATGGGATTTGACTCTAGAAATATCCAGGAAGACCTGATAACACTTGACTCACATCTTATGAGTCTGACTTCTGAGGTTTGGACCTTAGTAGTCTGATATGCTGTCAGTGACATTATGGAGATTTTGAAATGGGAGCATGATGAAGAGAACATTGCAGTGATTGATTTCTTGATTGATTGATTGATTGATTATTTGAACATGCTTGCTTGGACATGTGTTATAACATTACAAACAGCAGCATAGGTTGAGTTTTGGATGTGGCAGTAACCAAAGAGGAAATGTAAACTAGACAGTCAGCAGGCAGTGAATTGTTACACAGAATGGCTTTAAGACTAGAGACATCACCACTGAGATTCTAGACAGAGTAAGGAAAGAAAGAAGAAAAACCAGGTCTGCAGAATGCAAGGAGTCCTGTGAATGAAATATTGGAGAACAGGGAGTGTCACTGAGCAACTTCACCACATTCACTGCTGGATGTAGAAGGATAGAGGTTGTTGGTGTCCTTGACAGGAAGATATTAATGGAACAGCTGAGCTCACAAACTAAAGTGGAGTAAAGAGAAAGGAGAGAATAGAAGCAAGAGATGAGAGGGAACCTCCCCAGAAGGAGCAGGAGAGCAAGCAGACCGTGAGAGGAGAAAAGGCCAATCTAGTTATATGTTTGTTTCACTCAAAAGGGTATGCTTATTTGCTGAATGTGATCTTATGTAGGGAAAAATAAGGACTCTGAAGGGAAAATGGATAACTACAAAAACAGAGCCCCATGGGAGGCAAGGGGGAAGATGTCCCTAGCAAGAAGAGTGGGATTTGAATGCCCAGGAGCCATTCATCCATTTTAGCAAGAATTGTAGAGCAGCTCAGGAGACACCTTGTTGGGCAGAGACTTTTCCTGTAGCTTCTATCTGCAGAGAATGGGGTGAGTAAGGGAGGGAGGAGAAGGGTGAAAGAGAAGAAGGGGAGGAGCTGGGAAGGAGGGAGAAGGAGAAGGAGATGAGGGAGGAAGGAAAGGAGGAGGGAGGGAGGGTAAGGACACATGATAATAGTGAAGTAGAAGCAGCAATATTGGATATTTGAGTGTGGAAAGAAAATGTAGACATGTCAGAGAATAAGATTGTAATTTAACCACAGAAATTTATAGGGTTGCCAAGCCTGAGAACTATGGCAATAAATATAAAGAGCAGCTGGTTGACACAGTGACAGGCCACTCTTTGCCAGAGCAGGGACTATGATTACTTTTTCTATGTAACTCTTGAGGTTTCTGCAGGAGGTAGCCAGCGGCTGTGAGGACAGACAGCACTATGATTAGAAAGTGCTTTGTTCATAAATATGCCTCCTCCACTGGTACAAACAAAACACAGATAACTCACTCACCAGTATCTTCAACTTCATCCACATTCTTACGCAGGTATTTACACATTATCATGTCTTCAATGTAAAGATGTATTAGAAAGTGCTTTACTCTCTGAGTTCCTTGTGAAATGAACATGGCAGTTCCATTTTGAGTCTACACTGCCAGGGAAGCAACTCAGTTGTGCTTGATCATTATATATGAATACATCTGGATTCTATATGGAATGCTTATTAGCTATGCAAACTAAAATATATGACCCAAACTCCATCTACCCCGATTTAGTCAGTAAAGTAAAATTGCCAGTGTGTATTTTATATGCCAAGTTCAAAGGGAAGGCCCCCTGCTGAGCAGTGTGTGGATGGTATCAAGAACAAAGCCAGTATTACAAGCTCGGAGTCTATGGCAGAGTGATTGAAAGCAGTACCACATGACCTTCTAGGAAATTGAGCATAAACCTAAGAAGATTCTGTCTTCTGTTATCAGCTGATAAATAGAACAGGACTCAGACCTGAGACATTTGAATTGATGTTATCTCTGAGAGGTTTTGAAATCTTGACTCCATGGTAGGATGAGAGGAAAGACATTTGTCTTTTCCTGTTAACTCAAGTTTAAGTTTTCCTAATCACTTTGACAGCTTTGACGTTACAACAGAACTTCATTTTCTTCTATCTCGATCACCCCACAGTATTTTGCCATTTAAGTTGGGATAGCCTTTAACTATATATGTCAACGGCCTCATCTATTTTAGATCTTTGTTTTGATTCAATTACAGTTGATATCAGTAATGTAAAATATTCTTCTGGTCTTTGTACCTCATAGGTACCAGTCCCTGACTGACTTGCTACTATGTTGGCAGGAATTGCCCTTAAGTTACAGATTGAATTTGAAAGCTACAAAATATAAGGTGACTTTTTTCTCCTAGAAATATTCTTCTCTGATTTTTGCCTGGCTTTATGTAAATGAATGCCAGTTTTATTGTCAGAATTCAGAAAAGCTACTTATTTTCTCCTGTGAAATATATTAATTTGAACCTTTGCAAGTACGTACAATCTATTTTTTGTGTGTTCTGTGGTTTAAAAATAAAACAGAACCCTAGCAGTATTAGTCATTATTACAAAAGACAAAAATAACAATAAACAATGATAGCTTTGAGTTTGCAATTTTGTATTTCCAGAAAGCAGTAATGTTGGCTCTGAGTATAATTTCTGTTCTGAAAGGTGGTAAAATTTACATTCACACATGTACACACATGCACAGATTCACATGCACATACACATAGATACACACAGTCAGCTATGGACAGTATTTTGTAATATACTATGAAAGAACATATGTAATAAAAGTTTACCAAGAAATAATAAAAGGTATAATCAGCATGAATAATTATTAAAGCAAGCAGCATGCTTTCTGTTACTTGGTTTATGAACATTTATAATGACTTCATTTGTCATTAGCATTGCATCCACCAAGATTATATAGCTTTTAGAATACTCTCTTCATGAGTAAAAGAGGTTGTACACAGGGGCTGGAAAACAGCTCCGTGAGTCAAAGCACTTCCTGAGCAAACATGGAGGCCTGGGATCAGATCTCCCCAGTACCCAGGTAAAAAGCTGGGCATAGCCCCACATCTGTAATCTCAGTGATTGATGGGATCAGATCTCCCCAGTACCCAGGTAAAAAGCTGAGCATAGCCCCACATCTGTAATCTCAGTGGTTGATGAGGTAGAGAATGGAGAAAGAACTGCTAGGGTTTGCCAGCTGCCAGTCTATGCAAAACACAGTTAACCCGAACTCAGTGAGAGGCCCTGTCTCAAGAGACTAAGGAGGAGAATAGTAGACAAAATGCCCAATAACTTAATCTGGACACAGGCACATATATCTATACATGTACACACATATGCACATAACACAAAATTTTAAAAATAGATGCTTATGGAAGAATATTTAACTTTTAACAGTATAGTGACAACCAACTTTAATTTACCTAACACATAGGATTCCTACTGAAGGATGGTCCCCAGACTGAACAGGTTCTCTGTCAATACCAATAGCTTCAAGCCATTAGTAAGAAGAAATCCTCAAGCACTATATAGATGCATCACAGAAATGATTAAGGAAGTGATATTAGATCATCATGGGTTCAAAATAGGAATTTAGCTTCTGAAAAAATGAATAGAAACTTCACCACACAAAAATGTTAATCATGAGATTCTTAAGAGAAAAACCAGTTCCATAATTTTGAGCCAAATTTGAAGCAATTTTTAAATAAATACTGGCCAAGAAGATGGACTCATGCGGGATCCACCCTTGGATTCCCAGGGAATTGTCATGAGTCATATTTTACAGGGGCTTAAGAAGGCAAAGCCTACTATTCACCACACTTTCCATAAGGTCCAATCAGGGACAAGCATACAACCTGACGTGTTTCTTGCCTATGTAACTCCCACCCATATGTGATAAAGCACATCCTGTGTAGATGGGTCAAGTAAACTTGTTTAGGGTGATAACATGTGACTTATTTCCTAAGTACTACAGTTCCCATCATTCTAGGAAATTATCTTGTCCTTGGGCAAATGGGGCTTACAGATTAATATTGGCTCTTACAAAAACATGGTATATAATATATACAATTCTAGTAAGGTGAGATAAAGAGAGATTTTCAGAGATCTCAAAACAAGTTCAGTCAAGAGTTTCGTGGATTATTTTTTGCTTTATGTAAATCCCATAGGTGGAGATAAAGAGTCAGAAACTCAAAACATTTATATGTAGCTCTGGGAGACTTTTATATTTTAAATGCTAAAAATCAATCAAACAGAAACCTGGAGAGAGCCAGCTAGGAAAAGCAGAAAGTTTTGAAATCCCGACTTCCTTTTACTCCAGATAAATGACATAGATCAACTCATGGCTCCATTAGTGTCCAACCAACAAAGGCCAAAAGAGGAGTTTTGAGGCTTTGGTGCATTTCACAATTCAGATAAATGGTCCAAGCATTTTAAAACTTTCCTAACTCACATCAGCATGAAGTAGCCAGAGTCCTGCCCATGGCCATTGAGGAGACTGGGTTATCTCTGTTAATAGTTCCAAAAAAAAAACATTCTTCCAGTCTTTAGTGATTGCATGGGAATATTCTACCAAATGTCAAAAGTCCAGACAACACTGTTCTGCACAGCCTCTTTCAGACATCAGAAGAGGGACACTGATAACTCCATAGGCTAATGTCATCCTGAACAAACTCTAAGATGGTACAAAAAAAGGTCACAGATGAACAACTTCTACAGATACAGGCAAGAAACACTAGTGAAATTCCAACAATAGAACTCTACAATATCCAAAAGAACAATGAGCTACAAACAAGGAAAGTTTATTAGTGGAACTAAAGGCTGGTAAGGTATTTAAAATTCAATCAGTTACTCCTCAGAGTAGACTAAACCAGCAATACAGCATGAACATAATAACTGATGCAGAAAATCATCATATAGAATGCAGCAGATCCACAGTGAGAAAACTCTGAAAGAGGAAAGAAAAAATGTCAACTTACAGAGTGTACACAAAACATCTGACAGCCAAGATCATAGCTACTGTTTTCCTCATAATATGGAGAACAAATCGTAAGTATGTGTCTGATCATGCAGTGTAGTGTCGTTAGAACTTATAGGTGGTACGTAGAGCAAGGGTATGAGATGAAAAAGCATACAGCCTGCAGAGTATTTGCAGATGACCTGACTGTTTAGAAGGTCCCAGGGACTCTAAAGAAAAAGTCCAATGTCGAGTAAGGAAATTTAGCAACATTTGAGGATTAATACGTGCATATAAAATAATCTGTATTTTGATAAACTTTCAATAGATATATTCACACTGAGATTAAAAAACTTTTCAAGAGATGCATTCATACTGAAATTAAAAACAAGATGATATTTAGTATGACTCAAAGTGTTGTAGTATGGAACAAGCCTCTGGAAAGTATATATGCAGAACATCTGAGGAACGTGTGCCATAGTAAAAATGGAACCAAACACACACCAAAAAGGCATACCATGCTTATGGATTAGAAAACTGTGAAGAGCTGTCAATTCTACTAAAATTGACATTCAAGCTTCATAGAGTTAATATTTAACTCTGCAAAACATTTATAGATATAGGCACAGACATCTTAAAACTTATATGGAGAATAAAAGGATCTAGAATATCTAAAGTAAATTTGGAAAAGGGACAAAAAGGATAAACTGTTTATTACATAGTGTAATTAAGAATGTGCAGACAAAACACAGGAAATCACTGAACCTCCCATGGGCCAGTGAAGCCTTATAGAGGACTCAGAAATAGGCTCAGCAATCTACCTGACTGTGACAGCGATAAAAACAAGTGGGAAAGAAGACAATGGTCCCTATGTCATCCCACATCCACATGACATAAAAACAAGCAAAAAGCATAGTGTAGAAAAACATTGAGGTCACACATTATCAAAAAACAAAACCTCAGATGGATCTTATAGTCAACAAAAAAGATAAAATTTTAGAAAAAAAGATTATAAGTTAATATTTCAGGATCTAAACCCACAGTGATTGCACAGAATTTTCATTGAAAATGCCCTGTAGTAAGAGGAAAAAGAATAAGAAAGAAATTGTGCAAAATCCCTTCTCTAGTTCTTTCATTTTAAAGCCAAGAGAAAATAATAGAAAAAGAAAAAAAAACTCTATTGTCCAATCTAGTTGTTTTGCAGGTACATTCTGACCCCGGAACATAACACATGAGAAGCAAGTGCCAGACACAGTTCTCCACCTGTGCCTTTGGGTGGACAGAGAAACAGACAAAAGAATGCACAGGCCGCAGAGCCCATCAGGCAGCTTATTCCTCTGGGTGGACAGACCAATGGTTTAGAAGGCTGCCTTGTTTATGAAAGAGGAATTGCCCAAGAGCTGCCAGTTCATCATCTTTGCTGTTAGAAGAACTGATTGGAAGAGGAAGAACACTAAAATCAGACTGGACAGCCTCTGTTAACCAAGGCTTAGCTAGTAATGCAGAGTCTTGTGGTGCAAGGAAACTCCCCCGTGGTCTGAATGGGACTCTCCTACAAATCTGGGCAAACAAATAATGAGAAAACATTTAGAGGAAAATGAGCCAAATCTAGACACCCCACTAAACTGTATTATATGCTAATAATACAATAAAGTCTTTTTGAACAGTGACAGAAACACAGTGAAGGCTCAGGGACTCTTCTAGAATAATAGGATGAATTGAAGGCCCCAGAGGGGATAGAATTTACTTTAAACACATGATTTATGAAAAAGAATGACAGATATATGTTAGCATATACATATGAATGCATATATATGCATATATATTTGCATGTACTTGCATGTTAATTATAAAATTTATCAGAGACTGAAAAGAAAAGGACTACATGGTACTTGGAAATGATCCTGGCTAACAATCTTGTATCAACTGAAGTATGTGATCTTGTGAGAGATAAGAAAATACAGTGCTTAGAGAGAGACCCTGATCCCTTCAGACCTCTCAAAGAAGAGACATAAAATCCATCAGGCCCCAGTATTTGTGACTAACATAGTGTTATTCATATAGAGCTGATGATTACAAACTGGCCATGGAGCCTCCAAACACGTGGTCGAGTTGTGTTGACAAAGCATTCATAGCCAGAAGGAAAACTACAGGGCTGTGGAAAGTAGTAATGGGTAAATGAGCCTTCAGAGTGTACATCGGTACAGTATGTGTACAGGGGTATCAGTGTCAGCCCCGGTCAGAGTGTGCATCAGGATGGTGTGTGCATGGGTTATCAATGTCATCCCAACCAATTTCTTAACCAAGGAAACTATATAAAATGAAGGTGAAGAATAAGATGCAGATGTGGATGGATTTATTGAGTTCTGTTGAAAGACAGTCACCTTCAACACACACATGTGCTATCATCTGTGTTCTGAGGTGTCTTGTGGTCACCCTTAGGAAACAGTGGGGAAATGTATTATTCTGTGGCAGAAGTGGGTAATTGAAAATGGTTGACTCACATTATCAGCTGAGATGGACAATGACAATGAAGAAGTTGGGAAATGACTAATACTTGCCTAGCCATTTTACAAATAGGATTGTATGTGGCCCAGGCTAGCTGCAGGCTCACTGTCTAGCAGAGGATGTCTGAGCTGTCTGTCAAATGCTGGTGTTACAGATATGTATCATGATTTTCAAATTTAATTTACTATTAGGAAGTGGGACATTTATCTTGCCATTATTAACACTAAAATCTTTAATATTTTTAACCTTTTCTGTTTTGATCCTATATTTCACAACAAAAGTAAAAAAATATTTAGGAAGTATGTGCTTTATCAAAAATCATGCCAAAGTAAAGACAAAACTGTGATATTTTATGTAGATGAGAAAACTATAATTCATTGAGCCCTATTTGAATGATAATAAAAATTAGTTTTGGTGATAAGAGTGTTACTCAAAGGCTTTCTAGAATATTCAAGATCTTGAGTGTAAGCCTCAGTCACAAAACCACACATTAATAAGATGAAAAAAAGAGATTTGAATATTTAAACTCTAAAATGACTATACACATATATTCATATATGCACATATATTTATATCAAATAATAATAATAAATTTATAAGAATTGCTGGTATCTAACATGAAATTTTTAATAGGCATGCAATATCTTAATTTTTAATCTTCATAAATAAAATTTTGGGAATTATGAGTCAGACTTTTAAAATATCCATTTTCAGAAATAGACAATCCTGGGTGATAAAAGCCAATTTTCAGTACGACTTTACTGTTTGTCATCAGTGTATTTAGAGAGCTCTATTGAGAGGTAATGTTCACAGTCAAGCCTGTCTCTCTTAAAGAGTAAAAAGTTTTAGTAAAATGATGTAGTCCTACATAGAGCTCCATAATTCAGTTCTAGAACATTCATATCCTACCCAAGCACACCCTCAGCTTTGTGGTTAATGTCTGCTATATATGCAATTCCAATCAACTAGCGACTTTTCTATTGTTGCAGGAATATTTAAAAAATGAATCTAGGCTGGCTTACCCTTCCTTCAGTCTCTGCTCCATAGTTAATCTCCGCAACTCCTCCCTTGGGTATTTGATTCCCCCTTTTAAGAAGGAATGAAATGTCTACCTTTTGGTCTTCCTTCTTCTTGAGTTCCTTGTGGAATGTGGGTTGTTCTTCCTGTATTCCAGACTTCTGCACTAAAAACCATTTATCAGAGAGTGCATACCGTATTTGTTCTTTTGTGATTGGGTTACCTCACTCAGGATGATATTCTCCAGATCCATCCATTTCCCTAAGAATTTCATAAATTTATTGTTTTTAATAGCTGAGTAGTACTCCAACAGGGGTTTGTTTTTGTTTGCTTTTTTGTTTTGTTTGTTTGTTTGGAGGGGAAACTGGGAATGGAGAAATTCGCATGTAAATAAAGAAAATATCTAAAATAGAAATAAATAAATAAATAAATAAATAAATAAATAAATAAAATGAATCTACCCCGCAAACTCCCTTTCCCGCCAGAACACGTTCTAATGCCGATACTGTCCGGCCTCATCACTAAGTTCCAGCGAATTCTTGCTATTATCTCCCAGCTAGTAACAACATCTCACTCACATAAAATTGTAGGGCCTTACACACCCCTACAATCATTCATCTAGCTAGCACCTAGGCCTCAGTAGGTAATGCATGATTCTTAAGGCTTTAATATCCAGTCAGGTTTATATAACAATAAGATCACAATTTACAAGATGCCAATACACTAATTTCAGAACCAAATAATAAAGACAATATTCTAACCCAATTAATCTATTTTGTAAAAACCTTTGCTTGGTTGTATAACCACGAAGGGTCTGACTCTTCCTCAATCATCTGACTCCATGATAAAGATCCCTCTCCTCTTCCTCCTGACCTTTCTCCTCCTCCAACTCTAGCTCCACCTCTTAATTCCTGTCCAATAACAGGCCTGTCCCTGCCCTAGTGTGATTGGACAGAGAAAATGCTGCAACATTCTATGTCTATATTTATATATGTTTCCTATACATTTCTCATAGTATGTGTTCTATTCCTCCTGACTTCTAGCATCCATCTTGCTTGAGGGTGACCCAGAGCATTCTGTAGTCTGCATCAACAATAGTCCTTTCTGTTTTGTTGATAAATAGACATCCTCCAGTGGACATGCCAAGTCATATTTATATCCCATTGGTAATGGCACACACATGTTTTCAGCTCTGAATTATTAGGAAAGACACTACTACCTATGTAACATTTTTCATTTTTTCCTATATTCAAAGAAGCAGAATTGTTTGGGGCTCTCGGATGATTTATTTATAATATTGTTTTATATATGTGTGTGTGTGTGTGTGTGTGTGTGTGCACGTGTACATGCATGCACATGTATGCATGTGTATGCATGTGTGTACACTAAAATGTAGTTGTTTGTGGAGGCCACAAGGGGACATTGGATCCTCTAGAGTTACTGATGGTTGTAACCAACTCTACGCGGGTACTTGGACCTGAGCTCTGGCCCTCTGTAAAAGCAGCAAGCCCTCTTAGCCCATAAGTCATCTATCCAGTCCCATGTTTAACTTTAAGAAATGGCCACATTGTTTTTCAGAGCAGCCACGACATTTCATATTCCATCTGGAATTTTGAGCAGAGTTCCAGATCCTCTTTATGCTGGCCAGCATGGTGTCTGTCATTTTCAACACAGCCATTCCAGTCAATTTAAGGCAGAATATTGGTGTATGTTGAGTTGCTTTGCTATAGTACCTGGTGATACCTGAACAGGCTTTAGGGGCTTACTGATCAATATTCTCAGGTTTTCAGTGAAGTATCCATTTAAATGGTTTCATTTCAACAGTATCACAGTGCTTTTGTTACTCAGATATTCTTTGTATGATCTCACTACAAACTATTAGGCAAATACTTAGCAACTATTGCTACCAACGCTTCTCATATTCTTAACAATGTTGTTAGAAGTGAAATGTTTTAATTTTTCATAAAGCCTCAGTTTGCTTTCTTTTCTTTTGTGAATCATGCTTTTGGTCTTGTATCTAATTTTTTTTTAAAAAAAAATCCCTATTCACTTTACAGCCTGCTCACTGCCCCTGCTTCCAGTCACTCCTTCCCACAATCCTTCCCCATCCCCCTCCCTTTCTTCTCTGAGCAGGTGGGACCCTCCCAGTAGCTCCCTCCCCTACACATCAAGTCTTAAGGCTAGGCACATCCTCTCCCACTAAGGCCAGACAAAGCGGCCTAGCTAGAAGAACATATCCAATGGGCAGCCAACTGCTTTTGGGATAGCCTCTGCTCCAGTTGTTCAGGACCCACATGAAGACTAAGTTGCACATCTGCTACATATGTGTGGGGAGGTCTAGGTTTAGCCCATGTATGTTCTTTGGTTGGTGGTTCAGATTCTGAGAGTCCCAAGGGTCCAGATTAGTTGACTCTGTGGTCTTCCTATGGAGTTCCTGTCCCATTAGGGACCACGCCTCCTACTCTTTCTTAGTGAACACATTCATCAAAATTTTCATAGCAATGCTTTGGCCAATATTTCCTCCTCTAGGAGACACTATTACTGTGTCCTTTAAAAATGGGGCAGAAAGATTTAAATGAGAACCCCCATCACACGGTGCATGACTAACAGGCCATGATACTCACACTGCTGCCCTGCTGACATCAATTGCTAAGGTGTGAAATGAATGAGACATTGCATTGCTTCTGTGTTACTGTGTTGTGTCCACACCTAAGCTTCCCTCAACTCTAACAACTGATTAATAATGCAGGTATGGAGATTAGATCCCAGCACAGAAGGCACCCAACAGAGTAATCCTGACCTCCTCCCACCCCGGCCCTGGGCAGAAGACTGCCGTGACTTGTTCAGAACTTTACTGTGTTTCATTTTCTGTGCCTGCCCCACCTACTCTCCTCAGCATCTCCCCTTCATCTAGCTATGAATGGTTTTCACTCTGCATGCTTCGCTTTGGTTACACGGCTCTGCTTTCTTGTTTGTACAACCCTATTGCTAATAGCTTGAAGCATGAATCGGAGATTACCAGGAGAGTTGGCTGGAGGAACTGGGTTTAATAGCCAGGAACTATAATCTAGTAGAGAAGACAGATGTTGCTGTAATAAGCCTCTTGGTTCTAGCCATCATTTAATACTGAGCGTCCTCCCAGATCGAACATCTGTGATTATAAAACATGACCTATAATAAAAGTACAGTATACAAACAGCAGAAATTGATTTGAAGTAGAAAGACCCCAAATACCTTTCTGAGGGGATGTTTCGGCTTTGATGGGCACGTGGAGACTCTTCTATTACTATTAAGGTCCATTTCCATCTTAAGACCTTGAAAATGTCCAAAGCACATCATTGGGAAGACTGAGGAAGCTTCCCGTGGCCTGCCTTCCTTGCTTTCCAGGTCTGTAACTAGATTAACGGCTTGATGGATCACCGAGCTTTAGTGATAAATAATAATAAAGTCCAGCCGTCTTGCACTTATACGAGTGCCTTTACTTTAGGCTCCTGCTTTCTTCCCACTCAAGGTAAAGGCCAATTCAGTGAAAGGTCAAGCTGACTGGTATGGATTATTATAATATTGTTCTCAGCCTGTCCAGGGATCGATAGCAGGTGTCATCATCCATTTTCCTGAAACACAGATGCTAACTTCATTATCCTGATGCAGGGAAGACAGCAGAGCCTGAAGCCTCACCAGTCGGCTGCTTCTCAGAAAGCAAGCGGTAGGGTGCTTGCCTGTGGTTCCTTGTTGGAGCTGTGAGAGGACAGAGGAGCCAAGGCTCCAACTGACTGGGTGGGTTTGCAGGTTCCATGTGTTTATCTTGCAAAGACAAGGGCGAACCACTGTGCCTCGGTAACTCCAAAGAAAAAGAAATGCTGGAGCAGAGTCTCTTCCCAAGCCTCCTGGTTTAACATAAAGATGGCAGCCGCAGCATCCTGCTGTGACTGAGATGCCACCTGCAGACAGCTGCTGTCCTGTCATAAACCCTAGAGTTCTCCAGTTCCAGACAGGTAAGCAACTTGGTAGACAGGATGCATGACAAGATAACAGTGTAACATTTAAGCCATGGCAGTCTGCCATCACATTGAACAGGTCTTGAGCTTTAGTAGTTCTATGGTGAAGTTAGTACCCAAATACATTAAAAACAAAAAACAAAAAACAAACAAACCAAACCCTTAGTATGTTTCTATAATGCTGGATCTGACCCAGCTTACCTTAGAGCCTTTTAAAGAAGACTCTGTGTAAACAAGTCTGTCTGAGTGCCTGGACAGCACACAGTATCTGTTCCTTCAGGTGAGGCTTTCTGCTTGAATTACACCTCACGGGTAACCAAAATCCAAATAGCTGCATGCTTAACATCTGGACAATACAGAGGAAAAGCAATGTGCAAATCGCATTTACGGAAACACGCTGCATTTGAGAGTAAAATGTTTTAAAAATAAACCAAGACGCATACTCAAAGTGCCTTCCCCATTAGAGGGAATCCCAGTTTGGGTTATTGAGCCACCAGAAGATAGGCCAAGAACACAAAACTGTGAAACAATTGAAACCATGCCAGCATTAAATCACACTGGCCCCTTAACACAAGAGAAAACGGTTAACCTTCACCTAGAAATGAGCATCAAATCTGTGAATGACCACAGTGATCAGCCTTCAGTGATTAATTGCCTTATGAAACAATGTGTCTGTGTTCACCATGATCGTGACTTCTTGTCACCAAGCCCAATGACCCTTCTTTCTGTAACATAAACATTACACATAGGTCTGCAGGTTTCAATGAATGAATTAATTGACTCAGAGTAAATGAATCACAAAAACACAGTACATATTAAGGAAGGTGATGTCTGCAAAAAATTAAATCTTTCTCCTGTGATTACTAATTTTGATACACACACACACACACACACACACACACACACACACACAGAGAGAGAGAGAGAGAGAGAGAGAGAGAGAGAGAGAGAGAGAGAGAGAGAGTAGAGGTAAAGTAGCATGTACCATGGGACTATGGAGGTTAAAAAGAGGCTTGTAAAGATTTTCCTGAAAATGCTGGCATTCCCAGTGATGGGCATTATATACTTTAATATGAAGATTAAAAACTCAGAATCCATTTGGAATACAGCCACGACAAAACCATATGAGTTTATGAAAAGCCAATTAAGTGTTTAATTTGTAAAATGGGAAAAAAGATGACTTTGGGGAAATATGAAATGTGATTTATTCAGCAGTGTAAGTCCCTGCTTGTTCGTAGGAGGGCACCCCTCATAGAGTAGAATTTAGAAGGCGTCTCCTTTTATCAGAATGCACAGACTTCATCCACCTACAGCACTGGTGGGGAGAAACATTATATCAAGCTATTTTATTAAAGATAGAGTGGATATGTTTTTTAAAAGATGAAGCTGAGGCCATCAAGTTCAGTTGGTGATGAGGCTTCCGTGCAAGACTGGGAGCCAGAGTTCAGATCTCTATGTTCACATATGAAACAGGGGTGGGTGTCTACATCTGCCATGTCACCACCAGAGAGCCAAAGGTAAGCAGATACCACAGTTCACTGACCAGCCGATCTAACCAGTGAGGGTTGGGGTTCAGTGACAGCTCATATGGGAAAAGAAGGGGAATGAGCTTCAAAGAAAGGTATCTGATGAAAGATACTCAAGATTAACCTCTGGACTTTACACACACATGCACCTGCACACTCACACTTGAACAACTATGCATGCCCACTCACATGCATACTCATCCATTACACCTACACATGCATATACACACATGCACATATGTGCAAGTGTATACACACACTCATACATACATATAAAATAGGGATGGAAATAGAAGTCTTCCATCAAGTATAGAATTTTTGCTAACCAATGGCCTGATTCATGATTATAAGAATAAAGTATTTGGGAGCTAGGGGCATAGCTCAGAGGTTAAAAGCACTGACTGCTCTTCCAGAAGTCCTGAATTCTATTCCTACCAACCACATGGTGGCTCACAACCATCTATAATGGGATCCAATGCCCTCTTCTGGTGTGTCTGAAGACAGTGTGTTCATATACATAAAATAAATAAATAAACCTTTAAAAAAGCCTAAAAAAAAAAAAAAGACTACAGTATTTTAATCTTCTGGCCTCCAGCAAACTCCATGGAATGAAGTGTTAGTGAAGTCCATTTACTAGAAGAAAATCAGGTGAGAAGAATGAGGCAAGTACCTTCACAGCATCCCCTTCAGTTCGCCACTTAGAACCCCAACAGGCCCTGCCAATCTCAGTGTGTCTGGGCTCAGTGCTGAGCTGGAGTGCTGAGCGTCTCCTGTCTGCTTTGTTTGGAGATGTAAAGCTGCTGTGGAAGAGCTTTCTTCTGTTTCACATAATGAGAAGAGAAGAGAAGAGAAGAGAAGAGAAGAGAAGAGAAGAGAAGAGAAGAGAAGAGAAGAGAAGAGAAGAGAAGAGAAGAGAAGAGGGAAGGGGAAGGGGAAATGAAAGGGAAAAGAAAAGGAAAAGGAAAAGGAAAAAGGAAAGGAAAGGAAAGGAAAGGAAGGGAAAGGAAAGGAAAGGAAAGGAAAGGAAAAGAAGGGAAAGGAAACACATAACTCAAATGCATTCTCTTAGTTGGCAAAGGAATTGGGGAAACTTGGTAGATTCTGTGATTTAACCATCAGCTTCTTCATTCTGTATTTTAAAAGATGTGACTAAGAATTTTATTAAGAATGTCTTAAAGGAAGTGTGTCATTTAAGGGTCATGCAAGATCTTTATTCCCAGTTGTCTTTAGAGACTCATAATCAGTGTTGACCAGTATTAAGAGGGAAGCACCCACTCTGGAGCATGGGTGAGCTTTGTTAAGAAGTGAGCAGAACTCTCAGCTCCTCCTGCACCATACCTGCCTAGATACTGCCATTGATGCTGCTGCCATCCCACCTTGATGATTATGTCCTGAACCTCTAAACCTGTAAGCCAGTCTCAATTAAATGTTTTTCTTTATAAGACTTGTCTTGGTCATGGTGTCTGCTCACAGCAGTAAAACACTAACTAAGACACTACACAGAGTAGTCCTGGTTTAGTGCCTGGAAACTTCATAGTACTGTGTAAGTAGATTGAGTCCCAGATCATACCAAGCCCTATTGCCTCCAACTCTGAATTTTTTTAATTAGATATTTTCTTTATTTACATTTCAAATGTTATCCCCTTCCCTGGTTTCCCCTCAGAAAGCTCCCTATCCCCCCCTTCCCCTGCTCACCAACCCACCCACTTCTGCTTCCTGGCCCTGGCATTCCCCTACACTGGGCATAGAGCCTTCACAGGACCAAGGGTCTCTCCTCCCATTGATGACCAACAAGGCCATCATCTGCTACATATGCAGCTGGAGCCATGAGTCCCACCATGTGTACTCTTTGGTTGGTGGCTTCCTACTCTCAATTTTACTAAGACAGACCCATGTCAGACATTGACATGGGCGATACCAACTTAATCTAATCATTATATATAATATAATGATTATATATAATAATTATATATGTCATATATATATGTATATATGTATATATATATATACATATATATATATATATACACATATGGCAAAGATGGCATCAGGATTACATAGGTAGATGAGACACAAAATAAGCCCTCTTTTTTTTTTTTTTTTTTTT
>NW_022196911.1:11959291-11980374 GCF_008632895.1 Mastomys coucha
GTAGACCAGGCTGGCCTTGAACTCAGAAATCTGTCTGCCTCTGCCTCCCAAGTGCTAGGATTAAAGGCATGCTCTCTTGATGTATACGATTCTTCACCTACTGCTGTGTTTTGGACCTTTGTTAAGTTGATTCATAAATAGTAAGTTGTAAAAGTGCTTTTTGGGAAGTGGTTTATGGATTGGTCCCTCTATAAAGGGCTAGAGGGAGCAGGCCTAGGCTAGTTTACTCATCAAGCTTCTACCATGCATTGCCCTTTTTGCCCTTCCATCCTCTGCCATGTGAATGCACCTACAAGTGCAATCTTGTGGAATAGATAAGAGACCTACTAAGGCCTTGATCTTGTGCTAGTTGGGCCTTGTAACTATGAGAAACACCTACTCCTTATAAACCACTCAGCCTCAGGCATTTTGTAGAAATGGCAGCTGAGAACTGAGACGGTATCTTATAAACCCTGAGTGTCCCCTGACCCCATGTTGTTTATTACTCTCCATTTATTCAACTCCTATTATGTATCATTAAATGTACTGCCTGCAGCATAAAATCTATATCAATATCATCTATATCTACATGTATATCTATTCCTATTCAAATCTATATCTATGTATTTGTAACTATATTGCTGGATTTATCATTCACTTTTTGATGCTTCCACATATAGTGGCTTAATGTTTAACTTATATTTACTGATAATATATAGAAATTGGTTATTTTAAATATCAACTTTGTATCCTGTCTTCTACTATATTCACTTTTTTTAAATGGATATTTAGGTGTGTCAGTAGGACCGTTACTCTTTGCCTGTAAGTTACTATAGCCCTACATTTTTCCTTCCATCACCTGACAACACAGATGCTCTGGTAAAACAAGCAAAGGCAATTGGAAGGAAGGATGGGGTAATGGTAAGAGCAGAGATCTGTGACAGGGTAAACTAAGACAATGGAAAATAACAAAGAATGGATAACATGAAAAAAAACAATGCTGACATTAAGTAAAGCTGCTGACATGGTCACGGTCGGTCTCTGACAGAAGCACCCGGAAGAACATTCACAGACAGTGACAGTCCTTTAGCTGTTGTTATATTGAATGCTTTAGTCACCCCTGAGACCATGCAAAGGATTCCCAGGCAAAAACATAAGATGTAGAGGGTTAACTCAGTCAAATGGAGGAATAGAAAGGCTCTGCACTCCTGAATGGGATTAGAAACCATTATAAAATGGCTTGAGAGGGAGCTGAGTGCACCCCACCTCCCACCCTGACCCCCACTTCTCCTATCCTTTCTGCTATGCAAGGACAAGGTGTTCCCTCTTCAGGGAATAGACTCTGCCATCTAAGAAGTGAATAGGATCCTGGGACCTGGAGCCTGTTTCCCTGACCCTGGACTCTAAGACCAGACTGGCACTGAGGGAATTTCTGTTTCGTTCTAGTTAGCCAGTAGTCAGTATTTTGTTGTTTCTGCCCAAATGGACATATCCAGGCACACTTTCGTGTTTTCTATTCATCCCACAATGTTTAATCTGGGCTCAGGCCCTAAAGATTAGCTAGAAGTTGGCTCTAAACATCCTCTTCTCCCCACACAATCCCATCCTTAACTATTTTATTCAATGTTCTTCCAATACCAGAGTCCTTGGCCAGTTTGAACTTTGTATTGAGAAGTAAACTCTTTTCTTGTGACCGAGCTGTGCCTTGCGTAGTCTTTTTACACATGCAGTGGAATCCGCTGCTCCGTCTGTGCCACGGTATAGAGGATGGCCACTCCCTTTGCTCAGCTGTTCAATACAAATTTGAATTAATGGGACATATGCTCCCCAAACTAGAAACTTTTAGTCCCTTGGGTTATCTAATTGATAATAAAATTGATTTGGTGATAATGAAAATTGATTTATCTTTTAATCAGTAGAAATTGTACTATTCTCATACATAGCCGTCCTGTGAGTGGGCTGTTCTGTAAAGTAAATAGTCCAAATCTTACAGCTTAATGCTCCACATTTGAGAATACAAAGCTGGGTTCTGCCACCCTGCTGCCTCCAAATGAGCCGGGTGAACGCGCCTCAGTGTGCAGACCTGCACGATTTCCAGTGCCCACCAACCGCAAGTTCTGCTCTTTTTTATTTCCCGGTTGACTCGTGTTCTAAATGTCATCAATGGGCAGAAACAAACATGCCTAGATGCCACAGAATATACATCTCTCCCTTCCAGCTCCCATTTTGTTAACTTGGCGAGATGTGCTGACTTTGTGGAATCACCAACCACTGCGTAAATGACGCATGAAAATGAGATGTGAAACCAGAGCTCGGGGCAGAAAGCAATCCCAACCACGCTCTGCTGTGCTTTTTAGTCACCACAACACTGAGAGCAAACATGATGCGCCAAATTCTTCTCATCAGGAAAAGGAAAATCCATAGATGAGCAAGTCCCAGAGGTCCTGGAGACATCCCCCGCCCCCATCAGCAGAATTTCAGGTTATCAGTGGCAATCACAGCCACTGCTACAGACAGGAGCAGAAATGAGGTACAAAAACTGTTTCTGTTTCTGCCTGTTTTGTTCTCTAAGACAGGGGTTTATGTCACCAGGACTGGCTTTGAACTCACTATGCAGCAGAGGATCTGTGTGAATTCCTCATTCTCCTGCTTTTCCCTCCCGAGTGAGGCAGATGTGTGTGACCACATCTGGCCTTTATTTCCATATCTAAAATACCACTTTCAAATCTAGAAAGAAGTATTAGTTAAGGATAAGTAAATTTCACCATCAGCAGGCTTTTACAAGTTTTCCTTCACAAGAGCTTTGGATATAATTGATGACAAAAGTCGCCATCGCTAATGTAGTTCCTCAGGAGTTTCTGTTTACACAGTTTATAATCAAGTTCGGATGAGAAGTATTGTTTACTGAAAAGATAGGTCAGTGGAGCTCAGTCTGTGAGTGGCTACCCCCTTGGGGAATGAGCAACTGTTTCACAGAGATTACCCAAGACCATTAAACATACATGTTTACATTATGATTTGTAACAGTAGTAAAATCACAGGTATGTAGTTACAAAGAAAATAATTTTATGGATGGGAGTTACCACAACATGAAGAACTGTATTTAAAGGTTGAGAATAACTGATATGGTTGTTCAAGGAGAAGGTGGCAGAGAGAAAAATGCAAGCTGGATGAGTTCATGACATACAACAGAATTATAGAAAAGATGAGATAGATACTTTATTTCAAAAAGTGAAAAATCATACTTTTTACAACAGCAACACATAGGATTTAAGAGTGCAAACAAAGTCTCAAAAGTTATTGAGCAAGCATAAGCCTTCAAACATATATTTTAATTCCTTCAGATCCTATAAAGAAGGTGAAAGATAATACTCTGTAGATAGAACTACTTAAACTTTTTTTAGTGTGCCTTTATCTTTTAAGGGAAAAAAAAAGGTCAGAATTTTTACTGAAACCCAGCTTCTGTTAGACAGAGCTTGGCCCCTCTCCTTGGATAACACTGTGTCCTTATAATATCTGTCAGTTGTGGTTAAACACATTTCCCTGGCTCACTAGACTACCAGGATCTTTACCTAGGTCAAGAGAAAGTGAGATGGCAGTGTAGGAACTGATTTATAACCACACACAACACAGATTTTACCTCTCGTCTCACTGTGCCATCTTTCTCTCCACATGACCAATTGCAAAATAAAGAAAATATCTGATTTTTTTTATGCTTGTGATAGTGAGGAAGGTCAGTAGGTGGAAATATCAAATCAAGAAATAGTGTTTATAGGAAGGGAGGAGATGGCTCAGCAGGTAAGAGTATGGTCTGCTCTTGCAAAGGGCTTAGGTTCTATGCCCTGCAACCACACAGTAGTTTACAACTGATGATAACTCCAGTTCCGGGGCGGGGGTGGGGGTGTATCTGATACCTTTCCAGAATACCAGGCATGCTTTACAAACACACAAGCAAACACTCATACACATAACACATAATTAACAATCTAAGAAAAACAAACTGGGTTTCTATCTTGATTATCAGTGTGGTTCAGCATTGGGAGGCCACTCACTCTTTCTTTACCATTATGGAGAAGAGTGAGGAGGACAGATTGCATTAACTCTCTTTCTCTTGAGACTCACAGCGTGGCTGAATGTGAGTGTTTTAATCTATTGAGGTCTTGCTCTGTGTCATTTTAAATTTTCATAACCTCCCACCATCACAGAACATTATAAATGTCAGAATGTGAAAAATATTATGTTGGCAGATTGGATAACTGAACGGAAGGTGAACAGGTAGGCCAGCCATATTCTACCCTGGCCACCCCCAGGGTTGCTGGGGATAGTTGGGATGTGTGGGGGATAGTTGGGATATATTCTCATTCCTCACAACCGTTTAAAGCTTTTGAAACAAGTGGAAAGATTTTACTTATTCTGAATACCTTCTTGAAGTTCTTTCAGGCAAACCCATCCTGTGATAAAAGGTTGCTTTCTGTACCATCCACCATACCTCACGTCATGATTACTAACAGGAAACATCCTGACACTGTGACCTCCTTCTGCATATACTTTTGACAGCCTCACTCAGCTCTGACTTCTATTTCTTTTTCCCCCGGTACCAGGAATACAGTCAGTTTCTAGAAAGGTTTAGCTCAGATTCAGAAGGGAGTTTTTCTCAGGCAAGCTGGCTATCTTTTTTTTTTTTTTATTGTAATATATTTTTTATTATTATTAGATATTTTCTTTATTTACATGTAAATTTCTCCATTCCCAGTTTCCCCTCCAAAAAACAAAGAAACAAACAAAAACAACAAAAACAAACCCCTGTTGCCTCCCCCCTCCCCATGCGTGCCACCCCGCCCTCTCCCACTTTCTGGCCCTGGCATTCCCCTACACTGGGGCACAGAACCTTCACAGGGCTGAGCTCCTCTCCTCCTATTGATGATCAAATTGCAATTCTCTACTATACACATGCTGCCAGAACAATCAGACCCCAAGCTGGCTATCTTTGTGTTATATTCTACTGCCACACATACACAGATCTATCTTCAGGTAGCCCAAGAAGAAAATGTTCTTTAGACTTCAACATGGCCATTCTTAGCATTTGGATGAGTGGACTGTGGTTTGTAGGATCTCTTCCCTTTAGCTTCCCTAGAAACTCAGTTAGAGAAACCAGTGCAGCTTCGCTCAGGCCTTGGCTTCCCACAGAAGCATTGGATGGGATTGACGGGCTTTTTCTCCCCAGTGAGATATTGTCTTCCTCTCTTGTTCTTTCTACCTCAGAGATGTAATGCATTTCCAGGTCAGTTCCCACAAAACTATGATCCTAAGCCATTTGCTTATAAGTCCAGCAGTATGTTGGTCTCTCTCTCTCTCTCTCTCTCTCTCTCTCTCTCTCTCTCTCTGTCTCTCTCAGTATTTATTCTAAACCAGAAAGGTCTAAAAGAGAATACATCAAACATGACTTTGTCTATAAAAATACAGGGTGCTTATTCATTAACATGTCTGGAAGTCAAACTACACTGTGTTCAACCTTTAGTGCCTCTTTCAGCTCCTCCTTCAATATGTTCTGGTCAATTTTCCAAGTAAGATAAAAATTGCTGCCATTGATGGCATTTCACAAATGACCTAAAGCCGTTCATTATAAAGCAAAAGCAAGACAAAGCAATAGGAGCCGTGAGTTGAAATGGTTTAAGGAAGAGTATTCGCGTCTCCTCGGAAATGCACACCCACAGTTCTGAATAGGTTGGTGTGAGAATTCTGAGTCACTGTCTGCTTCTTATCCCACAGCACTGGGTCTCAGTTCATGGCATGTATGTGTGAATACACTTCTTTGACTTGATAATGGATACAAATGAGTGATGCCCGTAACAAGCTGGTTGGGATGGGGAGGCTGTTATCAAACCTCGAGCATTAGTTCCTTCCTGTTAGATCAGGCAATTGACACCATTTTTAACATTGTTTTTCTTGGCATCAGTTAATAGGTATGATGAAGTCTGATGTCGATTGAAACAAAGGTATATAATAAGAATAAATGTCACCACTTTTCTTAAATAGTCTTTTTCCAATTGTTTATAACTATTAGTGTCTTGAATACTATTGAAGAAATTGTCTCAGATACTCAGAACATACTTGTGTTACAGATTAAAGATATAGTTTGGAAATGATTGGTTATAACCAGGAATTGGGGGCAAAGGTGAGAAATATCTTTGAGGTGATAAACTTTGAATAGAACTTCCCGCTCCCCTATTCTGCCTGATGGAGACAGGGTGCTCCCTTGCCTGCTGGCACTGAAATAAGTTATGGAGCAAACAAGGTGTGCTGCTCAAAGTCATCCAAAGAAACACACAAATAGTGTAAAAATAAAATTGGCTGCATCACCTGGATCTCACTAAACACCATTGCCCTTGAACTAAGTAATTGGGCTGGGATCAGGGTAGAAGGAGGGAGGGAAGAGGGTAGGGAGATGTGGAGCTTTCTATATGTTCCTTCAAGACAGGTGGAAATCTGCCCTTCATCTTCATCTCTTACAAGATGCCACCTCTCAGTTTTCTACCAAACACGTAAGAGGCCAGTGAGTCATCAAAGAAGAACGAAAACCACGCATGAGGATACAAGAGAGGAAAAAGTGAGCCCAAGTATAATGGGCAAGAACAGCTGCTGGAAGAAACTATTAGCCAGGGCCCATCACAGAAATAGAAGCCATTGAATGTGTAAATATTTAGGGAAGGATTTGTTATTGAGGAATTAAGTCAAAATATAATAGTGACTGGCAAAGTCCGGTTGTGGCATGGGCAACACTAGCAGGCTGAAGACCTGGAAAGAGGCCCTTGCTCAGAGGAGCTCGGGTTTTGGCTCTATCCAGACCTTTAATGGACTGAATGAGACCCAGAAATGATACTGAAGGCAATCTGCTTCACTCGGTCTACCAATTCAAACCTTAACCTCATCCAGAAATCAAAGGCAGAGAAGTATCCAGCAGCCCATTTGGCAACATGGCTGGGCACTGTGACCCAAACAAGTTGGCATGCAAAACCAACTATCACAGAACAAATCAATTCAACACATACAGACACAGAGAAACATAGGAAGAAAATGCATTAAAAAGACATGATGGGAATTACAAGAAAGCATACATAGCTTGTTTGTAAAGAGTTCATTAAGAGAATGGAGGTCAATGATGGTTATTTTGAGTATCTATAGTAAGGGTTTAAAACTTCACATGAATTTTATGTTTCAAAGAAAGAGTGCAAACACACATTGATGATTATCACGTGATTGTCAGACAGAAGACTGCAGACAACTGAAGTGCTTGGGAGAGAAAAGATACATGAAGATAGACAGTGCTTATACAGGGAACAGAGAGAAGAACACATAAATTGGGCGAATATTTTCATTTAAGAATTTAATGGATTCCTCTAACTCAACCAAATTAATGACAAGCATAAATTTGGGCTCCTATCAATTTAAAAATCCAAGGTTCCAGATAGAAAGTTCAAATTTTTTTTCAAAAACAAACAAATAAATGTTACATTGGTATCATAAGTCATGTCCACAACATAAAAATTCAGAGACGTTTGAAGCACTCATGCTTGCTTTCTGCACAGAGGAAGGCTGAAAGCAAGACTGTTGTCTCCTGGCCAGCTGGAAGATATTGCCAGCATGCAATAACTGTACCGTTATCCAAATGGAAACACAACAGATCACCTAACGTAAGGAAGCACTAAGGAAGTCTTGAAGCAATGAGTTCCTATCACAAGGACTAGTCAAATAAATACTTAAACCCATTTAAGAAAGGGTCAGAAACACTAGCCCATGTAAATATTCGGGGAAAAGATTTGTGTTCAGGAACTAGATATTTCAAAGTTTTAGAAAACAAGAGACAAAGGGTATGAAGGACTGATGGAAAGTTAGAAAGGAAATGAAGAAAATAAAAACCATGTGCATCCATATTCAGTGAGTCACATTTGAAGTCAGTGACCTGGCCACTGTGGAAAGACCAATGAGTGCCTCACACAATCCTGGCTGTGGCTGTCAAGCCCTTGGCATGGCTTCCGCATGGAGTCTACAGGGTAAATCAGAAATGTGGGAGAGTGCTTTCCACTAATGCCACAAGCTGCTTAGCAGTGAGTGTTGATAAATCAGGTTTCTTGCTCAAAAAACAGTGATAGGTGTGGTGCATGGGATGCATAAGCCAGAAACAGCCATTTAGCATTACCAGGCATTACAAGCTGTGCACAAGCTGGGGTATTTTTTTACATGCTGGCTATGAAGCAGCCTTGCTTATTGCCACATCCCTCAAACACAGAATAAAGTTCTGAGCCAGAACATGACCACAGTTGTGACATCAACCAGCAAGCTCTGATTTCCCCTGTGACTTTATGGCACATTCTCTATGCAGTCTAGTTTGCCCAAACATTACTTTGCAGTCCATGACTCCAAGTGTGTGGCTGTATGTGCATGAATTTGATCATGCAATGTATGCACATACTTTAGAAGAATACATCCTGTAAGGATGCAATAATGATAGGAATAATACAAACAAATGATGGAAGTGGATAATTGGATGATCATAAATACCTGGTAATCTACAGGGGCAGAAAGGAAGATGGAATGTTGGTCATGGGAGCTGCTGGTCTGTTTGAAAGAAGAGAAGCAGGCTCTGTGCTTAGAGGCATCAGGGAAAGGAAGGTAAAATTAATGAGAAATATGATCAGTTTTATAAAAATGTAGAATGAACTGCAACTTGGAAAGTCAAAGAAATATGAAGAAAATTGACAAAGAGACAAAGAAGAAGAAGAAAGAGTAGGCAGTTGTAAACGAGTCAAGCATAAAATAGTTTTGCAGGGAAGGTGGTAGAGGTAGTAGCTAATACTTTTACACCTTTCCAAAGGCTGACATAATTATACATTAGATTCCATTTCCTAGTAAAATTGAAATGAAAAGAAATATCTCACCAGTTGGAGAAGGGTGCAGTTCACTGAGCCTCAAAGGAGGAGTGACAGGGCTGGATACTACCAGCTCTGTTCTCTAAGCTACCACACTGGGGCCACCTCAGGGGTGCACATGGAGGGGAAGCTGCTGAGAGAGACCCTACTTAAAATTGGCCACAACCAAGGTAAAAAAACAGCAGAGAAGACTATCAAGGTCAAGAAAAAACTACAGAGCCATGAGGTAAGGTGTTGAGATTTCATGGCTTCAGAGAAGCAACAGAACGGAGGACACTCTGAAATTAGGGAAGCAGTCTCACCCAGCCTGTGCCTGCCAGGTACCAAGGTGGAATTCACATACAAATGATCAACTACAGAATAGATGTAAGATTTTATTTAAAAGAAAAGTTATTCATGGATAAAAAATACTCATTGACAATTAAAAGTATGCAAAATCACATGAAAAGACTATTGGTGGAAACTCAGAGCACTATTTCAAGTCACCTAAACAAGACACAAAGATGATCGGACATGAAATTACCACATGGTTCATAGCAAAGGTCTACATATAGTATCTCTGTAGAAAGGAATACAATATCAGCATATGTTTTTACATGGAACAATAAACTAGAAGGAATACAGAGCAATTTAACATAAAAGTCACTAATAGCAATAAAACTGAAAGGATGAAACACTTGAATACAATCAAGGGTCAAATTAGATTCAAGAATAAAGAATATGCACGGAGCTTCTGCCAAGGCGACACAGCCTATGAGCTGTGGGATTCCCAGAGGATGGAAACTAATCAAGGAAAAGATAAAGAATGGGGCCAAGGAAGCCTCCCTTTAATATGGTTTTCAAATATCTGAAATTAAGATGTGAAAACAGATATTGTACTTGAGATGGCTGTTCTTCGTTGTCAACTTGACTATATTTGGAATGAACTATAGTTCCAGAAAGGGAGGGCACACCTGTGATCCAGATCGTGAGGCTGGGAGACACACAACTTTAATCCAGATCTTGAGGCACACCTTTAATCTGGGCCAGGCGTTCTGCTGGAGGTATACATAAGGACAAAAGAAGGAAGAGTTTGTTCTTCTTTGCCTGCTTGCACTTGCCAGCATGTCCGTTGGATTCCAACTTATACAGAAGACCAGCTGAGACACCCAGTCTCATGGGACTGAGCAACTACTAGATTCTTGGACTTTCCATTCACAGCTGCCCATTGATGGATTAGTTGGACTGCAGCCTATAATCATTCCATAAATTTCCTTTACATATATGATTATGTATTATATATAATATATTATACTTATAATAAATTATCATATATAATATATATTCTCTAGAGTCACAGAACTTATGGAATGAATATATAATATATATGCATATATATAACATATGCATATACATATATATGCATATATAATATGTATATATGTTATATATGCATATATGTAATATATAATATATATTCATTCCATAAATTCTGTGACTCTAGATATATCATATATCATATATCATCATATACCATATACCACATGCCATATATCATATATCAAATTTAAATAATATATATGTATACTCATTCATTCCATAATTCTATGGAATACAGTACTTGATAATATCAATACAGAATGGCCAACACAAAGATGTACTCAAATGAGATTGACTTAAAAACAATGATGCAGATGTTTGATGTTTCTAGGTAGAAGTGCTATGTGACATACAGAGAAGTAAAATTCAAGCATCTTTGGGAACAATACAGTATTCCAGTGAAGAATCTGTGAGCCATGGAAAATGGACTGTATAGGACAAATTTAAGATATGGTCTCATTCCCTACTGCCCCAAACACTGTGACTCTTATAGGATCCTTCCAAGACCAAATGAAGACCTTCAGAGAGCCAGAGAGTAGGAAGTCAGCCATATAGGGCTACACCCAATACTGAATGTGGAATTACTTACAAATTTAAGATAAAATGGGGAAAAATAAGTGATTGGAGTTGGTAGTGGGTATATGATCTGCAATGTACATTAAACATTAATATCAAAACAGAAGCACATACATAGGAAACAAAATATTCAATTGCCATACTCAATGACATCATATTTGCTGTGGTTATATTGAGATGCTCTTGTAGACGATTTTAGCTCTATTATTTTCACTGGTCCCAACAAGTAAAGTGTCAAGGGAAGGGGACAGGGGAAATCAAAGAGAAGATATGAGAAAAAAGGAAGAAGAATCTATATGATCAATTAGAAACATACAATAAAACCAACAAGTTATAAACTATATATTCATATAAAACAGATTTTTTGCTTACGTCTACTAGGGACTACATTGTATCCAGAGTCCAGGATTCCCCTAGTGACCACAAATGTGAGCCCCATAACTTAGCTGTGGACTATACCTTTGCTATGCTCTTAACCAACATGATGTGACATGTGAGACTGAATGTTACATATTATCTTAAAATTGTATTATATTTAGGGGCTGGAGAGATAGTTTGGTGATTAAGAGCACTTGCTACTTTTACAGAGGATTGACTTTGATCTCCACCACCTACACAACCACTCACAACTATCTGCAACTCCAGTTTCATGGGACATAAAGTTCTCTTCTGACCTTTGTCAATACCTAGTATGTACATGGTTATACCTATGTAGATGCAAGCAAAACACCCATGCACATAAAATAAAAAACAGACCAGTCCTTATTTAAACTGTATTACAAAAGGTCTCCAAACAGGTTCATGCTGACAACTTTTCTTTGGAATCATTAAGACACCTGAGTAAGGCTGACAAGAGAAGAGATTCTGGGACATCTAGTAGAAGCTGGCATGACCCAGCAAGATGCTAAGAACTTGAATCCCACAGCTGAAGTAACTAGATTCTTGCAAGCTCTTGCATGAGTGGAAAGTAGAGGTCCAGCTAAATCTATACAAGCATGTCAAACGATCACCAATCAGATGCAACAGAACTTACTTGTTGGTTGTAGGACTGTGAAGGGCATCTTGGTTTGTAGTTGAGCTAGGTTAGAAACCCTGGAGAGCCTGCAGGGGATAACCCTGCAAGGAATGGTAGTAGTTTTGTCATACTCCTGGACACCAGGCTCCTGACATGAGGCCACAGCCCTACATAAGTCTGTAGCCATCAGTCATGTAAGGGCAACACCCCAAGCCCGCCACAGGTAGAAAATGTGACCACAGGTCAGGTAGCCTCAAGACAGATCTCCATTTTAATGAGGTATCTAAAGGTCTGGAGGCTTAGCCAATAAACTCCCCTTCCCAGACACTCTTCCCTGAAAAAGTATTTAACCTCAGGCGCCCCCTGAGAAAGTGGGGTACGGTTTTACTCATCACCATTCTCTGCCATGACAATAAATGCCTTGAAACCATGGACTGTCTCTTTTCTTTTTTGTTTGTTTGTTTGTTTGGTTGGTTTGGTTTGGTTTGGTTTGAAATATTTATGCACTTTGTTTTTATAACGTGACAAATCCCAAAAAGTCTAACAAGCTTACCATTGTCATTTTAAGGGCATTAATGCCATTTCAGTGGCATTAATTAATGTCACACAATGCATTTCATTATATTCACCTTGGTACTTCTTCCCCAACTCCTCTCAGGTCTACCCCCATCTTCCTGTACACCCCACTGTCATGTCCTCTTTGAAAAATAAATAGTTACTAACCATCAAATTCATTCTGTCTCTTTACATCAGGATCCGCCTTGGGGAGCAATGGAGCAGGTCTTTGTCTAAAGAGCCAAGTCTAATTTCCCACAGAAGGCCTCTCAGCACTCCCAGCCATGGCCTCGGCCAACCCAAGCCGCCCTCCGAACAAGACAAGGACTCTCGCCTCCCGGAGGAACCCAGTGGGAGCACATCCTGCAGACCCCTACTCCGTTCTCAGCTCTTCAGCCGTATCTAGCAGTATCTGGGGTACCCAAGAGCCTGAGAACCAGATGATCCCAGCCTCTGTGCAGGCCTGGGGACCCCCAAGATGGCTCCAGTGGTCTCCGGGTACCTCAGACTGTGCTCCCTGATCCCTGGAGCAGGGTTCTGCAGCTTCACAGAGCCTGACACCCACGAGGAGCCTGCATGGGGTAAGCACAGTCAAAACTTCCCACATCCCACAAGCAGCCAAACCCTGAGCAGATGCGGGGACACCCCATTAGCCTCACAGTTGGTGGGAAATATGAGGGCTAACATCAATGGCTGCGGCAGCTGTCTGTCATTAAACAGATGTTGACTAGTGGTGTGTGCTGCTTCAATAGTTGGCATCCTGTCAGGAAGCAGTCAACTGGCAGAGCTGGCTCTTCAGGGGTTGGTCTTCATTGTGCCATGTGGGAGTTTTAAGTCCAAGGCCCTACCCAAGTATCACGTGGAAACTTCAAATTGTGATTGTTTCCCATAAAAAGGCAAGCATGCTGACCAACAGGCCAGAGATTAAGTGATATATAAGATAGATGACATAATCTAGGGTATTTATCAACAGAATCAAAGGTTTATTCAACATTTTAAAATGAAAAAAAAAAAAAAAAAAGCAAATGGCCAGGGAAAAATACTACAGAGCAGATTAGGAAAATCTATGTCCTCCCCTGACTTGCATTATGTACCAGAAAACAAATATAAAATATAACTTGAGTTTCTTTTTCTATTTTAAATGTACTTTTTTATGTTTAGAGATGTTTGGCTGCATGCGTGTCTATGATCCATGTAGTGTCCTTGGCGCCCAGAAGAGGATCTCTTGGAACCGGGGTTACAGAAGGTTGTGAGGCATCATGGGAGCATTGGGAATGGAACCTGGGTTCTCTGGAAGAGCAGACAGTACTTTTGACTGCTGAGCCATCGATCCTCCCCATTTCAGTATTTTCTTAGTGAAGACCACTACGAATCATTTACCCTCGTCTGCTTAATCATTTCTCTCAGTACGTTTTGAATAGGACAGAAATACCCGTGGAAAAAGAGTAGCACATGTCGTGAAGACAGGAGAAGTGGAAACTGCCCATTAATTTAGTCATGGGTTGAGTGCCGTGTGTGATGGGCTCAGAGGCGTCCCGGAGACTGGCACAATGCTGAGGACATGTGGAAGGAGCAATGATCAGCAGCAGGAGAAACACTAACTTTCTCGTTGCTCTGGACCACTTAGCAGACAGGTTTTTCTCTCTCCTTTCCCCCCATGCATGGAGAAGGTCAGTGTGACATGACAGAAGAGCAGAAATCAATAGCTCCTGGCTCCTCGGTGATACCAGTCAATCCATCAGCAGGATTACCCCCAGCCCCTAGCCTCTACACAGTCCCTACACTGCTCCCCCACACACAGCCATAGTGGCACATGTCAGTTTTGGAACAGTCATGTCTCATTTGCATGGTTGGGCAACACTCCCTGCAGAGCTGCACTGAACATTTCTGCAGGGGACATAACTTAAAACAGAAAAGCAAGCAGCCCTATGCAGGCTTGCCCTGTGCAAGCCTAGACTCAACCTGGGCATCCTTGACCTAAGAAAGTTGAGCATGCCCTTCAAAGGAACACAAAGGAGTGTAGCTCTAATCTTGGAAGAGCTATCCCATGCCTTGAATTTCCAAATCAGCATCCCTAAGCTATAATATCTGCCTCACCTAGGCATATATGTACCTGCCTTCTTCACTAACTGAAAAGAACAGTACCATCAGGTTTATTAGCAGGGCATCTCCTTTGCCCCAGGGGAAAACAAAATGTAACATCACTTTACATTTGGCAATATGGCACAGGTTCTACTTTAAACTTTACCTTTGGAAATATTTCTAATTGTGTCTTCTATTCTTTGCTTTTCTTTACACCCCTGCCCCCGTTTCTCCCTATTTCTTTTACTTTCCCATTTGCTCAGTACAATAGCTGGCTGGTAAGGCTCTCTGGTCTATTCAGATACTCAAGGGACAACTCACTGATGGACGTTATGGTGCTTTGAATATGCTTGGCCCATGGGAAGTGGCACTATTAGGAGGTGTGGCCTTGTTGGGATAGGTGTGGCCTTGCTGGAAGAAGTACATCACTGTAGGGGTGGATTTTTGAAGCTCCACCCAGTGTGGGAGAGTTAGTCTTTCCTGGCTGTTGTCAGATCAAGATGCAGGACTCTCAGGTCCTTCTCTAGCATCATGTCTGCCTGGATGTTGCCATGCCGTGAGGACTGGCCAGAAGTTGACAGGAGGGAGCTTTCAATAGTTAACAAGATAAGAGAAGGTCTGATGTACTTGAAGACTTGAGACAACCCAACCCTTAACAATTTAAGCTTATTTGAAGATAAAATAAACATTAGAGGAGACTTACAATTCAAGTCCATTATTTGATTTTTTTTTTTTTTTTCGAGACAGGGTTTCTCTGTGTAATCCAGGCTGTCACTTTGCAGACCAGGCTAGCCTTAAACTCAGAAATCCACCTGCCTCTGCCTCCCAAGTTCTGGGATTAAAGGCGTGCACCACCACCGCCCAGCTATTATTTGAATTCTTAACAGTTATTGGGCTTCTTAAATAATCTTGGAGACAGCCAGGTCCCTCTGATGTGCCTCACACCCATGAAGCCAGCAACACATCACAATGGCTTCAGGCTGATTTCTCTTTCACTAAATTCTACTTTTTGTACGAAAAATACATACAAGTAAACAGGGCTAGAGGCCTAATTTTAGTTTTAAAATAAATTGTTGATATATGCTATGCATGCAAGGTGGTGCATAGATCTTTCTTAATTCTATCATTTGATGAGTTTGTCAGATGTGCACACAACCTTTTCTCATGTGTCCCCGGTAACAGGCAAATGACCTTCATGGCCCCCGATACTTTCTTTGTGAGTCAGTTTCCCCAGTCACCAATGCCCATAGCTACTGCTGCTCAAACTGTCTTTGAATGTCTGGGCCCAAATACTCCTAGATTTTCAGTGTCTCATTGCTAGGTTTACAAGTGCACAGTATGCATGCTGTGCGTGACTTTTATTTTTTTCTTTTCAAGATTAGCACATGCCAGAGAGACAACCGAGATCTCTGACTATTATCTCAGTCCTTTGAATTTGTCCAGACTTGGTTTATTGTTACTATGTGGCCCACCTTGGTGACCATATAGACTTAAGAACACATTCCTAAATTGTGTATGCATGTGTGTGTGGGTAGGGGAGTGTTCTCTCTATTGGCTGAGAAATTGGTCACTAATTCAATATTGTGTAACTCTGCATTGAATACTATCGTCTGTTTCTATCCATGGTTGGAAAACATACAAAAAAGGGGAAAAGAAGAGTATATATACATCTATATATCTCTAACTTTCATGATTTTTTTTTCTTTTAAAAGTCTGATAATCTGAGATACATATAGACAAGACTGATCTGTCTTTTTTGATATATCAGTGGCTGGATTCATCCTCTTACAATTACAAACCAGCCTTTTTTGTTCATTTCTGATCAAGTTATAATTCATTGAATAATTTAAGTTTATCCACTCCAGTCTTGTTGGATTGTGCATCCATATGGTGCAAAGCATGTGCAAGCATGTTTATATTAAATCTAACAATAGTATGTTTGAATAATTATTATTATAAATTATATGTTGTAAGGTTCTTCAGTTTAAATTTTTCTTTCCTACCCAGGCTAAAAATCCCTTGCACTTGCCCAAGCTACTTAGTCATTACATAGTTAGTCTAGCTGTTAGCTAAATTACCTAATCTGCACATGAAGAATCTTTTTGATGTCATTTCCTATCTTCCATCCTACATTATTTAATTATATTTTAATAATTGTCTAAAAGATTATAATTGCATATTTTATTTATTGCAATAATATTTTCCAATTGTTACCTGCATATAACTCCCTTGCAGCAGATAACTTTACTGATTTGTATTTAAATTACACCTATATCACAAAAGCATGATATATTGCTGTTTTATGTAATCAATGGACATATATACACCCATACCTATGTTTGTATATATGCACATGTAGATATAGATACACACAAACATATCAAACCTGCATCTTAATAGAACCATAAGTAAGGAAGTCCCACATACATTTGACAAATCCATAAAGCAATAGACTTAAGATCCACACCTTAAGCAGTATACACTAGAACTTCAAAAGTGAATAATAGTTAAGTAAATAAATGTATAACTAGCTTTCTTCATCATACTTAATATTTTTAGTAATATAATTTACTCAAGTAGAATCAAAGGGGTGTGTGTATGTGTGTGTGTGTGTGTGTGTGTGTGTGTGTGTGTGTGTACCTGTGAATGCACATGTGTATGTATTTCCTATCTTAGCATCAGTGGGATCATTTTTTGAAGATGTTTTCCTTGGAACAATTTTCTTGTTCAGTGAAGAACCATATCATCATCACTTGCAATATTGTCCATCTTCAGAGAACGTTTCTAAATATGTCTAAAATTACTTTTTAAATTTCATTCATTAAAGTATTTATTTCTACATTTCTTTGAATTTTATTGTTTTATACTTTATACTTCTGGCTAACATAATCCCGTCTAATGGTTTAAGGACTTTTGTGGTTTATTTTCTATGTATGTATGTGTGTGTGTGTGTGTGTGTGTGTGTGTGTCTTTGCGTCAGTGAGTGTCTGTGTGTGTCTATTTATGTATGTATTTGTGTATGTCCCTATGTGTCCCTGTGTGTCCCTGTATGTCTGATGTCTGTGTGTGTGTGTGTGTGTGTGTGTGTGTGTGTATGTGTGTCTGTGTATATCTTCAGCTTTCATGTTGCTCTGGTTTTTGCTTGCATGTTTACACTGCTAAGTATTCATTAAATTTAGAGATATGTGTTGTGGCTTTCTTGACTTTTGGAAGTTATTTTTCCTATAGTCTTTTCTGCTCTAGTTACAAATGTATTAGATAGCCAATTTTACTCTCAACACCTTAAATGCTCAGCCATATTTTATCATTTGGTTGGGTTGGGTTTTGGTATTTTTAACCCCACCAGTATTTTACAGATAATTCTTCCTACAACCCACCCACTGCTCTGTCTCCTGGGCAGTGTCTTCTCTGACACAGAGACTTCATGGCCATCATTTTCACTGGAACCTCTTGACTATATCCCATTACTCAAGTTAAACCGCCCACCTTCCCACACAGTGTGTCTACATTTACTTACCTTAACTAATGTGCCATGGTTATCTGAAAGGCCTCTTCTAAGCTTTTTTGTAGTAGTGAACTAAGTATAGTTTAACCTCTAATGATAGTGTGGTCCTCTGAGTGGTCTGGGCTCTAGTTCCAGAATGCTTAAGAACCTTACATAAAGTGTTGCAGCGCATGCTTGTAATCTGCCACAACCCCCTGCAGTTAGCTGCCAATCATCTCTCCTTAGTTAGAATGGCTAATGCAGTCTAGAGTCTGTACAAACAGATTTGATTCTGTACTTTTAGGGGATAATGACCAGGAAAATGTGATGCAAATGTTCAGAACAGAGTCATTTAAGAACACATTTTGAATACACGCTTGGCTGAACCTGCAGATACAGAGACATGAAGGGCCAACTGTCAATCACTGTCCAGAAACTGTCAGTGTTAATGTTTGCTCACAGGGTTCCCTTTTAGTCCTCTTTCATTTCTGCATTTAGAACAGAGTGTTGCACAGCCCAAATTTGCCTTGAACTCACAATAGAACCAGGGCTAGCCTTAAACTCCAGACCTTCCATCTCTCAAATGCTGGGGTTACAGATGTGTACCATCCTGCCAAGCCTAATATTTTTAAATATTATTGAATGTTTGTTCAGTATTTCTGGGTAGAGAACATATGGCATTGAATACCATGGCCTGTCTTTCTGTGCGCATGCTTGTTTTACTCTCAGCTGTAAGGAATGTATCCTCAGTGTGCAAAATAAACTTGTGCAAGATGGAAGACACTCCACTGACATGAGCTTCTGTCTTAAGCTTAATTATAAGTCCTAGCTATTTACAAGATATTACACTTCATTTTCATTCTTCTTTGCATTTCTGTCAGTTTTACTATTATATTTCCTACACACAACACTCACTGTGCTATTCGTATGGGGAGCTGGTATCTTATATTATGAATATTCCTCACTATTGACTTTTTTAGAACACAACCATTCTCTCCTTCTTTACATGTATGACAATGCTCATGGATGAATTTATAAGACAATCTTTTGTTTTTAGAAGGCATTGTTCATTTAGGATTTATTTTAATATTCTACCTTTTTGTATATGTATGCTTTTGAGCATAATTCCCTTTCTGCAGTGTCTAATCTCTTGATGCATTAGGGCATTTACTTTTCAGAGCTTTCTGTTTTGAGATAAAAGTTGGGAAATTATGTAAAAGCTGTATGGACCTTTTTTCTTTTTTTAATTATTATATGTAAGTGCACAGTAGCTATCTCCAGACACTCTAGAAGAGGGAGTCAGATCTTGTTATGGATGGTTGTGATCTGCCATGTGGTTGCTGGGATTTGAACTCAGGACCTTCGGAAAAGCAGTTGGTGCTCTTAACCACTGAGCCATCTTTCCAGCCCCTGTATGGGCCTTTATAGAGGCATTCTCTCTATAGTGCCTAGATTGCTTGTGCACATCACACTATCACAGTCAGGATGTGATTGCTAGTATAATCTACTGACTCCATTCAGAGTTCCCGCAGGGCACATTCAACCTGGTGTGTGGATGAATACTTCAGGCAGCTTACTACTGACTAAAAATCAGTGATCACCCCCACAATCAAAATACAGTTTCAGCCAAGATCTCTTCCTTTTCCCATCACCCCCTCCACCCTCCCCATCCCCACTCACACAACACACACAGGTTCAACTTTCCCCTGCTCAGAGGCACAGAGACAATTTTCTCCTCCTTTCTCCAGCCCAATCTGGGTCATCATCGACTACAACCTTTTTGTTATTAAATCTAGCTATTTTCCCCATCAGAATGTTACTCTAAAACAAAAGCTCTAAGAGCACTGTGTGACACTGGAACGTATTGATCTCCAGTCTTGTCAGCTTGTTGGAGTTAGGCAAATGTTTGTATGTGCTGTATGTGTTGTGTGATGTGTTTATATATGTGGTGGTGGTATGTGTGTGTGTGTGTGAGTGTGTGTGGTGTGTGGAGTGTTTATGTTTGTGGTATATGCATTTGAGTGTTTATCTGTGTATTGGTGTGTGTGGTGTATGTATGTGTGTCGTGTGTCATGTGTATGTGTGTGGTGTGTGTGGTATATATATGTGATGTGTATGTGTGGTGTATATGGTGTGTATATGTAGTATGTGTGTAATATGTTTGTGTGAGGTATAATATGTGTGTATAGTGTGTTTATGTATGTGGTATAGTGTGTGTGTGGTATAGTGTGTGGTATATTGTGTGTGTGTGTGTGTGTGGTGTGTTGATGTGTGTGGTATAGTGTGTGGTATAGTGTGAGTGTGTAGTGTGTTTATGTGTGTGGTATAGTGTGTATATGTGTATGGTGTTTATGTGTGGTATAGTGTATATATGGGTTTTGATATGTGTGATATATATGTCTGCATGTGGTATGTATGGTGTGTGTGGTGTGTGTGTGATGTGTATGATGTGTTGTGTGGGGTGTGTTTTATTTGTATGTGGTATATATGTGTGTGTGTATGTTTTTGGTGTGTTTTGTGTGTGTCTGACATGGGACAGAGAGGAGAGGAACAACAGGTTGGGAAGCTGTAAATGTGGGAGTTCACTGTGTTTCTGGCTAAATGCTTCACTCTCCCAATGAAATTATTGATGCTGCTGCTGCCCGAGCAGAGGCCATTGACTTACTTCCATGGAAACACCCTGTTTCATTTCCAATTTCTTTCAGCTAGGTGTTTTCCTAATTTATATATTTTCTCTAACCATAATCCAATGGATTGTTATAAAACCATTCTCTTTTTCTCACCCAATTTTTATGGTAAATAGTACATTTATTTTAAAATATATTCACTTAGTCATTGAAAAGTTCACACATATGGACCATGTATTTTACTATATCCACCCAAATCATCTTTCCTAGTGTCCTTAGAATCAACTCAACATAACTCCCTCCCAACTTTATCTCTTCATTTAAAAATGTATTTTATTGAAATGAGCAAAACCATCCAGAATATAAAAATGGAAATAGAAACAATAAAGAAATCAGAAAGAGAGCCAACCTTAGAGATACAAAACCTAGGAAAGAAATCAGGAGTCATAGATGCAAGCATCACCAACAGAATACAAGAG
>NW_022196911.1:11981176-11981632 GCF_008632895.1 Mastomys coucha
AATATGAAAATTAATATTACCAACATATTCTAATCGATTGAAATCCAAAAATATGAGAAATTTGAAATTTGTTGATTGTCATCCAATGGTCTCTCTAATTTGGTTACTGGAGAAATAGGTCCAATATTGTACAATCTATATACACTTTCAGCTTGTTTGTGACAGTGTCTTGCTGTGTATAACATAAAGGTCTTGAAATCTTGCTTCTCCTATCTCAGACTCTCTATTAGTAGTATTGTTTATTTCATGTTTTTGCACTATACTATGGTTTTCAGAACAGCTTATATATTTCAAAAGTATTTGTATACCCAAGGGAGACATAGACGATTAACTAGGGAGGTTGCTTGTAAGAAAACAACAAAGAGTGAGACTGAATGCTTTACTTGATGTTTGTAGCTCTTGTATCAAGTTTGAAGAAGAGAACTTTATAAGTTACTCTTTCTCTGAGATGAATGC
>NW_022196911.1:11987950-11988449 GCF_008632895.1 Mastomys coucha
GTGAGTGGTGGGTCACAACACTCCATGTGAAAACCTCGGTCACATGAGTCACAAAAGAGCATGTTATCTGCATTTTTGCCTCGGTCACGACAGCAGCTGCATATTTTACACTCAATACACTGCCACCGTAAGGCCTTTACTCGCACGGTCAGTTCTGGGGAAAACTTTAAACAGGATGGATGACCACTATTGCCGCAGTCTGCACAGGAGATGAGTTCCTCAGGCTTCTTTTCCCGGTTTTGTTCTTTTGTACCAAGACAGAAACTACAGATGGGGATTGGTTCAGCAACCGGCTTGTCCTTTTCGTGTGGAAGCAGTGACACAGGAGGTAAACACGAGAGCGACTCACAGCCCTCCTTCCCTTCAGCACTGGTTGCCTTAGTGTTGAGGCGGTAGAGAGGTCCATCTTAAAGGAGTCGGCCATGACCAATGGCACGCTTGATCGCCAATCGTAGCTGCTGGTGAAACCCAGAGGCAGCACTCCCTCCATAGGCAGCAG
>NW_022196911.1:11989320-11991311 GCF_008632895.1 Mastomys coucha
CCTCCACATTTTCCCCAAGAAACTATTCAGCACTTCAACAGGTATCTGGGCTAGTAGAAAGAGTCCTGGGGGGAAGACAGCCGGGATCCCGGGGGCCCGGGCCGGACCACGGAGATGCCCCCCAAAAGAATGTATTTTATTTACATTCTTAATGTGCTCAGCTCAATGCAGTTAGTGCTACCGCATGTGCAACATGAGTAAGGAGTCATGGATTGACTGGCTCATGAACAACCTCGAATCCCCAACCAAACAGAGGTGACTCTTCCTGTGTTAGCAGCCATTGATCCTCAGCTAGGGGTGCATCGCCATGAACTCCTCCTCATTCTCTGTTAGAATGGTTGTCTTGCTCTTAGGCAGGTCTTGTGTAGGTAACTATAGCTTCTCTGAGTTAATGTGTGCAACAGCCATGTCATGTCCTAAACAGAGCATTTCACAGGCCTCTATCCTTTCCTCTGGTTCCTACATTCTCCCTGCCCCTTCTGCAGTGTGTGGTCTACTGCAGTGTACTCATTAAGACTGTGGAGACATTTGAGGCCACAACCTATTCATCTTTGATCTTACCCACTTTCATATTATCTATTGCTTTCTATCTTCTGAGATAATTACACCCCCCCTTATACTTTATCCACCTGAATTTTACTCTGTTGCCATTCCTTAAACGATGCATCTAAAGTTTTATTGTTCATGTTATACTTATCAAATCCTAAAATTTATACTTGTATTTACTTTATTTCTAAACTGTAGGGTTATGCATGTTTCCTGCAGTAACTACTCAGAGTTATAAGTTGTCATTATCCATGACAGCATCATAATTTGATTCTACATATTAAATATTACCATGGCCTGCAAGTTAACACTTAGATTTATTCATGATTTATATTTTATATAAATATATAAGTTATATATTATTTAAATACTTAACATATAATTATACTAATTTATATTACATAAAATATTCACGATTGTATTTTCTCATTTTTCACATTCTTATACTCTTATTCTCTTATTGAAAGCCAGAACGCAGAAAATAATTTCAATTATTCTTGCCTGTTATTTACCTATTATGTAAAGATTTATTTTCTTAAATAAAAATGTTTAGATCAATTGTATTTTTTCTCGGTCACTGGTGCCACCAGCCTTTGTCTTGACCTTCTGTAGTGGGTATAGAGAACACAACAGTTAGTTAATCATCTCTCTTGCTTAGTCCATGTGGCTTTCTTCTTGGCAGCTTTTATGGTTTTCATTGTATTTGATGATCTGTAATTTCAGTGAGACAGTCTGGCATGAATATTTAGAACATTATGGTTGATACTCAATGGGTTCCCTCAGTGTATATGTTGTTATTGTTCAACAAATCTGTGCACTTGTGGAGGACACCCCCTCAGTTGTCCTTGCCATTCCCTGTTCTCCATTCCTCTTGGGAGCTCTGATGTGAGTGTGTTGCTTCTTCTCCAGGGCACTGTGCCTCTCCTCACACTTTTGTAGTGAGCACCTGGCCGTCCACTCAGAGCATGCCTGTGCAATTTCTTCACACCGTCTGTGCCTCCCAGTCCTATTAGCAATTCATATTCTATTCTTCTTACCTTGGCATTTAGCCATTTAATTTCTATTATAATTTTCATTTCTAGAGTCTGTGTTGGATTCAATATTTAGATTTACTATGAGGTATTCTAATATCTTGTTCCTTGATGTTTATAGCATTTTAATTATATGAGGTACATCAGATGAATTTACTTGATATATTGTATATAAGAGTTAAAATAACCTGTGATTTTTTTCAAGTTTCATAAATTTAATATCTTAAAATAATTGTGGCAGCATTTATCTCATAATTTAGAGATTTGGTTTGTAGAGATTTTTTTAAAAAGAAAATCGTAAGACTAAAAACTAGATAAACCAGATACAAAGTATTTCTTCTGAGTTTCTTCTCTCTCTCTCTGTCTCTCCCCCTCCCTTCCCCCCTCCCTCCCCCCTCTCTCATGCACACACAC
>NW_022196911.1:11991341-11996317 GCF_008632895.1 Mastomys coucha
GCACACACACACACACACACACACACACACACACACACATGCGTACTCTTTCTGCTTAGTTGCTTTGGTTTTTTCAGGTTGATGTGCAGCTGAGGTACTTCTGCTATATTACTGGATGTGGCCCCCTCTCAGAGGGAGAGGGCTCTCTTCTGGGATGATGTCCTCGCTCTGGATCTTCATATTACACAGGAACTTCGATCTGCCTCTTCTCTTTTGTATGTTTCAGAATCCACGAGAAAGTGATACTCCTGGGTAAAAGCACTAACCTCCAAGCTTCCTCTGCCCAAAGGCTCATGGATGAAGAAGTAAGTTTCATTTATGGATAAAATGTTAGACAAGGACCTTTAAGCTTTTTCTGATGTTCTAACTCTCTAGAGATTAATGTATTTCTCCATTCTTAACATCTAACATTTTAGGTATTTTTATGGGTCAGAAAACAGATGTATAAGAGTACATGTAATAAAGTAACTTTTATATTTCATATAAATATTTAAAGTTCACTACTCTAGCGTGGGAATTCTATATTAACATTACTAGTTACCATATATTTCATAAAGACTAAGTATTTCAAATATTGAAATGAGGCATGTGTATTGTAAATTTTATTACCATACTCCTGGGCTTAGTGACATAGGGTATAACTAATAAACTGTACAAATATGAATATTTATATGCACACAGTCATACATATTTAAATGTGGTGCTTCTGATTGTCGTAGGGAATGACAATGCCATCCCATAATGAGAATCTTGGCTTTTTATGGAGCTGGCAGTAGAATTCTTTACCCTACTTGTGAAAACACTCGAGAGAGGCCCTTTGTGTCAAGGGTTTCATATTCACTCTAGTTACACAGGCGCCATGTTCAACCTACATTATTTCTTTGGAGCAGCATTGAAGAGAGTACCCCTGGGAAACACAAAAGCCAGAGGACAAAGTTTAAAGAATTGCTTGAAAAGTTGTAGAAACAAAGACTTTATTCAGCTATCGCTTGCTGAGATGAAAACTCAGTGTAGTCCTTCCTAAGCGAGCATAGGCAGAGCTTGCACAAGTTTAAGTGAAATCTAGCTGCTAGTCTAGACTGAGGGAGACTACAACAGCAGATCTCAGGCGTGGAAGCATGGAAGCAGCTCCGGATGCTATCTGTGCAGTCAGCTGTGCTGACTGTGTCCTGTGCCGATGACGTCAGCACAGGGCAACCCTCGCAACCCAGCCTCTGCTCTTCTGACTCAGCTGCCCTCAGCAGGCAACATGGCCATGCCACTACAGGAGCAAATTCCCAGTGATTGTTAGTCAGCAAATAGGACAGAGGGAAAGGGGGAAACACATCCATTTGCAGAAGACGTGGGGGTCAACCTTTAGAAAGCTAGAGACTACAGGCTCTTGAGAAGCTCACGAAGAGTCCTGATCTTCCATATAAGGCATTTGATCTATTTCACTACATCAGGGAGGGCTGTTTGCATGTTCTAGATCTGGTCAGCCTTAGATTTTTCATTTCTGATGAAGAAGGTCCTAGTGTAAGAAGTAGAGGCTCTCCTCCCCTGGAAACTAAATCTGTGAGTGATCTTTCCCACAACCCCATAGACAAGGTAGGGACTGTGACCTGGATTCTAAGCTCCTGATTACACTAGTATACTGTGAACTGTCACGCTCTGACCTGAGGGTCTGGGGGAAGAGACCACCTTGGCCTTACGGGGATGGTGTCCACGAATGTCCTCCCCTCATGTTCCTGAAGTGATAGCACAATTGGTTCTACTGTACTGTCCATTACGAGCAGTGTGTGTTTAGACAGCTATGCTCGGTTTATCCCCAACTGTGCTACCTCATGGAGTACTGTTGCTGCCTGTGCAGTTTCTGGGTCATCATCTCTGGATTCCTAGGAGTTCTATGAGTTAATAGGTATCCTCTTAAATCTATTTTTCATGTTAAAGTATTCATGTTTTATTTCTGTTCCTTTCAAATAACTGTATAATGTACAAGTGATAGGCATTACTTCACTGTTCACGATTGGCAATTAAGAACATCAGAACAAAGCATCTATACCTGTGAAAAATGAACAATTTGAGCATGGGGTATGACTATAATCTAATCTAACTTAATTTGACAGAAACTACAAGCTAAACATTTATGCTAAGGGTCTTTTTTTTTCCCTTTGGTTTTTCAAGACAGGGTTTCCGCTGTCCTGGAACTCACTCTGTAGACCAGGCTGGCCTCGAACTCAGAAATACACCCGCTTCTGCCTCCCAAATGCTGGGATAAAAGGCATGCGCCACCACTGCCCAGCTATGCTAAGGGTCTTATGGATGGTGCTTTATCAAAGAGATGATATCTACCTTTTTTTAATGTAGAAATCTGTGTGAAGACAGGCTTGACAATTTGACAAGAACTACATATTGGGCTACAGTATGATTTCCTCATTGTCCATAATCATAACCTTACACACCCTGGACAGATAAAGAGAACTTACACAGATAAGCCATAGTGACACCGTATGGAAATGCTGCCTTACCACACAAGGTATCCTCACATGTTGGAATATACAAAGTGCTCTGATTAACATTAAAAATAGTAAATGTAGTATATCCCTGTAATTTATTCATCCCTAAGGCTAAAATTAATGCTATTTAGTAACTCTTGTGCCTTATGAAGCTTCCGATGATCTGAGACAGAAAATATAATCTGAGATAAAAGAAACAAGTTCGCTGTTCTGAGGCCAGGAGAAGCTGTACTGCAGGGAAAACCAGAACCAGTCCTGAGGCACACACCATGCATACTCTGGGCCAATCTATTAGTGTGGTCTAGAACATGAAAGGGTGAGACCAGACCCTGCCTATCCCTACATCTGCACAACTACACAGTGCTGTGTGTAACACACAAGTGAGAAAGTGCCTTGCTTCTGCCCCTGTGCTGTTGGGAATTAAACACTTTGTCTTCAGTGATTAATGTCTGAAGATGAAAACCCACAATATCAGCTTTGTGATATCTCAGTGCTATACTTTGAAAAAAATGTACGAGCTCATGCTAGGCATTGTTGAGCTGACTGGTAGATACTTAACATGAATAATTAAATATCATCTTTCAGTATAAGAGAAAATAGTTTTATTGATAGAAATCATATCTGCTCACCTAGTGTAATGGGCTCATGAATAAGTGAGTCACTGCAAAGCAAGTCCTCCATGTCACCAGCACGTTTCAGATTGAAACTTTTAGTGAAGACAGATCAGTAGACAGTGACTCATTTCCTGTGGCTAACAAAATCAATTATACAAACTTAGTACATTAAGAAGTGACTAGTTTATTATCCACCAGTTCTAGATGCCTAAGTTCCATCATGGATTTCAAATGAAGAAACTGTGGCAGGTCTTCCTGCTTCTGGAAGGTTCTCACTGAGAAGTTACCTGGGTTGGTCCAGCTCTAGAGCAGCGGCTCTCAATCTGAGGGTCAGAATCCCCTTAGGGAGCCACATATCATATATTTACGTTACGTTTCATAACAGGAACTAAGTTACAGTTATGAAGTAGCAGTGAAATAATTTTATGGCTGGAGGTCTCCACAAGTGATGAACTGTAGTTCGGGGTCACAGCCTCAGGAAGGTTGAGAACCGCTGATCTAGAGTACGCCATCATCCTTGGTTCGCAGTCTCTCCATATTCCAAGCCAGGTAACATCATTCCTTTGCCTTTGGCTTTTGTACTCTATTTCCCAATCCCCTGGCATTTTGTGACAGGAGTCCTACCTGCCCCCTTCACCATTTATGCTGTTGCACTCACCCTGGGGTTTCTGGTACCTGACCACTGGCTATTTCATATTTGTTTACTTCACATGCTAGCCTTAAACCCAACTAAGACAGCAGGTGCTTAGTCTCCAAAAACACCCTTAAATTTAGACTGTGGGAGCACACAGGGGAACCAGAGACATGCTAAGATATTTGCTGACTTCATTTCTTCCTCCTGAACTCTAATGTTTTGCTTTTCTTTTGTGGATACAAGAGAGGAGCCAGGTTATAATAACTGGCCTAACTTTTGGAGATTGAAGAATAATCAGCAAACTATGAAATTCACTGTGCGTATGGTCAATAATATTACCATACTATCCTACTTTAACTCCAGTCTAGTCTTAGAACAACTCCATCTCTTCAAAATATTCTCATTTAGCTAATTCCAAAACATCCACAATGCCATTCCAACCCCATGCCACTTTACATTCTTATAATTTCGTGTCTAGAAAACCTTCTATGTCATCTTTTCCCTAGGGCCTTTTATTGAGAATGCCATCTCTGACATTCAACTGTTTTTGACACAGTGATATCTCCCTGGTGAGTCATATACAATTGTATGGCTATACCAAAACAGGTTTCTCCATTCACCAGCAGATAGCTATCAAATTCTTTATTTTGACAAAGCTCTCAGTTACTAAGAAAACCATCCTTTAAAAATATAACTTTTCTGTGGGTGTTCACTAAAATTGAAGTAATTTTTCCCATTGAAAGACTTATAAAAATACAAAGGAATATTACAGAATGTAGGATAAAACATGAAAAACATGAACACCATTTCTATAAGGTAGAAGGCACTTTTGAAATGCAAAATAACAACAATAATCAACAGCCATGGAATGAAGGGTGCTTAACCCAGCCAAGAAAGATGCACTAGACATGAATATCAGGCCATGAAGCACCATCACCAATAATGGAAATGAAATCACAAGAAGATACCAGTACATGTACAAAACACATCATGAAAATTTTGTGCTGAAAATTTCAAATTTTGTTGATGAGGTAGGGTCAATCCAAAACTATTAAAGTCATCCATCTTGAAAACCATTGATGGCTCAAACAGTCCAATGGACAACTATCACTCGGAAATGAAACTTCCACTATTTATAATTAAGAAATGGATGCTGAGTGGTGGTGGCTCATGCCTTTAATCCCAGCACTTGGGAGACAGAGGCAGGTGGATTTCTGAGTTCGAGGCCAGCCT
>NW_022196911.1:11996347-12002327 GCF_008632895.1 Mastomys coucha
AAAAAAAAAAAAAAAAAAGAAAGAAAAAAAAGAAAAAATGGAACATCCATATACATTAGCCTAGAGCAGAGTGCCCAGGAAGACATGGGTCCACATGGCAAGCATGGAACCAGTGATCAATTAAGTAGTAGCTGACCACACAGAAACCTGAATGCTCTTGTTCATAGCAGGATTTTTCCTGACAATAAAAACAACCCAGCTTTTAATTAATGGGTCAGTAAAGTGGCTCACCCCTATGATGGAATATTACTCAGCAATCAAAGGAAATAACATTATGAGATATGTTAATATAGATGGACCCAAATAACATTGTGTTTCATGGAAACAGGATTTTGTTCATGTGAAGGAAAGGCCTAGGAGAGAGGGGTTTATAGTGCTGTGAACTAGATTCTTGACAGTCTTGAACTTGATAGATTTTGTGAGTGCGGGAACGAGAAGTCACGCACGGCATAACAGTAAAGTATTTTTTTCTTGAAGGCAAAACAAACTTCTAGGATTAGATGGTGTTGATAGTTGTACAATTCTGCGACTACATTAATATCTACTGAGTCATATATTCTTAACAGATCAAGTTTATTTCAAGCAAACCATACCTCAGTAAGGCCTTGAAATATTTTTAAAATTATCAAAGATTGATGAAATTCTTCAATTGAGGACACTGTAATGGTGGAAAAAAATTTCTACATTCAACAAGGTTTGGGATCAAGAGCACTGTGTGCAATATTCCTCGCTAGAGACAGGCAACTTGCAGTGTCTAGGTAGATCAATTATTACCCTATCAGGAATCAAGGTCCAGGCTGCAGTGTGACAATGTGCTTGAGTAAGATGTACCCCAAGGGAAGATGGGTGAATGGTAAGGTGGAATACCACAATTCTGGCAACTGACTTCTGGGTTTAAACTATTTCAAATTAAAAATAAATTTAAAGTACCTGACTGTCAAAAGAGTGAGTTTTATTCTGAGAAGCTAGCCTTCTGATAACAAGGCTACATCCCTTTGAGGAAACACTGCTTGCACCCTGTGGTCTCTGCCTGTCACACTTAAGGCAGGTTGGTTCAGCTGTGCCCACACATTGATCTGTTTGAGCTTTAAAGTGTTCAACTTCAGAGAACATTACTCCAACATTTAAAGAAACGTTCAGCCAGAAATACTGTGGGCTCAGAAACAGGCAGGAATCCTTCAGTCTCCTGAGACAGACACACAGAGAGACGCGGAGGGTAACACAGAGAGAGGAGGAGGGAAGAGAGAAGGAGAAGAGGAGAGAGGGGGGGGAGACGTGGGTGGGAGGGCATAAGCCCAATCTAGGGCAGGGTGTCTGAGCCTGAGTGACGTGGGGTCTGACTTGCTTTCTCTCTTCTATGACTCGTCTCTCGGTCATATTGTTTTAAGCAGAACAAGTTAATACACTCTGGTATTTTACTCATTAGAAAATTAGGCTGATTTATTGGTCAGTTCTTTGCTTTATCTTCGATCATAGGGGATTGCAAAAGAAGAGAGAGAAAGACAAGCACGTCACCCGCCGGGCCTGCCAATGGAACAGTATCTTTGACAGTTACAAGACAGAGCACGCATTGTATCAGGACAGCCGTGACAGGCCAAGTGTGCATATTGACAGGACACCATGGCAGCATCTGGCAGGTTGTTCCAGACGAATGCCGCCCCAGCCTTGTCAATGTGATGCCGCCAGACACATTTCACAGACTGGCTCCTCACAGCTCCTCTGAGGGGAAGGTGTCCTGTGCAGAGCCATCCCAAGCTTTTTGCTAGCTGCTGTTCACAAGAACTGTATGTGGCATTGGACACTGACAAGAGGACGTTTGAGTTTTACCCCAAATTGTTGGTCAAACGAAGTTGTCATTATTTCCTGGTGTGAATAAGCCACATGGAATGTTTCCTGAGGTATGGGTCTTTCAGGGTGTATACTACTTGAAAGTTAAGCCTGAGTTTTGTAGGAGGATTCTTGTGAATAAATTTTATTCCTGCAGCAAGGAGAGAGGTTATATTAAAACTTAGCAGTTTCCAAGTGTTAGTGAGAAGCCAGTCCAGCACGGCCCCAGGACTATTCTTTCAGTCATGTACTTTGTGGTGCCACATCACTCAACTATGGGATTCTTCACTATAGGACAGCCTCAAGATGGCATCTATTATATTTTTATTTATTAATGCTGTTCCATAATATTAATAAATATCTGATATCCACTTTAGTACATGGTACCTACTATATTTTATTTATTAATACTAATCTATAATATTACTAAATATTTGATATCTACTCTATAAATTTATAGAGTTTAAGTTTATCAAAATGCTTTGGTAATAGACAAGTAAGAGTCCGTCAATAGGAGCCTGATTATCCAGATTGTGGTGTGCTCACAGAACTACTCCCATAAAAATCAGTTGGACATGAACATATCGATATGGTAAATTTGCAAATTATTGTTTGAATACATAAATTTTTCCAAGCTTTTTAGAAAGAAAGCAGTCTTGAGCAATTGAAACATCAGTTATGCCTAGGATCCAAATATTTGCTAGCCTGAGGGCCAATGCCTTCATTTTCATCCTGTTCCTTCTGAAATGCTTTAAAGAGGTTAGCTCTTCAAGACTTGTACACTCTTATACCTTCTAGGGTTTGTTAGAAGCAAGGATAAGGACAGCTGTTTGTTTCAATGAGTGTATTCCCTGTCTTAAAAACCCCCAGACAACAGCACTAACAACACACTCACACATCCACACCAATTACGGGTTTGGTTTTTGCCTGTATCCTTGATAGAAGGCAGATGCCTGGCACACAGCAGGATGACAAATGACTTTTCAGTAAGTGAACAGCAAAGATTTGTCAATGTATTTGAATGCAGCATTGAAGTTGAAGAAATAAAGCCACCCTATATGTAACTAGACATTTTGATGTTTTCCTCAAAACCAGCCTGCTCCAGCATGCTTTCTTTGATGAGAAATTGTGATATATGTTTTATTAAACACTACCTGTCCCCAAGTCAAAAAACGAGAGTGCAAACCACAAACCACACATGTCCCCATATAATGACTACTTACTACCTGCTCTGGTGGGTGAAGCTTATAGACATAAGCACCCAAATATTTAAGCTTTAACTTATCACATGAGTATAATTATCAGGAGGAGTTGACATAGAGGGGTAACATAGTTGAACTTGGATACTTAGATGGCCACACTGAGATACTCCCTGTGAAAACAAATGAGAGAACAGGCTGTGATGGACAGGAAGCTAGTTCAGCTCAAGAAAACCAGAACACATGGGGTGCTTCCTGTGTTCCCTGCACCTGAGGCAGCAGGGCTGGAACCTGACCCGACTGGATTTGACTTTGGCTCTTACCAGTTCCCTTCATTAGGCAATAGGTGTCTGCTGCTGCCTGAATATCTGAAAATGAGTTTTTCCTATGTTGTTTGATACCTTGTATCCTACCTTTAGTAAGTCAGCATGGCCAGATTCTAAATATATGTTACTGCCCTTTCATTCCTGGTGATAGTCCTTACACATTTTATGACAGCAAAGCCCTATCCGTAGGGTCAAATAACCCATATCATACCAAATGTCTCAGGTGGATGTGTTGGTTGGCTTTTGCACACAAGCTAGACACAAGCTAGAGTCATCTGAAAAGATGGGACTTCTATGGAGACGATGAGTCCCAATCAGATTGGCAAGCCTGGGAGGCATCTTCTTCATTGATGATTGATGTAGAAGAGCCAGCCCACTGGTGCTACCTCTGGACAGGTGGTTGTGAGTGTCTCATAAAACAAAGTGAGCATATCAGGGGAGCAAGCTGGTAGGCAGAGTTCCTCAGTCGACTCTGCTCCAAGTTCCTGTCCTGACTTCTCTACAGAAAGCACTGTGCACTGCAAACTGAAAATAAATCCTTTCCTCTTCCTGTTGTTTCTGGTCATGGCATCTTGGTAGCAACAACAAAAAAAAAACATTTTTTATTCAGTTTTTTGAGGAGTCAGAGGAATTCTATTAAGAGTCCGTGTCTGAGGTAGTGTCTTTCCTAATGTAACAAGGATATGTGCCCTTCCCCTGGTATGCTGTTGATAGCAAAGCTGGAAACATTGCTGGCTGTGGGTGAAGCTGTGGAGATTTGCAAATCATATAGAGACCACAGCTCAGTGAATCTCGCACTTAGGTCAATTCATGTTTCATCACACTAACCAAAATGGCAGAATGAAAGATCCTGGATCTCCTGAGCTTCCAGATTAAGAACTCATTCTTTCAGTATCTGTTCCATACTTTGTCTCTGTATTTCCTCCCTTGACTATTTTGTTCCCCTTTCTAAGAAGGACTGAAGCATCCACACTTTGGTCTTCCTTCTTCTTGAGCTTCATGTAATCTGTGAATTGTATCTTGGGCATTCCAAACTTTTGGGCTAGTATCCACTTATCAGTGAGTGCATACCATGTGTGTTCTTTTGTCACTGGGTTACCTCACTCAGGATATTTTTTAATTCCATCCATTTGCCTAGGAATTTTATAAAGTCATGTTTTTAATAGCTGACTAGTACTCCATTGTATAAATGTACCACAATTTCTGTATCCATTCCTCTGTTAAAGGACATCTGGGTTCTTTCCAGCTTCTGGCTATTATAAATAAGGCTGCTATGAACATAGTAGAGCATGTGTCCTTGTTATTTGTGGAGCATCTTTTGGGTGTATGCCCAGGAGTGGTATAGCTGGGTCCTTAGGTAATACTATGCCCAATGTTCTGAGGAACCTCCTGAAGGAAAGGCCATTCAGAGACTACCCTACTGGGGGATCCATCCCAGATACTGGGACAATTCCTTTTAATGCAATTTCAAAATACATAGATAAAAAAAGTCATGGCTGAATAGATGTTGAGTTTTCACAATAGCCACAATAGTCAAATAGGAGTGTGTCGCCACCCAGAGTCTGCCCCACCTGAGATCCATCCCATATACAGTTACCAAACTCAGACACTACTGCAGATGCCAAGAAGTGCTTGCTGACAGGTGCCTGATATAGCTATCTCTTGAGAGGCTCTGCCAAAGCCTGACAAATACAGAGGCAGATGCTCGCAGCCAACCATTGGACTGAGCACGGGGTCCCCAATGGAGAAGTTGTAGAAAGGATTGAAGGAGCTGAAGGGGTTGCAATCCATAGGGAGAGCAACAATATCAACCATCCAGACCCCCCAGAGCTCCCAGAGACTAAACCACAAATCAAAGAGTACACATGGAAGGACCAGGGTGGGGGGGGTAGGAGTGGGTGGGTGAGGGGAGTGTCCTCATAGAAGCAAAGGGAGGGAGATGGGATAAGGGGTTTTCAGAGGGGAAACTTGGAAATCAGATAACATTTGAGATGTAAATAAATAAAATATCCAAAAAAAAGAACTTATTCTTTTGTCAGGTAAACAAGGGAATGCTTGGAGACTCAATTGCTCACCAACTTTGGAAAAGGAAAGATAAACACCTAAGTAAACATTGCTCTACCATACATGGAGCTAGGTTGAGACAGATTGACCTTGGAAGCAGCTGAGACAGCTGTTGACAGAGAACTCCCCACCCCTGAACTCATTCTTGTCCCTAACACAGATGAAAGAGTGTGATTATTCCCAACTCACAGCAATAAAATCTTCATTAGACCCCACAGGGCCACATGCTGTATTCAGTTTTTGAGTACATTTAATAAACACTTCTTTTTCATGGAAAAACATTTCTAACTTAACTTGTCTCTTCCAAGGACCTCAGCAACACAGCCAGAGCATGAGGAGACTCTGCCCTTTCTCCTAAATGAATCCTAGGGTTTTGGTGATATTCAGAAAAGAACATTAGGAATTTAAGACACAGAGTTTCTCATCTGTGATGAGACATTCAGTCTTAATGTCCTCTAATGCACGAGGCAATATCCCAGCGTCTGAAGCACAGGTCACAGTGTTCTATACACATGGAAAATCCATACTTAGTCACCTTATGTCACCATAATACCTCATCTGACT
>NW_022196911.1:12002338-12002761 GCF_008632895.1 Mastomys coucha
TCCTGGTAAGACCTGACATTAAAGGTTTGGAGGGAAAGCAGGTCAAAACAGTTGTCCCTTTCATCCTGTAGTCCCATGTGTCCATGTGCTGGAAATAGATGTGTTAGATAAAAAAATAAGAAATATATCATTCATAGAATATCATTTATAGAATTTATATATTCTACCAAGAGTGAAAAACCATTTTTTTTCTTTTAAGAAGGTTTTGCCCTGTAGCACAGGCTGGCATGAAACTTACTATGTAGCATAGGATGGCCTTAAACTCATGGGAATACACTGGCTCAGCCTTCCAAATACTAAGATTCCAGGCATGAGCCCCTACAAATGGTTCTAATGACAGATTTTGATAAAAAAAAAATATTCTTCTAACTCCGTCTGTATGTATATCTGTGCTATGCAAGAGAGATAGAATTATTTATTATA
>NW_022196911.1:12002772-12003200 GCF_008632895.1 Mastomys coucha
AATATTCTTCTAACTCCGTCTGTATGTATATCTGTGCTATGCAAGAGAGATAGAATTATTTATTATATATTACAAATACATGGCTTGGGCTTGGTTTGTTTTTCTAAACATCAAGGGACAAAGAAAAGTAGGTTTTATGTAAAAGAAAAAAATGTATCATTGAAGATTTTTAAGCAAGTGGGTGTAAAGTATTTACTACCAGATGTGCATACTTATAACCCCAGTGTTCAGCATTCTGAGAATGTAGGATCCTAGGTTCTGGGCCAGCTTGTACTACCTTGTCTGAGCTTGTGTCAAAGAAACAAAAAAATAGTTAAGCAGGGATATATAGATAGATAATAGATGATAGATAAATAGATGATAAATGTAGATAGATAAGATAGAGAGATGATAGATAGATAGACAGATGATAAATATAGATAGATAAG
>NW_022196911.1:12003252-12003352 GCF_008632895.1 Mastomys coucha
ATGAGATAGATGATAGATAGATGATAGATATGTCATAAATATATGATAGATAGCTTAATGATAAATAGGTGAAAGAGATGATTAATAAATATATGGCAGA
>NW_022196911.1:12003362-12003497 GCF_008632895.1 Mastomys coucha
TAGATATATATTATAAATAGATGGTAGGTTATTAATATATGGATAGATATATGAATTATAAAGAGATAAAAAGAGAGATAATTGATAGACATATAGATGATAGACAATTGATAGTAGGATAGTAGGATGATGGAT
>NW_022196911.1:12003507-12003678 GCF_008632895.1 Mastomys coucha
TAGGTGATCAATAGATAACACTTTTGTTGAAAGCAGGGAGGGATGTAAAGATAGGGCAGCAAAAGTCATTATTCCCTGGCTCTTTCATGATCAGCCTAGACTGTAGTATCCAGAGATAGAATGGGTTGAGTGGATGCTCCCAGGCCATGCTCCAATGCCAACTGTTACTCT
>NW_022196911.1:12003688-12003893 GCF_008632895.1 Mastomys coucha
TACTGCTTGCTCTAAGAGATGCACATAGTTCACTTTTTTTTCCTGAACATCTACTTGTAGGCTCAAAGTGTAATTTTTCAGATTTATTAATATTAATATTATTGTATTGTTTCTATTACTTTGGTATTCAAGGACATACTATGTAGCCTTGGCTGGCCTAGAAGTCACTATGTAGGTATCATTGAATTCATAGAGATCAGAGATT
>NW_022196911.1:12003903-12004113 GCF_008632895.1 Mastomys coucha
CAAACATGTTCATTTCTTCCTTAAACAGTGGGTGTCTAGGGAAGATAAGAGGAAGATAAAGCAAAGATAATGGTTTTGCTGGGAACAGAACAAATTGACTGTAGCTACCTTAGTCCTGTCTGTATATTCAACCAGTTTAAGCAAAGCACCTTCTTCGGTTGAGTAGGCTTGCAGCAGCTCCATCCATAATGAATATGTGTAGGAGGCATG
>NW_022196911.1:12005161-12005793 GCF_008632895.1 Mastomys coucha
GGAAACTGGGAAAGGAGAAATTTACATGTAAATAAAGAAAATATCTAATAAATAAATAAATAAATAAAATGAGAAAACTAAAAAAAAAATTAAACCATATCCTCATTGTTTTCTACATAGTATATGTCACTGAAAAAAAAAAAACAGTGTCTGAAATTATGAAGACTGGGAGGGCTGCATGATGGCACTGAGCTAAGCTTGTTCTTTGGAGAAGGAACTGAAAAAGCAGTGCAGGCAAAGAGTATCCAGAAGCACTCAAGAGATTTCAAATGAGCAACTACCAGCAGCACTGAAAACTATCCAAAGGATCAAGCAGGGTTTGACAGTCTAGAAGACAGACTGAGCTATCGATCCAAAACATGATAAATTTATCTACAGAGTAGGGAGATGGCGTGGTTGTGAAAAACAAAACAGAAAACAAATACTTTCTCATTATTCTGCAATTACTTGTGTTTACACAGACTCATCACTGAAGGCAGTGGAGAGAGTATATTGTGAGCTTCAAAAGGATGCCAAATGGCCAAAGGGGATGGGACCTACAGGTAAGCCTGGCTGATAGGAAATGTCAGAGGATCCCAAGAGCAAGGAAGCTATACTAGCCAAATAGGTGAGGTCTGTGCTCAAGTGAGAGG
>NW_022196911.1:12005803-12006045 GCF_008632895.1 Mastomys coucha
ATAGACAAGGTAGAGAGCAATCAAGGAAAATATTCAGCATCAACCTTTGACTTCCACACATGTGTGAATACACAGACACACACAAATACAAACATACACACAAAAAGACACACACACAACACCACACGACATGACCCAGAGCTTGGTCATTGTAGCCCGCGCAGTCGTCTCGCCGGGAAGAAGACACGCGGACACTAGGTTCCTTCTGCAGCCACATTTACTGCCCTCTCCCAGAGGGAAAA
>NW_022196911.1:12006287-12006670 GCF_008632895.1 Mastomys coucha
ACTCGACAGCAGAAGTAGGCGCCATCTTGCCATGGCGAATGCCTGTCCAGCTTCACGGCTCCCCACAGGTCATCAGTCTATTTTTCAATATTCAAAGCAATTAAATTTGTATTTGATATAATGAAACTTAAATTCATTCAAGTACATACACACCACTTCAAGACTCTATGTGTATGTTCTCTATGTAAGGTCATATTAATACCTAGTTTCGTTTCCCTAGTACTGTTAATGAATTTTATTGTGTCACCTGGATTTTCTGTCATGTGTCACTTTTACAACCCTAATGTACACCAGCAAGACAGAAAGATTACAAGTGCAGGTGTCCACTGTGCCCAAGTGTTTCATTTATTCTTTTAAATGAGAAATTAACTGAAATGTACAGG
>NW_022196911.1:12006823-12008253 GCF_008632895.1 Mastomys coucha
TGGAGGAAAGGGTTTATGTGCTTACATATCCCTATCATAGTCTTTTATGAAGGGAAATCAGAGCAGGAACTGGAGCAAAGACCACTAAAGAATGCTGCTTACGGGTCTGCTCATTTGTGACTTGCTAGTCAACTTCCTTATGCTATCTAAGACCACATTCCAGGAATGTCTCCACCCACAGTGAGCTGAAACCTTCCTTATCAATTATCAATCAAAAATATATCCTACAGACTTGTCTGCAGGCCAATCCTATGGAGGAATTTTCTCAATGAAGACTCCTTTTTCCCAGATGACACTGAGTTGTGTAAAGTTGACATAAATCTAGCCAGCACAAGTGATATTCAGACTACAATACTATACCTTGCGAAAAATCACACAATAACAAGCCTAGCTGTCTATCCCAGTGGTACCAATTTATAGCCAAAGATAATGCAATAGTTTCTTCTTACCCAGAGGCCAAATACTGCTGAGCTACATCATTTAGAGACAAAATAAACACAGTATATATGTAACAAGAATACAGTGAGTCTCAGACTGAAGCAGGCTTGTCTGCAGGATTTCAAGCTCTGTTTCTACTCTTGCATTTCAGAGTAGTAGAGAACGAGTTGTTATGTTGGACGCTCTGCTGTGTTATTTATTAAAAATTATTTAATACAGGTACATACAAATTACATATGAAATTATATGAAATTATAAAGACTGTTATAGCCACTCTCCTTCTCTCAGACACTGATACCAAAGATTAACATCTTGACTTCAGAAATAGAAAGGAGGTCTATATCATATCAAACATATAGAGTGGTGGCTTATGTTATCAAGAAAACATAGAAAGCATATATGGGAATATAGTATAACATGTAGAGAGAAAGATAAGGATAAATATTGGGGGTAAGGAAGAGCTAAAGGCTGGTAATGAACAGGCAAGTCATGAAAGAGGATGTAGAGCCAATTGTCTTCCTGGTTTTGTGTAACAGTAGCTCATCTTGTGCAATGGATCAGCAGGCAGGGAGTCACCTTCACCTCTTTCTAAGTCTTTGAAGGTAGTAGTCAGTCACCATCTTTAGAAGAAGCTTTTTGTTTTTATTGGTTTTTTTTATTTATTTACATTTCAAATGTTATCCCCCTTCCCAGTTTCCTGTCCACAAACCCCCTTCCCTCCCTTGTCCCACCCTGCTTATATGAGGGTGCTCCCCAATCCATCCACCCACTCCCACCACACCTGCCCTAGCATTCCTCTACTTTGTGTTATTGAGTCTACATAGGACCAAAGAACTTCCCTCCCATTGATGCCAGATAAGGCTATACTCTGCTATATGTGCTGTTGGAGCCATGGGTCCCTCCATATGTACTTTTTGGTTGGAGTCCTGCTCTGATTTCCCTTCATAAAAGACTATGATAGGGATATGTAAGCACATAAACCCTTTCCTCCA
>NW_022196911.1:12010916-12017252 GCF_008632895.1 Mastomys coucha
AGTCAGATGAGGTATTATGGTGACATAAGGTGACTAAGTATGGATTTTCCATGTGTATAGAACACTGTAACCTGTGCTTCAGATGCTGGGGTATTGCCTCGTGCATTAGAGGACATTAAGACTGGAGAAAGAAGCATATATACCTGAAATGAGAGGCATTTGGAATCCTAAATAAACATGGCCAGAAAATACTAGGACATACCATAGATAGAATGTAAAGAATTCAGAAGAAACAATGTTAAAAGCTGTAAATGAAAAATATCAATTCATTTATTTACAAATACAAACTCTTCAGATAAATAGAAGATCTACTAGTTGAAATGCTACAGGCAAGAAAAGCACTGGATTACATATTTCAAAGTCAATAACTGCCAGCCAAAACTACTATGTACAGCAAAGATATCTTTTTCAATATATAAATAAAAATAAGTTTTAAGATAAGCATAAACTAATACAATTCATGACCATTGAGTGTGCATACTGTAAGACACTGTGGAGGATCCAATAGTCAGATGAAGACAGAAGATGATTTCAAACACAAACATAGAAGAAGGACTACAAGTAAGAGGAAGTGAAACATTACTAAAAACAACCAAAAAAACTTACAGGAATCATTAAGCCCTCATTTAAAACTATCTCAATGCAATTGGTCTAGTCTGAATAGATTAAAAAATATAATATGAGGACTGGAAAAGATCACCTAGGAACTGATAACTCTGATGATATAAATTCATCCCCTGAATCCATATGGTAGAAGGAAATAACAGACTATTTCAAGTTGTGCAAGACCCTAAATAATAATCATACAAGTATAAAATACAATAATTATGGCAAAAGAAGATCCAACCATTTCTTTTCAACAGGAAACACACCTTACTGGCAAAGACATGCAGACTCCAAGTAAAAGAATGGAAGTCATGGGATGGAAGTTATCTGATTCCTCACTTTAATTGTCACTCAATTACAGATTTTCAAACATGGGTGCTTCTTCTACAAACTAACTTTACCTTTATTGTTTGGGATTAAAGGTATGCACTAAGATTTTGTGTATATTCCAGCCAAAGGGATTAAAGGTGTGTGCTAAAGATGTGTCTATATTCTAGCCAGAGTAGTCAAATTTCTGGATTAAAATCCCCCTACAGAGACACTCTTGAATGAATAAGACATTAAAGAAATTAATATGGAATCTAAAACTTACTAGCATTAAGTGAAAATCAAAGCTCAACCTCTCAGAACTTTTGGGACACAACAGAAATGATTCTAAGAGGTATATCTCTGAGTGCTTACATTTGAAGGAAAAAAAAGGAGACCTTTCACATAACCTATTGCTGCTCTACCCCCATGGAAAAGCAAAAACAAGCTAAATCCAAAATGAGTAGATAAAATCAGTAAATATCAAGGGAGACATTAGGAGACCAAGAGAAAGTTATAAACAACCAATGAAGCAAAGATGTGATTGTTTAGAACATAGGAGCAAAATTTTCTCAGTCAAACTAACCAAAAGAATGAGGAAAAAAGTAGATTAACGAAATAAGAGTGAGTCCTTACAGCAGATTACCATGAAATCCAGATCATTAGGGAATTCTCTGAAAGCCTTTCAAAATGCTGGAATACTAGAATAAATAGATACATTTCTAGACAGATGATATGACAAGAAACAATTAAAATTCAATCCAAACCTATCTAGAAAGGCAAAGAAGACTGAAGAGACAATAAAATTAAATTCCCAACAGAGAAAGCCTGAGACAAGACAGACCACCTGCCCAATCCTACCAAACATGGATGCTCTTCAAACTCCCTATAAGCAGAAAGGGAAGGAATATACTATATTGGTCATTTTGCTCATTGCTACAACAAGAGACCTGGCAAAAGCCACTTAAGGAAGATTTATTCTGGCTCAAGTTTCATGGTGGGAAGTGATGTCAGCAGGAGCTTGAACCAGATGGTCACATTGCTTTCACATTCAGAAAGCAGCAAGAGACAAGGGCTTATGCTCAGCTACATTTTTTCTTTTTATGCGATCTGTGACTCCAGGTCACAGGATAATGCCACCCAGGTTTACAGTTTATCTTCACTCCTCAATTAACTTAATCTAGATGATCCTTCACAGGCATGCCCAGAGGCTGGTTTCCATGGTGATTCTAGATGCTGTCAAATTGATAGTTCATATTAGCCATCATGGCTATCAAATTCACTCTATGAAGCCAATAATACTCTAATAATAAAACCAGATGAGGACAAAATAAAATATAGACCAATTTTCTCAACGATCATAGACATAGACATTCTCAGTTAAATTTCTGTGAACTTAATAACACATTATCTGAGCCATACACAATGGACAAATCAATTTTACTCCAGGAGGGCAGGGATAATTCAGTGTATGCAAATCAATGACTGGATGTCATTATGTATAATACGGAAGTAGGCAAAGAGACAGAAATCACATAATTTCAGAAACAAAAAAAGGCTCTGACAAAGTTCAACATCCGTTTTCTTGATAAAAATACAAAAGAAGCTAAGAACTGAAGTAACAGAACATAGTAAGGCTACTTTTGACCAACCTATTGCCAACATTGCACTCACTTCAGAAAAACTAAGCACATTTATTTCAAAGTTAGGAATATGGCAAGGGGTCTTCTTTCTTCATTCTTGCTTCATATGTAGCCTCAACTCTTAGCCATAGCAATAACTAAAGAGAAAGAAATAAGAAAAATACAGTAGGAAAGAATTAAGCCGCATTACCATCATACAACCTTTCAGGAAGATGATACCATCCTAGAATTGAAAGACCCTAAATATTGCACCAGAAAATTCTTACCTCTGAGGAACACTTCCAGAAAAGCAGCAGGAAACATTTCAATCATTGCAACATTTTCAATAAGAGGCTGGACAAGACCTCCCTGGAGCTGAGACTTGGGAGAAATGTAGCCATGTCCGGTAAGTAGATAGGTTCACCAGTCTCTTTTACCATTTTCACCTGGTTCACCTTCTAGATGAAGCCTCTGTTGAAACCCCAGAATTGTAAGCTGCAGATGAAGTGGAATGGTATCCACTCCTTTTAGACATTTATGTTTCTCTTAACTTTTTGGCTACCGCATCAACACTTTTGAGATTTATGATGTCCCTCCAATCTTTCTACCTTTTGAATGGATTATGTCCTTCATGATCACCACACATCTCTCTTAACAGGCCATCATATGATATCTTAGGAATTAACACAAACTCAATATTTTAAAGATCTTACTCAACTCCAAGTTGCAGACTAGCTCTAAAAGTACACCATGAGTAGACAAGATAAGCTTACTCTAGAAATTTTGATGATAAATTAACTTGGATGAATTATACTAATGTATTTAAAAGTTACTCTGAAAATAATCAAAATAATTTGATTTTTCCAAGGCAATAGAACAGAGTCCAGAATGAAACTATGCTTATGCAGTCCTTTCCAGTTGGACAAAGGAACTAGAAAGTCTAATGTGAAAAAAGTAAATGTTGAATAAATAATGCTAAAGTATTATTATATGGAAATTTGTGGGACAGAAGGGATAGTTCAACTTTGAAGTGTTTGCTGTCATACCCGATGACCTGAGTTTGATTCCTGGAATCCAAATGACAGAAGAAAGCCAGTTTCCACAAGTTATGCTCTTGCCTTCATACGCATACCATGAATGCACTCACATGTGTGCACAATAAATACTAAATATAATTTAAAAATTGAAACTTGGCTAGGTGTGGTGGCTGATGCCCACCATCCCAGCCAGTGTTGAGGCAAGAGAATTACACTAATGACCCATTTGTTTATCTTTCAGCATCCTGTGTATGCTTGATGACATGAGACATCTACAAAGACAACCACACTAACAAAAACTGTCAGGATATAGGGAATGTTGTCTTGCTACTTCAATTGTGATTTCTGTCGTTTAAGTTCACAGATTTGACATAGGTTTTTTTCACAAGCCATTTCCTCTGTGCATCTCCACTTGCATTTTCAAAGGCAAATATTATCCTCTGGGGTTAAAAATCACTAAGTGACATTTGGCAAGATGGCCACTGAGTAAAGGTTCTGGCCACCAATCCTGATGACCTGAATTCAGCACCCAGATACTAAAAGGAAAGAACTAACTTTCACAAGTTGCCTCTTAATACACACACACAAACACACAGATACACACAGAGAGACCCATGCTGACACACATACATAAACATACACACAGACAGACACACACAAACACACACACAGGTATACATACATATACACAAACATGCAGAGAGACACATACTCACACACATATACAGACACAGACACACACAACACAGGTATAAACACATAAAAAGATACACATACATACATATATACAAACACACAGAGAGACACATACATACACAGACACATACATACACAGATACACACAGGAATATACACATAAAAACACACACACAAACATACACATAAACACACACAGAGACACATATCTACATACACATACAGATACACATATACACAGGTACATACACATAGAAAGACACACACATACATACACATAGAGACACATACACAGACACAGACACAGGTATACACACATACAAAGACACACACATACATATACACAAACACACATACAGAGAGACACATATACAGACACACACAGGTACACACACATACAAAGATACACACACATACATATATACAAACACACATACAGAGAAACATATACCCACACACATACACAGACACACACACATATACACACATACATACACAGACACACACAGACAGACAGACCAACACTAATATCCCACATCATTTCCAGTAACTACATGATGCCATCCCTCCCCAGGTCCCTGCTAGTGCCCACGGTCCCTCTTAAGAATAGCTCACATGTTCACATTCCACTACAGGTCTCCCCTGCTGCATTGTTAGTGGCCTTTTTACCTTCCAGAAATAGCTTAGAATTTAGGGCCCATGAGCTGCACTTTCACTTTTCCTCATGTTTGGATTTATCCTTCTCAGAGTGCCTGCCCCTCATATCTAGACATTGTGCATGGTAGAGATTTACAGACTCACGCGCTCTCTCGACCACCCTGTTCATCCAGATATTACATTTTATGAAAAACATTTATTGTAGCCCACCATTTAAAATGTTACAACCTAGGTATTAGTTTTATAATCTATTTTCCTCCAGCAATAAACTCAATCAAATATCAAACACACCAGGAAATTTTTCAATTTGAAAAAGAGTAAAGAATAGGAAAGAAAGAAGTCAAATTATATTCTGGAAAAGAGCAGACTATTGGTGCCTAAATTTGTTATGTAAAGGCATTTTGTTGCTATATCATCATGCTGTGCTGCTGTTTGACTAATCTAATCCCGTGGACTTAATAAAAGACAATTTAACCAAAGATAAAGCCAGATTGGCCAGACTGCCCCATGTGCTGATCTTGAGAGAACATTGGTTGTGCCCTAATTCTCTTCCTAACTGTCATCATTAATTCATGAGTCATTTATCTTGAACTTGTTGTCTCTGCCTTAAATCAATATTAATCACAAAAGAATGTTAATTGCATTCATTTCTCTAATTAATTATAATATCTCCCTATTTGCATCTGGGGGAAAATAGACCACGAGTGTATTAAACATATGAGGGGGAGCTAGGGAACTTCATAGCAGCTTGGATTGCTATGGAGCAGATATTCACTGCCCATTCCCCACCCGTTCTCAGAGAGTCTGAACTCTAGAGTTTGGGCCAGCCACTCACTTCATCTGATGGACAGTTAGTGGGTGTATTATGACCAGAGGCTGCCAATACATTGCACGGTATAGTTTATCTCTTTTCATCACGGTCTGCCATAGGAAGTCAGTCACAGAAAGCTGATGCATGTCAATTCATGTGCAGAAACAAACATAGGACATACAAACTGGGACATCACAGCTAATGAACCCATTTTGATTGTGTCAGGTGCTTTCAATGCACAGAGGCATTACACAGCATGGGCCTTTGGAGGGCCAGAGTCTAAGAGAGAGACTTAAGTGGTATTTTTATTCCTTTGAACAAAAGAAACAGAGAGTAATGTATAACTTATATTTGGCTTTTGATCTATGAAATGCCTGCAAAGAAAGGGAGACTCCAAAAGTAAAGAGTGAAAGAACCAGAGAGAATGATAGAGAGCAGGACAGTGAGACAAGTAAGAGTGTGCAAGACAGCAAGCAGAATGACAGATGAGAGAGTGAGAGAGAGTGAGAGAGCGAGAGAGAGCAAGAGAGAGCACAAGAGAGAGAGAGAGCAAGAGAGAGCACAAGAGAGAGAGAGAGAGAGAAGAAGAAGAAGAAGAAGA
>NW_022196911.1:12017487-12189449 GCF_008632895.1 Mastomys coucha
GAAGAAGAAGAAGAAGAAGAAGAAGAAGAAGAAGAAGAAGAAGAAGAAGAAGAAGAAGAAGAGAAACATTTTCTGGAACTAAAGATAAGTATATGCTCAGAGGTGACCCAATGTGATCAATGTGATCTACCTCTATGTCAATCAAACACACCCATGTTTTCTTCTTAGGCAACAGTGATTGGCAGAAGAGAGGCAGCATCCTTCACCCAAGCAGATATCAGTACTGAAGACGCTTATAGGAGCCGTGTCTGTATGTCCATGAGGCAGGGATAAAGGATGCCCCTTTAAAGTAGTGGTTATGGACTAACTTACATTGCCCAGTAGAAAAAGTGACAGGAGGCCATTGATAAACTTCAACTTGATGGTTCATAGTGAATAAAGATCTTAACTGCATAAAGTTACATTTAGTTTACAGTAGAACCTCTCTTTCATAAGAATGGATCCTTGAAATCTGAGTCAGTAATTTTCAAAAGTGGGAAAGGAATAAAGTTCAGAAGCATGGGTTAAGTACTAGAATGCAATTTGTAGGTAACTTTGTATAATAATATAGCTAATACCCTCATTGGTCCCAAAATGAACCAAGTAAATGACAATAAATTGAATACCTTAAGTTATTGTCAACTTGCTTTTTGAAGGGCAGATGTCATGATTTTAGAATAGTTTGGATTTTTGCCAAATTCTTGCTTCAATACTTAATCTAATACCCTTTTCAGTCTTGCTCCTTCCACTCAGTGTCTCTCTCATCTGCCTTCCTAAAAGTAGGGGGAAATCTAAGGTGCTACTGTGATTGTCTCCACAAATTCATTTTACAGATTTTTATAACTGCAGTTTTTTACTGGGCATTTTTTCAAAGATGTTATTCCTTTTATTTTTTCTTCCCAGTCCCTCTCGCTACCTCCTTATCCACTCCTCTTCCCATTTCTCTACAGAGATGAAAATGGTCCCTAGGGATATCAACCAACCATGATGTCATATCAAGTTGCAGTAAGACTAGGTATATCCTCTTCTATTATGGCTGGACTAGGCAACCCAGTAGGAAGAGATGGCCAACTCAGGTTCTGTGTCCCCCATTGCTAGGCATCTTAGCTAGGGACACCTTCAAGCTATAATTGCATTTTATGGTTTTTTTTTTTTCTGCATGTGTCTTGGTGAAAGACATGTTTGTGAGGAGCTGCTGCTTTCACTGTAGGAAGCTGTGAGGAGGATCCTTCTGTCAGTCAGAGGGAGGGTGTCTATCTCCTCCTCACTCCTGAGTTAGCAGTATGAATGAAGTTACCTGAAAGTGCTACATCTGTGTAAAGATTGTGAGGGCTGATCAGAACTTAAACTGAAGAGAGTTCAGTGCTATAAGGGAGAGAGACGGGGGGGGGGAGAGAGAGAGAGACAGAGAGACAGAGAGAGACAGAGGACACAAGAGAAGATGAGACAAAAGAAGTGGAGTGGAGGAGGAGAGAGGAAGGGAATGGAGAGAAGAGGAGGGGAGAGGAAGGGAGGGAAGAGGGGGTCAGGAGAGGTGAGGGGAGGCAAGGCAAGGCGGACAGGTAAGAAGAGAAGAGAAGAAAGAGAAGAGAAGAAGAAGAAAAAGAAGAAGAAGAAGAAGAAGAAGAAGAAGAAGAAGAAAAGAAGAAGAAGAAGAAGAAAGAACCAAAATTTTCTTAGGCTGTCTTCAATTCCCTGCAGAGCTATTCATTACGGACCTCTGCCTCTGACTGATGTCTTTTGGACAACTCAGTAAAGTTTTAGGATGCATGAACCTAGCAGACAGCTGTGGGTTACTACTCCAAAGCTAAGAATGTCCCAGAAACCCTACAGGAAAGGTATCCATGCCACACCACAGAGTGCCTACCCGATGTTCCCACAGATTAATTTGGTAACCACATGATTTCTAGATTTTTTTTCTCTGTTATTCTGAGACTCCATGCAGTCTCTTCACAGTGGAACACACCATTCAGACAACACTAATGTATGTGTTCATTCCATAAGCATTAATATTTTGTTCATCGTGAAGTTTTTTTTCTCTTTGAAAGAAGAGCCACGCTTTGTGTGGATGACCAGATTCTCTGTCTCCTCTCTTTTTCTCTCTCTGGCTGCCTCTTAACTTCATAGGGCCTAAGCACATTAAAAAATAATATTAAAAAATTGCCATCTGTTTTAACTGAAGGTTTTAGAACCCTTTATCTCTCCTGTCACTCCTCATAAAGCATGCCAGTGCTTTCCTTCCCTCAGATCTGTATGAGTTCCTCTGCAGACCCTCCTGGTGCTGGTAAGAATGCCCATTACCTGAAAATATCTTCAGAGCTGACTTCAAGATACAAAGCACATTGGCTCTAAAGTCTAAACTGGTAGAGTGGGGAGTGAACGATACTATGAGCTGACTCCAGGGTCAGCAATGGCCTCAAGGTGCCATCCTTTGTGGTTGAGAAAAAAAAAATGCACAGGGTTCAGAATGATTCTGTAGGAGAGGCATCAAACAGTCCCTCTCTTAATAATTCTATGCACAGAACTTCAGAAAGTCCCCATGGTAAGCACGGTGGGTAGCTAGTGAGAAACGCTGAGCGTGATGAACTAATTACATAATTATCAGAAAATATTAAAGCAAACAGAAAATCTGAGGGGGTGAGCTATTCACAGGAGTGAGTTCTCACAGGGCGCCTCCCCCCCCATCCCCCCACCTCTGAACAATAAAGGAGAGCCTGTTCTGCTGCAGCAGGGAACTAAATATTTCATGTTTCATTGCCAAGTTCATTTAAATGCACTCCTCTGAATATTTTTAAAGCTCCTGGAGTTTTAACTGTGATATTTCATTTCAACTTGCAAGATTTTAAAAGTATAAACACGAGAAGTATATTTCTCTATGCCTCATAATCTCAGGTTCAAAATGTCCAGGTGGAACCTAGGGGCCACTCAGGTTAGTATGTGAGAAGACTCCAGTGTTTCCATCCTGAGCCTTAAACTGACAGTATTGTCCTCCCTCTGAATGAGATGAGTCGATTGTTAACATTAAAATCCCTCTCTCTCTCTCTCTCTCTCTCTCTCTCTCTCTCTCTCTCACACACACACACACACACACACACACACACACACAAAGTGGGCTGCTGTCCTGTTTTCATTAAATTGCTGCCTCTCAGCAGGAACCCAGACACACAGCTTGGCTCTGTGTGACTTTCTGTAGGAAGCCTCCAAAAAAGGGTGTGGGATTGTGAATAAGCCTTTTGGAAGCGATGTGAAGGCTCCCATTGTGTGAGACAAGAAAAGAGGCCAATGTTTGAGAGTGGGCTGCTAATGTTTTTCTAAATTATGGGAGCAAAATGCACAGGGCCAACATGAAAGCCCAGCTGTGTCTTCTATGCTCAGTGCCTGCATAGAGCTGAGCCAAGTTTCTATAGCTTTGAGGGAAATCACAGCCCTCCAATGTTTGGGATTAAAATTACTTACAGTTTTATAAAATATGTATCGTAGTATGTGTAAATCACATTGAGCCCAGCCATTCTTTGCCAAAGACTCCAATGAAAGAAACCTTTCACTGATTAGAAATGATGATGTCTGACAACATTTGGACATATCCATGGTTGCCCATTGCTACTCCCTCACACACATACCACATTCTGTAAGCCAATTGTCTATCTACTACACAACCAACCCAGACCTCTGCCTTGATTAGGTGAGTTTCTGGGGAAGGGGGGATCATCAGATGGCAAATACCAGATATCACACTCAGGAATGACTGACAGCTCAGTTTCCTGGTAGTTCTCATCACCTCTCCCTTTCCAACACCCATACTCGGATTCAGGACAAGCTTATGTTATAAGGCTTCATTGTTCCCTGACACATGGGGATATAGCTGCTAGGCTGCTCCAACCAAGCTCAGCCCCATCCTGGCCTCTTCACATAAATATGGCCTCTAGTTAATCAAACCCATTGTCCTGTTCACAAAGAATCTAGGCCCCTACTCTCTTATATTTGGCAGTAGTACAGTTCTACAAGTCATGTTCATTATGTCCAATTAGAAGTTATAGATTCTTACTTAGCTATAAACCCAACATGAGACACTTCAATGGCTAAAGTTCTTTTTTTTTATGGGTAGTAGCTCAAATATTAGAATTGAATATATCAATAAATTACTGCTATTTCTGTGGTCTGTCCTTTCAACTGATTAATTATCATTGGTGAGGTGAACTATATTTTAGACTCCATTTGTTGTGATCATAAAAAGAGAAAGAGCTATAAGAATATGTTTTGGCCAGGTGTAGGGGAAGGGGGTGCCACAGCAGGCCCATGCCAAGGCATCCATTTCCCCTGAAGGACCAGACACACATCAATATAATATATATTATAGTTTATTTAGGGCATGGGAAGGGAGTTAAGAGGGTAGCAGAGGCAGAGAAAGGCAGAGAGAAAGAGAGAGTAGAGAAGTAGGGGCCAGCCATGACCACATAGAGAGATGGGAGAAGGGAATGGAAAGAGAAGGGGAACAAACGGGCTAGAGGCAAGGGAGAGAAACAGGAGTAAGAGAGAGAGGAGGGGGCAAGCAGACCCTTTTATAGGGCCAGGCCTACCTGGCTGTTGCCAGGTAACTGTGGGGAGGAGCATACCTGGCTGCTGCCAGGTATCTGTGGGGGTGGAGTTTAGACAGAATACCAACATTCCTCTGTTTAGGTATGGGAACATGGATAGGTACAAATAATCCAATAACCCTCCCCCCCCAATGGGTGCTGCAGTGTCTTTAAACCTATATTTTAAACATCTTCACACATCCTGCCAGCAGTCTGGTAAATGGAAAAAGTCGCTATGCCCAAGCACTTACCTATCCATGCTCCCACAGCCCTACCCTACTGTCATGCCTGCGTGCTCAGTTTGTGTCACAGGTCTGAACTGGACAAACTCATTTTTCTGTCACCACAATTTTATCCCACTGCTGCTAGCTTTCTTATTCTGGTCCTAGCCTCTTGCCCCTTTGTTGCCCTCTCTTCCCATTCCCTTCCCCCTCTCTCTATGTGGTCAGAGCTGGCCCCTACTTCTCTATTCTCTCCTTCTCTCTGCCTTTCTCTGCCTCTGCTACCCTCTTAACTCCCCTCCCCATGCCCTAAATAAACTATATTCTATACTATACCAATGTGTGTCTGATCCCTCAGTGGGAAGGGATGCCTTAGCATGGGCCTGCCAAGGCACCCTCTCCCGCTACACCTGTCCAAAACATATTCTTATAGCTCTTTCTCTTTTTATGATCATAGCACAGTTGCCTTCATAGTTCATGTGCTATATGTTAAGTGTCTACAATCCACACTGGTGTGGCGGAAACACACAATACTGTGGATTGTAGACACTTAACATATAGCACATGAACAAATAAAAAAGAATATGTTCAGACAATTCCAGTATTGGCCCATCAGTGATGTCTCTGTTGAGAACATACACTGTAGGAAAATACTAATTGTATTTCCTGGATGTCTTAGGACATAACCAACAACTTCCAGAAAACCTGGAACCCTTCCAAACTACGAGTTCTAGTCTTTACCTAGCGGAACTGAGGGGAAAGTGGAGAAACAAGACTACTAACAGGAATGTAGACAACAGGAAAGTAATGTTCTGGGATCTCCTTGCAAGACTGACATTCTGCATGTTCATTGATGTGGTTAAATGATTCATTGCGACTAGCAGCCACGAAAATCATGAAGACAAGGTGCCAGATTGAAGGAAACCTAATTCAGGTAGAGAACACGAGTCTTCAGGCCCCAAAATGGAAAAAAAATTGTTCAAGTAGAACCCAGTGATCACAAATATTGTTTATACATTGAGGGCAGTGTGAACTTGGTAATTTCCTATGTGTCTTAAAATAAAAATGGCCTTAGAAATAATTCATAAATGTGGCCAAATGCACAGTCATTGCTGAAACCTCTCTGGGTCTGGTGGGTGGCTTAGTGAGCAAGAGCACTTGCAGCACAAACATGAGGACCTGAGATCGAATTCCCAGCTCCAGGTAAAATGCTGAGTATGGTTACATATGCCTCTAACAACAGCATTGCACTGGGGACAGAGATGGGTGATAAACACTGTGAGTCCTCTGGCCATACAGCCTAGCAGAAACAGTGAGCTTCTGCTTCTGTGGTGGATTCTGTCTCAAGGCAATAAAGCAGAGCAAGAGAGAAGACACCAATGTTCTCATCTGGCCTCTGCATGCACATTCATGGGAGTATAACCACACATACACACACACACACACACACACACACACACACACACACACACACACACACACACACACACACACACACACACACACACACACACACACACACACACACACACACACACACACACACACACACACACACACACACACACACATCTCCCAAACTTGCACTATCAGTTTAAGGCTCAATCACCCTTCCACAGGAAATCAGCAGGGCTCTCAGAACTGACAGCAAGGGTCTACACTCCACTTGCAGTTTCTGCCTCACTGGGTATGGAAATGTCTTTTAAACCTCATAGCTCCAAATCTCCCAAAAAATCAAGGGCTACTGACTGTGCTGCTTCCTGCAATATATCCCAGTTCTTTATTAATCTCTCACTAGTCATTACATTTAAATTAGATTTTATGACCAATTATGCCTTTAAAAACATCCTTTAGTAATTACTTCCTAACAGGTACATACAGTGGTTCTAATGGTGTGGCATTCTGGGAAGACAAAAACAATCCAGGCAGTGACAAGTATCCATGTTTCTTGGGGTATGTAAAATGAAGGAATGAAATGCAGAACAAAATGGAGTTTTAGGTCAATGAAACCATTTTGTTTAAAACTACTGGAGTGGCTGTGTTTCTATAAATCCCTCCAAACTCAGAGTATACACACCAAAGTTATTATACCACCACTACCACTCTGGTTCCTCTTGGGCTTGATTATAAGATACATCTTTTCAATGATTTCTTTTGACCCTTTCCTGTCATTAAAGCATTATGTAGACAGCAAATAATCAAAGGAGTGTTTAAAATCCATTCTGACAACCTCTGCCTATTATATGAAGTAACACACTCACAGGGTCATGTGATCATTAAGTGACACACTCACAGGGTCATGTGATCACCAACTATGCCATTTGTATTCTGCATGTTACATTGTCCCCTCATTCTTCTTTACTGCCCTTGTTGTATGCTAAATGCATGTTTTCTATTACACTGTTTTGCTACTTTCTCATTTTCTGTTATATTTTGAGCAGTTTCCCAAGTGTCCTCTGCGGAATGTAATTGACATCACATTCAATTTCAACTACGTGCTCACTGCTGAGTTTTAAGAAGTATCTTTGTCTTATACATGTTGTTTTGCTCAGACTTCATTCTCATTCTAATCTTGTGGCTTCCTTTGGCATTTGAAAATATTTAAAATATAGGACATAAAATTACTTGTGTAATAAAATCATGACATTGGAATGTTTTAGAAACACTTTCTAAGGATTCATTATCTGATCGATAGACCATCTCCCACCATTTCTTTGGTTGAAAGCAGCTTGAGCAAGCATTAGAGAGTAAGTCACCAAGCAGCATTGCCCCATGGCCTCTGCTTCAGGTCCTGTCCTTAGGTTCCAGTCTGTCTTCCTTTCATGATAAATGATAAGCTGGAAGCCAAATGAACTATTTCTTCCAAAGATCCTTTTGATCCCTGTCTTTATCACAGAAAACATAGTAGGACAGTCATAGCATCAATATATGCTTAGATTAGTTTCTATAGTGCACTGAGGTCAACCACTTACTTAGTCACACACAAGCAAACAGTGAACACACCACCATTTGCATGTGGTGTGGTATTGTTTTACTTATGCAGTCTCAAATAATCTGATTTATTATAATTGATAAATGAAGTAATCAAATCTGTTACATAATTAATATGTAAATATTAAGTACATTTCTTTAAAATACTAAAACATCACATTCCCAAGAAAAATTAAGAATCATTTCTATATCTCCACAAAGACATTAAAATGTAATTGTAAATTTATTATTGGGAGTTATTAAAAATAAACTTGATATATGTTCTAGACATTATAAAATTCAATATTGTAAAAATATCTGCTCTTTAGCTAATCGGTAGTTTGTGATCCCCAGTTGAATTTCAATAAGTTCTTTTAAAAAAAATTAAAAATTGATGAACTCATTCTAAAATCATATAGAAATTGTTCCTAAAGAACCATGATGGTATTAGGTTAGAACAAAAATTAATACAAGATTAAGGTTTATTATAAGATAATAAAAATTAAGATGATATAGTTTTGCTACAAGAATAAAGAGCCTAGAACCAGATGCAAACACACATACACAGTTGCCAGATTTGTGATAAAAATAAGAATGTGCTATAGTTTGGAGAGATGATCATTTCAGTAAACTTTTCCAGGTTAATTGGAAGTTTACAGATATTGTACTAGACCCCTGTTTCATATCTTAAGCAAACAAATTAATCTCAAATTACTCATACATCCTAATAAAAAACAAAAAAATACAGGTTATAAGAAAATATGTATTAAAACAAACCAAGACAGCTTAACCAGTATTCCAAAAGCAAACCAGCAGTGTAGGCTGCCTGAAAAATTACTATATATACCATTGAAGGACGCTGCTCCAAAACATAAGGTACATGGCTACCAAGGGATAGAATTTGAGATCTTGGGTTGTTCTCTAGCCTCCACATACATATATGCATACATGTGAGCAACATGCACACACACATACATACATATGCACACAAATGCACATGAACACTAATATACAAGTAAGAACAGTAATAATCAAAGATTATTTTCTCCAGTTCTGCAGACTGAAGTCTGAGTCAGAACCTGCATGACAGGACCCTGCTGTGGCTGCTCTTTCTGGCTTGCAAACACCCACACCCTTGCAGAATTTAGCCTGGTACAGAGATGAAGAGAGAACAATCTGATGCTGCTTTTGTTAAGGCAGCCTAGATTTAGTATAGAAAAGTCCCAGGACCCCATCCAACCTGAACCACCTCCTACTCCTGAGCTTAGAGCTTCAGTTGGTGGATCTGAGGGATGGGTGCCCAATCCACAGCAATGCATCAACCATAAAAGTCAATTTAACTGAAGTTTGGTCATTGATCTACCAATAAGTGAGTCAAATAGCAGCCTACAACTGGAAGAAGATATCTTCAAAAGATGGATTTGATAAATAAACTAATATCCAAGATGAATAAATAATCTTCTCCATCACAAATGGAATGACAGACAAAAAAATGCAGAAAAAAAACTGAACCAAAAGCTACCTCTAAATGCCTGATAAATATTTGAAATAAAGAAATCATTCATTCACGTGGAAACATGTATCAAAATTGAAGTGTACACTTGGTGAGATGCTTAAGAGGTTTTTGGGACACAACAGGGTACTTGGACATATGAACTCACAGCAGTTTTAATAGCATGCACAAGACTCATGCAAGATCATCCTAGCTAGTTTTATGTCAACTTGACACATGCTAGAATCATCAGAGGGAAAGATCCCTCAATTGAAAAAAAAAAAATGCCTTCAAAAGATCAGGCCATAGACAAACCTGCAGGGAACTTTCTTAATTAGTAATTGATAATGGGTGGGCTTAGCCCATTGTGGGTGGTGCCATTCATAGGGGTGGTCTTGGATTCTATAAGAAAGGAGGCCAAGGAAGCCATGGGAAGCAAGCCAGGAAGCATCACCCCTCCATGACCTCTGCATCAGCTCTTGCTTCCAAGTTCCTCACCTGTTTGAGTTTCTATTCTGACTTCCATCAATGATGACAGTGATGTGGAAGCCTAAGTCAAATAAACCCTTTCCTCCCCAACTTGCATTTGGTCATGTGTTCTATCACAGCAATGGCAACCCTAAGACAAAGATCAAGCAAGGAGAGTCTGTTTTCTTCAAGGAAAAGGTACCTGAGTGGCTGCCCATGCTCCAGGGGGTGGTTCTACTCTCCTGCATATAAGTGGGCTCAGTGAGGAAAAGCAGAAACACAGGAAGTTGGAAGAAAACATGGGCAGATGAATAAGAATGGAAGGAATGGGGTGGGCTTGATCAAATTACATTGTGTATGTATTGAATTTCTCAAATAATTTTTTAAAATGATAAATAAAGATAAGAGATCTGGTTTAATTTGGACATTAAATGTCCCCAAAGCGCATATGTTTAAGGCTTGGTCCCCAACCTGTGACACTATTAGGAAGTAGTGGGACATTAAGGGGTGGAGTCTAGTGGAAGATGTTAAGGTCATGGGGAGGACATCCTTGAAGGACATGCTGGCATCCCAGCACTGCCCGGCTTTTCTCTCTTTATTCCTCACTGCTGTAAGGCAAATGAGCTTAACTCTGATGCGAGCGCTATCTTCCAGGCATACCATGCCACCACTACTCAGCTGTTATCGTTTATAGGAGATAGTACAAGGCTGGGCTTTTAGCACTCTCTTGTGACTCTCAAGATACAGAAGGTACCGCCTAAGAGTCTCTACAGCAGCTCATGAGGTAGTTCACAAGACCCTGTCACTCTGTGAGGATATGTGAAGTGTCTAATTATTGTTGAGGGAAAGGAGACTTTTCTATAGTGGAGTAACAACCTGCAAGCTGCCCTTTTCCTATATCTAGATAAGCCTTTATCAGTCAGTGGTCCTCTGAGTAATCCCAATTGAACTCAATGCTTCACCAAGCTAGACCCTGGTAGCAAAGTAATTACTTTTCTGTTGCTGTGAAAAGCCCATGACAAAAAGCAACTTGAGGAGGGAAGATTTTATTGGCCTTACACTTCCACATAATGGTCCATCATCTGAAGAAGCCAGAGCAGGATCAAAAGCAGGAACCTGGAAGCATGAACCAAAGCAGAGGCCACAGTAAGCCTGCTTATTGGTTTGTTCCTGGTGGCTTGCTCACCCTACTTTCTAATATAATCCAGGACCACCTGACCTGGGGTGGCACCATCCCCAGTGAGCTGGGCCCATCAACATCTATCAGAAATGAAGAAAACAATTCACGGAATTCACTACAGGCTTATTGTATGGTAGCATTTTCTCAATTAAGATTCCATTTTTCCCAGGTATGTCTGAATTTGTGTATAGTTCACAAAACCAACCAGCATAGAACCTTAGGGTTCTGGGGCGATAAGAGTTCATCATAGCAGGAAACCATGGCAGCAAGAAGGCATGGCAGCAGGAGCAGGAAGCTGAGAGATCACATTACAACCCACAACAGACGTCAACAGGAAGTTGGGTAAAGGTCAACAGGAAGTGGGGCAAAGCTACATGCTCTTAAAGCCCACCCTCAGAGTTGTACTTCCACCAGCAAAGCCACACCTTCTAAACCTTCTGAATAACACCACCAACTAGGTACAGAGTTTTAAATGTCTGAGCCTATGGATGGTATTTCTAGTCTAACCAACAGAGCTGGGTTTCTTAGTTAATCATGTATACCCTATCTGGAGTCAATCAGTATTTGTTCCTGTCTCTCCAGGTAAAGTAAATGCAACATGTCTACTATGACCTCCCTTCCCTGAAGCAGCACCCTATCTTGGGCCCAAAGGGAAAAGGGGGATAAGTAGCTGAGGACTGAATGTCTTGCAACTGTAAGCCAAAGTCATCTGTTTCTCTTTGCAAGCCAGTTAACAGACAGGTGCACCTCTGTCCAGAATACAGTCTGGTCCCTTCCATCATTACTGTCCCTTCCAAGTCAGTGTATCTTGCTACACCCTGCATCTGTTACTCCTGCCATCTTGTTGATCTTTAAATTCTTAGATTCTATTACAACCATAATGTCACAGAAATGTATGCCCATTGGTCAGGTAGTAACAGATGACGCTAAGTCCTCACTCCACAAGGAGCAGGCATTACAGGATGTCAGGGGCTCCTTTCCATGGCGTGTCTTATCCTTAAGTAGGTGCACTACTTTCAGTATGCTCACCTTGTTTGTATGTGAAGAATACACTGCCTTCTGAAGTCACAGTCTGTGACACCTTCTATTCTATGCAAACTGTAGGATGAAATTACTTCTGGAGCTACACTAAAGAGCTTAACCCTGCTGCAATGTCCTATCCCTGAACTCTCTTTGCTTAGGCCTCTCCATATTCTTCAGTACTATCTGTCAGAATAGATTTAATTTACTATGTTAGAATGAAAGCTTCAGGAAGCTGCCTTCAATGTTGTAACTTCCAAGTTAGAAACACACTGTTTCAACCAGGTATTCTGTGGGCATCTGTAACAGGCCCAGTCTTTTGTGGCATAGTCCTCTAGAAGAGCAGGATCAGGCAGGCTCATTCACTGTAAACCATTATGTTAGTTCATGAGGTATTCACACAGCTGTCTACACAGTCCAGGGATCACTGTGGTGTGCCTAGGGCTTCTGATTTCTTACCAGTCAGTATGGCATTTACTGTCTACATACCTAAGTTAACTATTGAAACACTGGCAGTGCATCAAAACAATATTTTAAATAGCAAAACAGCACATTATAAAGGTCTTCTTTCCAAAAGGGTTTTTTTTTTTTTTCACACTGTGCTCACACTCTGTGTTGGGTACTATTACATGCGTTTAAGAAAAAAGAGTTCCGTTCTCTAAACCCTGCAGAATGCTGGAACTGAAAAGTGGGAGCGAGTCCATCTGGGCCAGTGTAAAGTGGGACAATGGAGGTGGAGCCACAGAGCATATGGAAGGATGGACAGTGATTCTAGGAGACGGTAAGAGGAGAGAGGTGGTGTCGGGAGGAGATTTTCACAGAAACACAGTGAGCAGCAGGCCAAGTTGCTCTTTAGAAGAAACTGTCTGATCCTGGATCCCAGAGCTTACTGAGCCCTAAGCTCTCTACTCAGCTGCCAATCCTTGTAGCAAAAGGGTACCCTGCTCTTCCTTGGTTTCCTACTCCATCTTCCCTGCCCCCATGCACTGAGATCTCATGCATCCCTTTATCCTTTAATATGCACCCAGGTGGCATCCACTAGAAATTTTTCAGGACTAGGATTATTCAGTATAAATAGTCTTCATCAGACCAGAAGTGACTTTCCCCCAAGATGCTACTCTCCGGACACAGCAGCAAAGGATTTTTGAAATTGGAAAGTAATTTCACATTGGAAATGAGCAGCTAAAGTTAGGAAGGAGGAATTATTTAGAGCCAGAGGAAACTGCTTAGCACTCCTAAAATTATACAAAGCAGCAGCTGCTTTCTGTGCCTCTGGAGAAGGTTGGTGCCATGGCTCTGGGTGACACTTAGGTGCAGGAAATCTCTGGCCTACCCATTCCAGGTACACAAGGGTAACTTCATGGGAGTCTGGCAAGGTCACCAAAGGTCAGCAGTGGCCCTTGACCTGACAGCCTCAGAATGTGCTAGGTTTATTTTAGGACAAAAGTTTCCTCATGGGAGAGGGGAATGAGCTAAGAAAAAAACTAATTTCTCTCTCCTCTCTAATTGATAACACATGGCCTCAATTATAGACACCCCTGAGTGCTCTTTTAAAATTCACAAAGCTTTCTGCAGGAAAACGAATGGCCCATTGAGTCAGGAGATCTGTGCATGGCGGTAGCTGGTTCCAGATGTCATGGAAAAAAGCAAAAGACCCCTGTGATGCCCTTAACCATAAAACCTTAGCATGGGGAAAAATCCTTCCTGACTTGGGGTGGACACCAATCACAAGCCTAAGAGCAAAAGGGCCATTACTGCTGGCAGAATTTCATCCAAATTGGTGAAGCTCCAAACACTATGGTTCCTAGCAAATTAAGCTAAGTGCCTTATGAACAGTTGGTGACTATTAACAGTTACTACACTTTTCGACAGTCTTTAGCAATTTCTCCAACTCTTCCTATGTTAATGATGTGTTAATCACTGCCTAAACAAGGCAGATAATGAGACATCTCTGTGTGCCACTGTAGACAGAGAAATGGGAATATTCAAAATATAGTGACAAAAACAAGTTGAAAAGAGATGTTTCCTTAGACATCGCAATAATGAGATTCTCAAGATGCTCAGGGGAAAGTTGGAGTAAGTGCACACGATATGGAAGAGTTGTGTGTAGAAATGAATTCATGTCCACACATTATCCCATGCAAAGCTAGAAGTGGGTAATAAGTTATTTCTCCATTGATGAAATGAGCCAATTCAAGCCAGATTAGAGTATAGTTACTGCAGGTTTATTGGGAAGCTGCTCTGGCCTGGTGAGTTCACTGGCCCTAAGGAAGGAGGCCAGGGAAGTTGCTATAGGAAGGGAGGGAGAGGAGAGGGGAAATAGAGACAAAGAGCTAGAGAGTGGTGTGCAGAGAGAGGAAAGAGAGGGAGAAGCTAAAATATCTGGATTATATAGGGAAGATCCTCTGGGGGATGGGCAGCCCAGCCTCTAAGCTGAACATTTCAGGATTGGGGAGCAGGGTATTCGAGGTAGGGACTGAGAGGGATGCTGGAAGAACCAGGAGGCCAGGTCTGCTCTGGTATGCCAAACATGCATCCCAGTCCCTTGACCTGGGGTCTGAAACCAAGCAGTAAGGATGAGGATGGATTAGCAAAATGTACAGCATTCTTACAAAGGTTCAGTCCTCCACATCCATGTAAATGAATATTAATAAATATATATAGGATAAAATGGTTTCCAAAATGTAGAAGTGGACCAAGCCTAGATTAACAATTTGTTTAGCTTCACAAACCTGTACAAACAGCCATCTACACAAGGCCCTTGAAGAATGTTACTATGTACACAAAGATTCTCTTGGAATGGAAGGTTTACCCGTTATGTTTGCTGGTTTTTTATTTTGTTTGTTTGTTTGATTGATTTTTGCTACTTTTCCTTGCTTACAAAGAATATAATAATTTGTAGTCTGGAAAACTCAAATTATTTTCCAAAAATAAAATACCAAAACTACATTGTCTAAAACAACAAGCTGCTATCTAGACAGGTCCTCCTTCATTAACAGTTCTCTTTGTTAGCTGAGGCAGGTTAGAATTTCCCAAGAGCTCTTTAACCACTCAGAGAGAGATTCCATAAAGAAGAAATGGCAAAGAAAATACAGGCAACATGAAAACAACCAGGCTTCCAAAGTACAGATTCCAGGTCCTCTAATAAGCACCTTTGAGCTTCCAGACTGTTTCAGCCATCATCCTGCCTGTGTGGCCCAGAGGCTGATGCAACCTCTCCAGCTCCAAGCTGGGATCTGTGCTCTGTCTGTTGCAAGCAGTCTGTCTTATTTCAAACATAGGAAAGTTGTCTTTGGCTCACCCTGGTTTACCTCTCTATCCAGAACACAAGCACCAAGTTCAGATTAGGGCTACTCTTCTGAGTTTTGTTGTCTTGAGTGATACTGTTTGCAGCTAGCTAAGAAGCCATTTGGAACTGAAAAACCAGATGACCTCACCATGCCAGCAAACCATACTGGATTTTGTTGTTGATTTTGTTTTGCTTTTTCCTGATCTCAACTTTTTCAGCACTGCTAATACTACAGGTTATGGAATGATCCAGCTGAGTTCAATGTCACCTTCTCGCCTTAGACTCAAATTTTTAATTTCAAAGTATTTCTAAGGCAGGATGAGCACATACAAGAATATCAGAAGGCATTCTCTTAAGCTCCTCTCTCTTCTCTCTTCCTCACCCCTCCCCTTTGTTCCCCTCTCTCCTTCTTCTCTCTCTCCTTCTCTCTTCTCTCCCCCTCTGTCCCTTCTTCCCTTCCTGCCCTCCATCCCTATCCCCTCTGGTATGTATATGAGTATGCTTGTGTATATATGTGTATGTGTGTATGTGCATGAGTGTGTGTGAGTGTGTGTGTGAGTGTGCTTGTATGTGTATGTGTGTGTATGTATGTGTAGTGTGGGTGTATGTGTGTGTATATGTTGTATGCGTATATGTGGTGTGTGGTGTGTATGTGTGTGGGTATGTGTGTGAATGTGTGTGTATATATGTGGTGGGTGTGTCTTTGTGTATATGTGTGTGTGTGTGTGTGTATGAGTGTGTGTGTGTACATGAGTGTGTATGTATGTATGTGTGTGTGTTACTGAGAACTAAACACAGGCTCACAGTCTAGGTTCACTTGCACGCCAGCATTGCTTGTCTCAATTTTGATTATTTCTAGCTCAAACTTTTCCTTTACCACACTTTTCTCTTGCACATGTGATTTGTTGTTTCCCTTAGATCCTTCCCCACACAACATTCAAATTAGGATTTGGAGTCTTGAGTTTCTAGCCTCAAATCTTCCCTTGTTAGCTCCATGGACTTCCAATGGCCAGTATAATCGTTCTTATTTTCTGCTCTCTTGTCTGAAAGATTCAAGTAACAGTCCTTCCTTTGTGGACTTTTGGGGTGACATCCTCAGCTGATAATAAAGTTTCCTAATTGATTGTCACTGTGACCAGCTGTGACTCACACCATGGTATTTAAAGCAGGCAGAGTACATGGGACTTCTGTGGTTGAAGCTTGTGGATGCCTTCAGGAGTGGTGAATAGGAGCTGCTGTTGAGCATAAGGGGGTGAAGAAGGAGATGACCCTGCATCCTTATTCTGGACAACATTGAGAAAGGAGACTGCATGTGGGCAGTATGGACTCCAGACCATGCTTCCTGTAGCAGGCAGCTGACTTAGATTGTTGGCTGCACACACTGATGCAAGGAACAAGCAATTGATTCTGGGAAAACAGACTAGTAAGCTGACCTTTCAAGAGAAGCCCTGGAAAGACCAAGCCTGCCCTCACCACAGTGTTAGGTAGGTTGCTGCTTCTCCTGCTACTTTCATCTTCTCCCTCTATAAGGAGCTTGGGGAGTTTCCCAGATCCTATCTATGTGCCTTTCCAAACCCACAGAGGCTGAAGAAATAGGAGGGAAGTGAAGATAAACTTGGTTTGTTAGCATGGGCAGGTTTCTTTCCTCTATATGGTGGAGTTTTCTGTGTCAAACTGCCTGCTAACTTTGCCTGCTTCATTCCCCACCCCCGCCTCTCTCTCTCTCTCTCTCTCTCTCCCTCTCCACACACACACACACACACACACACACACACACACACACACACACAGAAATCTGACATGTCTCATTTGTATCCAGATACAGAGATCTGAGATCGGAGTGTTTGCTACAGAAGACACATCTGTCCTCAAAGCCTGCCCACAGCCAGCACTGGCTAAGAGGAGGATTCATTACTGACACTCAGATTACTTGGCTGCATGGTAAAGCAGCGCTTTTTCTGCTCCCATTTTCCTCCTCTCCAGATGTTACCTCAGTCCCATGTGATAAAACTGATGCTGGGGTTAGCTGAGCTGGAAGGGGAGAGGCAGTATGTCATCCCGGTGTTCTGTGAAATTCTATTTTAGATCAGGAGGAGGAGGCCTGGTAGGTGAGAGAGAGAGTGTTCTTGATGGTGATGGGGGAGGCAGAAAGAGCCAGCTAACTGTAAGATTCCCTGTGAGCATCTGGCTGAGCATGCAAACACAACCTCCCCCCACCCCAAAGAGAGCCGGCAACCCCACAAACCCAGGTGCTGAGGATGAATGAGACCATATCTGGAAACAAGATCCCTGCAGAGGCCATGGAGTCAAGCTGAAGTCACACGTGAGACTTTATTATTGTTGGGGGTGGGGAATACCTGAAAAAAAGCCTGGAAGGAAGGAAGGGTTTGTTTTGGACCCACACTGCATGGGAAAATATAGTGTGAGAGGTGTGTTACATCATCCCTTAAAAACACACAGGTGCTATAGGGGATGTAAACAGGATATGACACTATCCCCTTGAATGAAAAGGGACTTCCAGCTCATGAATGCCAGAACAAGGCTTGACAGCTGTTGAAAAGAAAAACCACCCCCAGGACTGGGGAAATGGCTAGGGAGTTAAGAGCACTTACTGTGTTCGCAGAGTACCTGGGTTTGGTTTGGGGCCTCCACACTGTGCCTCCCCATTGTCAGTAACTCCACTTCTGGAGAAATCTGACACCCTCTTCTGGCTTTCACAGGTATTACATGCATAGGGTGCACATGCATACCTGAAGCCAAATGCTCATACACACAAAATAAAAAGGTGTGGCATTTAAATTTTAAAAAAGAAGAAAGACCAGAGCTGCACTACTGAGGGTTTGGGGATGCTTCTATTCTTCCCTTACAGGTTTGCTAGAATCCGAACGTTGTGTTGGTTTTGGTTTTTTGCCCATACTGAGGACTGAACCTATGACCTCACACATGCAAGGCAAGGAGGCAGCTGCTCTGCCACTGGGAAATGTTTCATTCCAGGATCACAGGCTTTTTGACATGAGGATTAGATCAATAGACTGTCTACAGGGTTAGAGAATGGAGTTGGGGGTGCTTACAGGTTGCTTGCTCTCCACTAGTCTGCATCTCACACCCCCACCCCCCATGAGAACAATGCCCCTGTGGCCAGTTCTGTAAATACAGATGGTCAGCTTTGCAGCACAGCCACTTTAACAGGGGTCTTTGAGGAGGTTAAGCAGGTACTGGCCTGTGTCTGGGAGAACCACCATTTCCTAAGTATGAGTGTGAATCACTGACTTGTCTGCTATAACCTACATGATTAGAAGACAAATTTGTCCTCAGCAGCCTTGGTCACTGAGATCAGTATTTGTATTGTTAGGAGCAGAACATGTCCCTGATTGATTTAAGCCTATGTGTATATCAACATATATATACACACACATATATATATATATATTTATTTATATATATTTATATATATATATATGTGTGTGTATGTGTGTGTATACATATATATGTGATGTGTATATGACATATATATATATTATATACATATATGTGTATATGTGTGTATACATATATGTATATGATATATGCATATATGTATATACACACATGGTTTCTTCAAAGGTCACATATTGACAATTTTTCAAATCCTAAGAAAGATGGATCAAGATATAATAGGGAAAACACCATCCCTAAGCACACATTGAGTAACACACAGCTTTGCACTGAAGATTGGTAAGATTGTTTGGACCACTGCAACTGCTCTCATCCTAGACATCCTAACCTTCCCTCTGCATTAATCCTGCAAGCATCCTGGAGACCAGATACTGCATTTACCAACTTTTCTGCAGCCAAGATGAATCTGGCCAGTTGTGCAGCCTTCACTCAGAATCACAGTCTATGAGGGATGTATCCAGAGCTGAGCCTGGACAAGCAGAGCCTTTGTCCCTTTCAAATCCACAAAGGTATAGAATGTAGTCCAGTTTGTCCAGGGGAAAGAGAACAAAACATGCTATGGTATACCCTGACATACTTTTCATGATAGAATTAGAATTTAGCCACCCTGAGCTCACTCTAAGTCAAAGACCAAATACCTGAGTCACAATGTCACATAAAACTTTATCCCAAAATTAATTTTAAAACCCAAGGGACCTGTGTAGTCAGCTAAGGCTGTGTGACAGAAAACCACTGGAGGTGCAGAGTCACCCATTCAAGGTCAGGGACCTCATTAGTGCTATTAAAAGACAGCTCAGAGTTCCTCCCTGCTCTCCAGGGCATCCAGTCACCCTGCCTGTGCTGAAGTGCCAGAATGGGGACAAACACTCAGGAGGATGCCTACACATTCATTCACTTGCTTGTACTCATTCATGTGGATGCACACGAATTTATATATATATATATATATATATATATATATATATATATATATATACACATACTGCATGGCTTTGTTTTAATAGTCATTTCTCTACTTAAACACAACAATTTTCTTCTATCCAACACATACTTGAGTTGACAGAGAAAACCTCTTGTACTGGCTGGTTTTGTGTGTCAACTTGACACAGGCTGGAGTTATCACAGAGAAGGGAGCTTCAGTTGGGGAAGTGCCTCCATGAGGTCCAGCTGTGGGGCATTTTCTCAATTAGTGATCAAGGGGGTAGGGCCCCTTGTAGGTGGTGCCATCCCTGGGCTGGAAGTCTTGGGTTCTATAAGACAGCATGCTGAGCAAGCCAGGGAAAGCAAGCCAGTAAAGAACATCTCTCCATGGCCTCTGCATCAGACCTTGAGTTCCAGTCCTGACTTCCTTTGTGATAAACAACAATGTGGAAGTAAGCCAAATAAACCCTTTCCTCCCCAACTTTCCTCATGGTCATGATGTTTGTGCAGGAATAGAAACCCTGACTAAGACACCCCTCATAAGGCAAGAAACCTAAGAAAGGACAGAACTAGTTAGCAATGAAGTCACATGTCAACAACATAAAGGCTTCAACCATAGTGAAAGAACCCAAGTAGTTCCAGGCAAAGTTACTAACGCAGGTAAATCTATTTAAAGTTGGAGCAAACCAGTGTTGCTGTGTCCTTTCACAGTGGTGGTTCACATAAACTTCTAGAACTTCTATATCTGGAGAAAGGCACAAAGCCTCAAGATGAATTCTAAAAAAGAGTAGGATACAACATAAAAGCTTGTGCTTTGTCTGCATATGCAAGCGGTGTTCCTCAGGGAGAACATTCACTTCAGCCACCCAACTTTACATGCAAGGCTAAATCCAAAAGGTACTCTCAGGCCTGAGGGTCATCGTAAGCATTATGAATCCCCCAGGAGATGCAGCCACTGGCCTCATAAAGGAAAAAGACAACTAACAACACAATATTAGGAGCTATCATATCTCTTTAATATTTTAGAATACGCCTAATGCTTACTTGTGACATTTAAAAATCTTTAGGGTCTTCTGGCTAGTGTTCCAGTTTAAAATACTTAAATATTGTGATTTATTAGATTTACACATTACTAATCTATGCTTCAATGTTTATTGTTCAAACACATGTTCCCTTGTGTCTTAGTTAGGGTTCATTGTTGTAATAACCAAGTGCCATGACCAAAAGCAACTTGGGAAGGAAGGAGTTTGGCTTACACTTCTGCATCATAGTCCATTATTGAAGGAAGTCAGGACAGGAATTCAGACATAGCTGTAACCTGGAGGCAAGAGTTGATACAGAGGCCATCTAGGAATGCTGCTTACTGGCTTACTCCTCATGGATTGCTCAGCCTGCATTCTTATAGAAACCAGGACCACTGGCCCAGGTGGTACTACCCACAATGGACTGGGCTGTCCTTTTTTTTTTTTTTTGGTGTTTTTCCGAGACAGGGTTTCTCTGTGTAGTCCTGGCTGTCCTGGAACTCATTCTGTAGACCAGGCTGGCCTCGAACTCAGAAATCCTCCTGCCTCTGCCTTCCAAGTGCTAGGATTAAAGGCGTGCGCCACCACCGCCTGGCCTGGGCTGTCCATTATTAATCACTAATTTAAAAATGCCCTACAGGCTTGTCTACAGCCTGACCTTAGGGAGACATTTTCATAATTGAGGTTCCCTTTTGTCTGATGAGTCTAACTTGTGTCTAGTTAACATCAAACTTGCCAGCACAACTGACCCTTGGTCAATTTGACACATAAATCCATCCCTGTTCAGCCCCAACTTTTCCATTCCTGTTTATCCCCAAGATTACCCATTAATACAAACATCACAATATAAAGCAGTTTACAAATTTATAATGTCCTACAGTCTAACAAATTCAAATGCTTTAAAGGTGTCTTGTAAAATCAGAAGTCTCTTAACTGTGGACTTCTATAAAATAAGAAGTAAGTTAAATAGTTTCCTATTTCAAGAGGGAAGAACCAGGACTCAGTCATGATGAGATCAAAGTAAACTCAACTCCAACAGTGTAAATCACTCAGTGTCCAGTATCCAGGATTCACTCACCATCTTCCGGGCTCCTTCAAAGGGCCTGGGTCACTTCTCAGGCTCTGTGCTCTGTAGTACACACAGCTTGTCTTCTAGGTCCATCCTGTGATTGCTCTTGCCAGTCTTCCCATGGTACTGGCATCTCCAAAAGATTGGGGTCTTCCACTGCAACTGGACTGAACTTTCACCAGAGGCCTCTCCTGGCCTCTTCTAGTGCCTAGCCTCATCTGCCTTCAAAACCAACACCACCTGGTTGACTCTTACGCATAATCAAGTTGAGCTGCCAACACGAGGTAGAATCTTGGCCACCTGTAGACCACAGATTCTATCTGCTGATCCTGAGGAACCCTCCACTGAAGATTTCACCTCTATGACGCTGGTCTCTTCTTAATAACCACTAATATCTAAGCTCCAGGTATTCAGCATTGAGAGTTCCAGTGAAGTAATTGCTTCACTTCATGGGTGCTGGTCTCTTATTCATCACCGCTGGCTCTTCAGCCCCAGCTGACCAGAACCACAGAGTCTTCATTCAGAAATTACAAAGGGCCTCAATGGACTCTTTAAACTTCTCTTTCAACTTCAGAAGCCAGGCCTCCATCACCCACACTGTTCTTAGCATTATCTCCCAAGCTCCCACAGGACCACTAGCCAAACTCTCAACACACAGTGACTTTTCTTAGGGTTATCATTTCAGTGATAAAACACCATGACCAAAAGCTACCTGGAAAGGAAAGGATTGATTTAACTTACACTTCCACACCATAGCCCATCACTGAAGGAAGTTAGGACCAGGAACTCAAGCAGGGCAGGAACCTGATTCAGGAACTGATGCAGGGGCCGTGCAGAAGTGCTGCTTACTGACTTGTTCCCGATGGCTCAGTCATTCTACTTTCTTATAGAATCCAAGATCACCAGCCCAGGGGTGGCCCAATCTACAATGGGCAAGGCCCTCTCACATCAATCACTAATTAAGAAGATGCTCTACAGGCTTGCCTGCAGACCCAGTCTTATAAAGGCCTTATCTCAATGGAGACTCCTTCCTCTCTGGTGACTCTAACTTGTGACAAATCAACAACAACAAAAACCAGCCAGGACACTCTGTGTTCTTAGTTTGCTTTCTGTTGCTGTGATAAACATTACTAAAAGCAACTTAAGGAAGATGGGGTTTATTTGGCTTATACTTCTAGGTCACAGTCCATCACCCAGGGAAAGCAGGACAGGAACTCAAGCAGAAACTACGGAGGAGCAACACTGCTTAATAGCTTGTCTCCCAGTTTGTGTTCAGTCAGCTTTCTTATATATCACAGACTAGTTTGCCTAGGAATGGCATCACCCACAGTGTGTTGGCTCACCTATGTCAATCAGGAAATTATCTCACTGGCATGCCAGTGAGCCAGTCTGATACAGGTAATCCTCCCACGGAGACTCGGATAACTGGCTATATCAAATTGACAGCAGCTGAACCTCACTCAAGAGATTAAGTTTGGGGAAAATCTCTTAAAAACACAAGTTAGAAGTTATCAGTGGTATAAGTACTATGTAATAGTGTGCAGGAAATGAGACTTTGTAATGTTTCAAAATATTTCCATAACTTCTTAAGCTAAAAACTAGTAATCATTATTTCTCCCCAGGTGCAGAGTTAAATGATTCCACATAGAACAACCACCTGCTCTAAAGAACAAGCCGGATTTCAAAATAAAGTCAAAATCATCAAGATGTTTAATTACTGCTCTTCTTCCCATGTGATTATGGATTGCTGCAGGCTGGCAATGTTTCTAGCCTTCCTTTAGGTCCTCAAGGGCACAGAGTCGGTACCCTGGGAGCAGCCCGAGGGCAGCCTAACCCAGAAACCTCACAAGATACAGTGGGAGTTGACAAAATTGCAGGAGAGACTCCATGCTGCTGGCCACATGGCCTCATGTTGCTTTGCTGAGAAGCAGCCCCCTCCCTCAGCTCCTTTCACTTCTCCTGCAGGATGCCACATGAACGGAGTGTCCAATGGAGTGTCCGGGAATGCATTTGTGAGCCTCACCCCATGCAATGCATCCTGACTGACATATTTATTCAGAAAAAACAAACAAACACTACTTTTGTATCTGTTTGGTCTAGCTCCCAGAGCATGCTCTGTGAAACACCCTCCCATTGAACTCACCCTGGCCTCCAAGTGCCATAACCAGCTCTTCCTCTGGGCCAATCAGGAGATTAAGGAAGATTGAGAGGAGCTTGAAAAAAAAATCCTGTTATTGTAGACATTTCTGTGTGCTTTGTATGTAAATGAACAATGCCATTTTTAAAAGTATATCAAGGCGACCCTCCCTCAGGGTCCACTAGCAATTAACTGATGCTAGGGGAGAGGGTATTATTTTCTTCAATGGTATGGCAATTACTCAGTATCCATGTTCCAGTAAATAGCCTCTGCTACCCATGTTACTGTAAGCAACTGTAATTGAACTCTAATTAAACATGCACAAAGAACACATAAAAGTCACACAGGCTCTTGTCGGGCATAAGGTGCATTTCAGTAGGTAGGGGGATAAGAAAGAGGAAACGGGGATAAAAATAAAATTCTTTATATACATGTATGATAAAACTGTCATGGGAGAAAAAAAGTGTGTCAAGAGCAGTAGCATGTGGGGCTTGGCTTGTTGGTCTCACTTAAAAAGCGTCCTCTGGGTCCTTCAATAGATTATCTTACTCTTAGTGAACTTCACCCTCACAACCTGGGAACTTGCTGGCTCCCCAAATGCCAGAGGAGGACAACAAAAGAAAATACACATGGAGCCTGGAGAGATGGCTCAGCTCTTAAGGCCTTAGTCTCCCTTCAGAGGACCCAGGCTCTGTTCCCAGCACCCACATGGTGGTTTACAACCATCGTAATTCCAGTTCCAGGGGATCAGATGTCCTCTTCTGCCCTCCTGGAGCACCGAGCATTTATGCAGTACATATAAAACCAGACAAAACCTTCACACACAGAAAGCAAAAGTAACTAAAATCTTAGGAAAATACAAATGTCCAAAAAAAAAAAAAAAAAAAAAAAAAAAAAAAAAAAAAAAAAAAAAAAAAAAAAAAAAAACCCAGTATCATATTTTAATAATGGCGTCATTTTAAACTGTGAAGAAAACATAAAAATACAAAATTCTATATGAGAAACAGGATTAAAGATAACGTGGGATTTAGTACTGCTGGAATTCCCCTCCCTAAACCAGCTGCAGGATGAGCTCAGAACATAAATCTGCCCAAACCGATCTGAAAATACCAAGCTCTCTGGTGAGGATGTTACTTATAATCAGCCTTCAGGATTAGAATAGTAAAGGGGTATATGTAACCCTCAGCTGAGCAGATGAATGTCTGTCTCTTCAGCCAGACAATCTGCTACAATGCCATCCACCCAAGACTAACCCACTCTGATGTGGAGTTTGCCACAGTAACATGTGAACCAAGTTCATCAAAATTGCCACATTTATGGTAGAAATAATCCACAAGGGACACATTTTTTTGCCTTCCCTCACTATTCTGATGTATATTTTTTTCTCCCGCCCCTTTAGATAATAATGCAACTCAAAGAAGATTCAGAGACAGGAGCAGAAAATGGGCTAAGAACTGTGTGAGTCTCTGAAGTCAAGAAAAATGGCTCTATCATCCACAATGCCTATGACACAGCCTGAAGATAAATCACCAGACAGTGACATCTTACTGTCTCTTGTTCAGTATCCTATGGCTACAAATGTGCAATGTGTCTGATGGATATATTCAGGGGGACTTTTTGGGATAAAGAGAATGGTGTAAGTTAGCACTTCCCTGGCAGAAATATGATCAAGGGTGTGCGTGCCTGCATCCTTTTGTCTCTGAGCATAGCTCATGCCCACATCCCTGGAGGGCACAAACAGCCCTGTGGGTTTTGCTTCTGGGCCCTTGGTGCTCTTGAGAAGTTACTTTAGAAAGACAAATGGCTAATTCTCACCAGCCAAATGCTGCACATTTCATGATTAAAGACAAGCTTCTCTGGACCAAGCTTCATTTATTTCTGCTGCAGTGAAATATGTGTGGATTTATATTTTTTTTTCTTCCCTTCATAAATAGGAGCAGTTTGTAAAAATGCTGCGGGAATCATCCACGTTAAATCTCCCCCATGATGATGAAAGGTATCTCCCTGTTGTTGTTTCTTTCTTTAAAGAAAAGAAATAAAGCCCAAGCCATTGTCTAATGATTTCATGACAAAGTCTATTCAATTGTGCTGTTTAAAATGTGAAATAAGTAGAATTTAGCACATCCGCTCAATCCAGCTGGAGTAAAATTCATGGTTACTGAAAGGTAACACAGGAAACACATGCATTATTAATCATCTCACACTGCTCAGTCTGAATTCAGGTGGCTTGCAGCCAGTGTCCAAGCTGTAGCTGTTCCAAGTCATATAAATCTACTATGCATTGCAGAGGTTATTGGATAGTTCATCTTTCTGGTCCATTTTGCCAGTGTCTACCATTGGTGTGTAACACCCAGGAGCTAGGAATACAGTAGGAAGGGGCAGGAGACCCTGGTGCCAGAAGTGGCTATGACAGCAGCCACCACCATAGACACACTCTTGGTTGGTCCCACTTAGCAGAATGCACACAAAAGATCTTTCTCGGCACTTAAAATTTGACAGCAATTCTGAGGCCTTTAGGGATGGTGCTTCTAAGAGTGCCTCTTGGGTGCCCACCTTACTCCCTCCCTCTCTTGTCTCTGATAAGATGCTTGCCATACTGTAAGTTGACTGTTTGTTGTCAGAGGCCCAATGCCTTAGCAGAGATCTGTCAGGACCTTCAGGCAAGACTCAAGAGCTCCCAGGTCAGAGGATGTGCATACAACCTGGGCCCACCTCTTCATCATAGCCTGTTAGAGACTCACAACCAGGGGCTCTCAGGAAACCAAAGATCCTTCCCTGATCCTTCCCTGGGTAAGGTAGATAGGTAAAGAGCAAATTGTGTCACATATTTCTCCACTGGTAGAAGAGCCAGGTAATGGACACACACACACACACACACACACACACACACACACACACACATACTGCATGAGATGGTGTATGTGATGGCCAGCCTCCTGCTTGCCAGGGAGAGCTTCTTTACCAGATGATGAAGACTCTGGCACCTTCAAGGGAGACTCCCCAGCCTCTAGACTGAGGGAAATAAATGACCGTATAAGCCAGAGTCTGCGATAATTTGCTATGGTAGCCAAGCAAGGACAACTCCTTCCCCACTTCTGCGATGAAGCAGTCTCCAGAGTGCCTTGTTCCAGCCATGGACATGGAAACCAGTTCTGCTCAGTAAAGACATGGACATGCTGAAGCAGGGGACAGTTCTCAAGCAGCACTGGCCCGTGAGGGCGACACTAACAAGCATGGAGTCTTCATGTTAGATGGGCACTCTAGTACACACACACACACACACACACACACACACACACACACACACACCATACATACTCTCATATACACACCACACACACATCTCACAGATCCCATACACACCACACACACACACACACACATACACACATACACACCATACATACTCCCATATATACACCACATACACATCTCACAGATCCCATACACACCACACATACACGCACACACACACTATACATATTCCCATATATACACCATATACACATCTCACAGATCACACACACACACGCCATACATACTCCCATATACACCACACACACATACACACACACACACACACTCCACAGGTCTCATACCCTTCCCACACCACACAAACACACACATACACACACACACACACACACACTCCACAGGTCCCACACCCTTCCCACATCACACAAACACACACACACACACACACACACACACACACACACCTGGACCAGAAGTATTTGGTTTTTGTTGAAAGCATCAGATGTTTGCTGAGGAAATTCTAAGCAAAGTATAGAAGGGACATCATGAGTTAATAAATTACTCCTTACCCCAAATGTAAGAAGGAGAAAGGTGAACTAAAGGAATTATTGATCAATATATAACCAGAACTTGAAGATTAGGATAATCATCAGCTTGTTCATATATGTGTGTGTATGTATGTATAATACATATACATATATGTATATATGTGTGTATATACATACATATATGTGTGTATATATATGTATATGTGTGTATATAAACACATACATATATATATGCTTGTGTACATATAATATATATTAATATTTTTATATTATATAATATGTATGTATATATACTTCAATATAAATACATGTTTAAATAGTATAGGCTGAGAGTTTTTTTAGCTCCTGTCATAAACAGAAGCATGAAACATATACATCATGTGAGAGAGACTTCATTAACAATTTTCCAGTTAATGGCTCCTTACAACAGTGACCGATTAGTCAGTCATGTGAAGAGCTGACACAGCTACTCAGCTTTCTGCTTTAAATATCTGTTGTTTTAACAAGTTACTCAATTATCTGCACACATTCAATTTATTTCTCTGTCACCATAATGAGTTTGAAGATTAGAAGGGAACATGACATATTGACAGCTACTGATTGTGTTTCTTTAGCTTTATATAGATTTCTGCATGGAGCCCAGAGGAAAAATAGCTTCCAACTTTAGCATGGCGGCTGTAGGAGCAGGCTGGGTGTCTTTTTAGAAGTATTCTTTTGAGATGTTTGCTGCTCCTATTTGTGGACAGAAAGAGAAAAAAATATTAAATATATGCAGCCTGAAACATCCCTTTGTCTCTGTTTCCACATAGATTTTTTTTTTCCTGAAGAATAACAAACTCCAAAGGCTCCTGTCACCATAGGTGGCCTACAGCTTCATTGTGACAGTTTACAGATCCATCCCTCTGCCAGGAAACAACGGGAAACCACCAGAGTCACTTCAAAGGATTTAGGTAATCCCCATGTTTTTCTTCCTCTAGACTCAGTGGACAGCTATAATACTTAATCTGATCAGGATATTTTAAAAAGAAAGTAAGAGTTAAATGGTTGGCTCATAACACAAGGCACCAGACACTCCTGCTGCATTGTGCTGAAGGGGTAGCTGAGGCTTGGTATCCACTGGAGCAGAAACCTGCGACTTCAGGAAAGCTGAGAGTAGTTGATGGGAGTCAGTCCCCTGCCTCAGTTACTTGAGCTGTGCCCTGTGGGTTGCCTCTACGGACATTTGTAACACGAGAGCAGCCCCACTCCCTGCCCTGGGAGTAACAGTTCAGCTGCACAGAGACAGGTCTGTAAGGAGAGTGGCAGGTTGTCCTCTGTCTAACATTGGTAGCTAATTATCATCTCTTGATATTCAACCTCCAGATTAACCATACTGCAATTTGGTCCAGAAATGGTCCCCTCAAAACAGAAGATAGTAGTACATTCCTGAAGAGCAAACGCCTTCCTAATGTTTGATTCAAAGATGAACAGGGGAAGGAAGCCTCAGAGAACAACACTCAAGACCTAGATGTCTTAATTAGACAGAGGCTCATTCTAGCTTCACCCCACCCAAGAGGATAGGTCCCATCACCCTCAGAGACTCAGGCAATTCCATGGACCTCTGCATTGATTCATCTCACAAGTAAATCTGGACCGCTTATAACAGAGCAAAGTCTGTCTTACTGCTCAGGGTCAGTGGATTGTCCCTCAAAGTACACGATCATTTGTCACCGGAAAAAAAAATGTTCTCCTGTTAAGTAAATGAGTTGTGGAAAGCTACTGCGGCCCTGCTGACCTAAGGTCCCAGCCACACTTCATGGTAGTTCTAGTATGTTAGTACTGATTGCAGGGATGACTATCTGTAAGGTCCCTGCCACCACAAAGCGGCTCTGAAACATGCACTCACTCTGAGAGATTTCTAGAAGGTGGCTTAAAGAAGCAGAATCCCAGTCAGTGTTGTCTGTGGCTCACTGCGGAAGGGAGTGGGTATGGGAACAGAGCCATAGAAAGTTGCAGGACAAAGCTAGCTGAGCCACTAGCAGGGCTGGGTGAGCAGTGGTGTTGTCTATGTCTGGGAAAGCCACCCAGACCTTAATGGCTTATAAAATCACCATTCCTTATAAAAGCACCATGCCATGGCTGCCTGAGCTGGCTGTGACGGTGGGTGTGTCATTGAGGTGGCCACACATGCATGGCTGGTTACGGAGTGTAACCTCTTCTCCTGTCCCTTCTCCGCTCTCACACTCTCTTCTCCCACCTCATTCTCCTGTGCCCCCTTTTCCTCCATTACCAACCTGTCCATCGCTCCTTTTGTATTAACTCTGCCATGTCCTTTATTGAAGAAATCATATCGGATGGGTCCTGATACAGACTCTTCCCTTAATAGACTTGGGCAAATATGAAGGCCATTTTTATCTGCCATTGCGCATATTTAATATACAGTATATGGTATATTTGATCCATTACATAGTTATATATAAAATATTAAGTGTATTATATAAAATGTATTAGAAGTTAATAATTAATATGTTTGTTTTATTAATATCAATTAATATAAATGTATGGTGAGTGATGGAAATATATTAAATGTGTGCATATAATTATATAAAATAAATATAATATTAAATGAATGTATTTAATCCATTATATATATGTATATGCACATATATAATACATATATATATATGTATATAGAATAAACTCCACTGACTGTAAAATATGTGACTAAAGCCTGGTATAGAAGGATGGAGTTAAAGTCTATTTATCACTTGAAAATAATTTAAAATGTAAAGATAAGCTGCAAAAATGGTGCCTGGAGCTTACTCTTGGGCTGGAGAGTTGGCTTGCAATTAACAGCACTTGTTGCTTTTCCAGCAGTCAAGTGCCCACAACTGCAGCTCCAGGAAGGCTGTACTCCTGTGCACACACATACACTTAATTAAAAATAAAAGAAGTTCCTCTTGCCATTAATTTAGTCACCTTGACTAGGAACATTTTATCACATTTGTCTCATCCTTAGAAGGAGAAGGAGGAGACCAGTAATTGGTAGTAGATGAAGGGGTTTTAGGGCACTCAGAATCCGATCATAATAACCAACTCTGTTAAATTCTACAACTGCCAGGAATAGAATCACATGTCATAAAACTATCTGAGAACTATTGTCCATAAGCCTGGGGTAAACAACTTTCAATACTGATGAAATTACACTGAAGGTTGTGGGCTTCTCTTTGTCCCAGAGATCTGTTGAAAATGCCACAGAAACTGAACCCACAGAGCCCAAACAAATGAAGACATCTGATCTCCCCTTCGAGAATTGGGGGGTTGGCTATAATTCAGCCCCTATGAGTCTTTGAGCCAAGACATCAGCTGAATTCAAAATACTTCAAAGGGACAAGTGATTTGGAAGTTAAAGAAAATCTGGATGCTAGCCATTACCCCAAGGCATGCAGACAGCTGAAAATGAATAGGAAAGACCCATGGCTGGGCTGTAGAGCTCAAGGGTAAGCTGTAGCCTCAGAGGTGTGTTTACGTAAGGGATGACAAGATCAGATAGCAACAGAGTGGGCCAGGTTTGATTTGGTGTGATGGGTAACACACATAGCACAGAGGTAGATTTGCAAGTATGAACAGAAAAACAGAGACATTGAACCTTAACAGGTAAGGAAAGCCAAGCAAGGGGGCACACGCTCACTGAGCAGTGCTCCAGACAAGCCACTTGCTTGTCAGTCAGCATTCCTCAGGTGAAACTGGTGCTCTTCATCAGAAATGTGCTGACATTTGCATTCTTATATCAAGTAATGTTAAATTTATTATATTCCAAAAATTATTAATTCCAATAACCTTAGAAACTGGACAATAATTGCCATCTTTTTGGAAGGTTTTAAGTAAATTTTGAATAGCTTCTGTATTGCTACCACACTGTGCATATTTTTACACATTCCGTTATTGAGATGGTAAGAAAGAGAAATAAATTGTGGGTGATTTCCGGAGTGCATGAGTGTGTTAGAATAGTTTTCCCTCCCTAGGGACACCAGGAGAGACCCTACTCCAAGGAAAAATGGCTATAGTCACAGAAGAATGAATTCAGCCTTGAGTGCCTTAGTTTCTCTCAGGTAAGTGGAATTGCTTCCATATGAGTACACAGCTCCTTTCTTAAGAACCTCAGGGTTGCCCTCGCTTTCAAACCAAGGGAGTCGCCAGTGTCACCACTGAATTTTTAATTAAAAGATTATCATTCAAAGCTCAACCTTTTCCTTAGCAAGTATATTAAACATGGGCAAAGTGAATTGGTTAACTTCTCATTAAGTATTTGGAAAGAGCATCTTTGTATTGTGTGGTAGGATTCCTGTTTTTCCACAGCTTGTGTCTCCCCTCCCCTCCCTCTCCAGCCATCTTCTTCATTCCCTTCTCCTCCTGCTAAGTTTCCCAGACATCTTTCTATGCTGCTAACATGAGAAGCTCTGTCTTAGACTACGCAATTGAGTCAGGCTGCTTCAACCATCATTACACAGAACACATCAAAGCAAACAATTACAGCTCAATTTTAATAACATTTTTTGCTTCATCCAATTATAAAACACATTCAATAGCTGCTTTAAAATTAAACTGAAAAATCTTACATGACATCTCTAGCATTCATTGAGTAATTGAGAGGAACTTGTGGGTTGGGTTATGAGAGTGAAGATGTCAAAAAAAGTTTCAGCTTATAAATGAAATTTATTTTCAAATTAGAGAAAGCAGGCAGAAAAATGATAGACTGGAGGAAACAGGGGGTAGAGAATCGGGGATCGCTCGGTGAAGGCCTGCAGCAAAGAAATGTCAAAACATCAATGAATGCAGAGTCAACGTTACAACTTAAACTTGCAAAGAAAACTCAATATTTGGTAGGGCAATCAGGGATCACAAGGACGCTCCAGACAGGACAAAAATAAAGCATTCAGGATGGGCCTTGTTGCTCAAAGTACATGACACATTGCACATAAGAATTCTTATTTTTCCCCTACTAACTGAGACAGGTTGACTACTAATGTTAATAAGCACTTGACATACAGCAACTCTAAAAACAATTCCCCTAACAAGAACTCAGTAAGGTTAAAAATGAAATAAACTAATAAATTCATTACATTTAGGAAAACGGTATATTTACTTTACAAAATGAAACAAATTGTTGTGTTCCTAGTGTTCCTTTTAAGATGACCTATCAAGGGGCTAGAAGGATGACTCAGCAGTTAAGAGCTCTTGCTGCTCTTATAGAAGACTTGGGTTCAATTCCCAGATCACATGATCCACAGTATCTGGGCATCTGAAACCTCCTGTTGACCTCTATAGGGCAGATATGTGGTTCACTGACACATACACAAGCAAAAGACTCACACACATACAATTAAATAAATCTAAAACAAGTAAGTTTAGATATCAAAATATTTGTTGCTCAGTTGTAGCAAATGAAGTGTCCTTCTTCCTCCTCTTTCTCCTGTTCCTCCTCCTCTTTCTATTCCTCCTCCTCTTCTTCCTCCTCATCTTCCTCCCCCTCCTCTTCCTTGTCTCCCTCCTGCTCTTCCTCTTCACCCTCCTCCTCCTCTTTGTCCTCTCCCTCCTCCTCTTCCTCCTCCTCCTCTTCTTTACTCTCACCAACTTCTCATTTCATCTTCACAGTGATCCAGCCAGCAGACCCTTGTCTAATATCACAGGAAAAAAGGAAATGGGTGAGAGAAGAGTCTTTCTTTCCCTGTTACTCACTGCAGAGTGCTCAATCTGGGCTGATAGTTCACATCTGGAGTTCATCTTTATGTCTTACCCTGTCTCTATAGAAGTCCACAGCTCTGTCCTTTTCTGATCTCTGGGAAATAGCACTGCAATTCACTTATGAATTTTTGTTTCTGTATACACCACCAGCTGGCTCATATAAATGAAAGCATCTCAAGATGATCACAACACACTCAGTAGCATTTCCTGTGATGTACAGGTCTTTACACCTCAACTTCCAAACCTTCCCCTTCTGAGGTCAGGCACTGGTGGAGTCATCTCACAGCACACTAGCTCTCTGCTACACTGTGGGGTATGTCCACTGTTCTGCATGTGCAGTGTTGCTGTGCTGTGGAGAACATGGGCCCTTCCTGCCTATGTCCCACCCTGCTTTAGGGTTTATCAACTGACTGGCAGTGTTGTTGCCCAGAGAGAAGTTAATGTGCCCTTCCATGCCCCATGTCTGATGCCTCCCTACATTTTTATGAATTCTGTTCTATTCTTCATCTTCCTTATGAACAAAGGCTCAGTATAACTGATATCTTTTGGGGAGAGTAGCCATTCCTCTCAAACTCCCCTTCAATGTTGCTAGAAAAGTATCAACAGCTCTTCATTAGCAGCCTCTCCCATAACTTTCTAAATACTTTTTCTGTCTTTCAGATTGGTGTCTTAGTTAAGGTTTTACTGTTGTGAACAGTCACCATGACCAAAGCAACTCTCATAAGGACAACATTTAATTGGGGCTGGCTTACAAGTTCAGAGGGTTAGTTCATTATCATCAAATCTGGAGCATGGCAACATCCAGGCAGGCATGGTGCAAGAGGAGCTAAGAGTTCTACATCTTCATCTGAAGGCTGCTAGGAGAAGACTAGCTTCCAGGCAGCTAGAATGAGGATCTTAAAGCCCACAACCACAGTGACATGCCTACTCCAACAAAGCCACACCTACTCCAATAAGACTACATGTACTCCAACAAGACCCCACCTCCAAATAGTGCCACTCCCTGGGCCAAGCATAAACAAACCATCACAGATGGGTTCTATACAAACTTCAGTCTTTATCTTGTAGAGCTTTTATTAATTGAGTATATCTTATGATACAGCAAAATCTATTTTTTATTGTAATCATAGCATTGGTCAAATTGGAAGAAACTAATCTATGTAATAGAGAAGAAATTAAAAACATAAACTGAGAACAACTTACTTAAATGTTTAACCTGCTTTTAATCAGATTTCCCCTCTAGTTACTGAGTTCTGGAAAAGCAGAGCAAACTCTTACATGTCCAGAAGTCACAGTGTTGTTGATAGCCCTGGTGTTGCTGGTTTTTTTTTGTTTTGTTTTGTTTTTTTATAATACTAGTTCCACTCTCCTGTGAGGGGCTACAAATGAACTCATGCACTCAGGTGACTTCTTGTGAACCATCCCCTAATAAATAAAGGAGCTAATCACTGGGCAAGTAGGTGAGACATCTCTGTTGGAGAGGGTGAGAGAGGAAAGAGGAGAGAAAGAGAGAATCTTTTTGGATAGGCATTGCATGAGGCCAAGACGTAACTACTAGTCTCCTGGTTTCAATGGCATATCCATCAGGATTCGCCAGCGGAGGATTTAGATTTAATAAGGCTTACAAGGTTAAGATTTTTTAGTTGTTGAGACCAGCGAGTGAGTTGCCATTATTTCTGCATTAAGTCTGTGTGACATTTTCCTTCGTGTAGCAGTTCAATTGGGTACAAGAAAGAAAGGTAAGGTGGCAAAGCATGGGTTTACCAGATGTGTTCCACAAAGGCCCTGGAGGATTTGAAGCATAGGGCTAGAGTGCTAACGACCCACCAGTGGGAACCTAGCCACAAATGTACAGCCTCACCTGGAGGTAAGATGCTCAACAGCTTCTTTGAATCCATGAATGGGAAGTTATTAGGAGTAGATTTGTCTCAACAAGTGAATAAATAACACTAAATGTCACATTCTGTGGATTTCTGATGTTTTTGAAAACCAATCTATCTATATAAAGTAATCTGGATTGTTCTTCGGTTAACTACTCTCAGCCATTTCTAATTAAAATAACTGAAAACATCCTAGCCTTAGACTCAGAGCCATGGATTTGCTACTTGGCTCTTAACTCACACACTATCAGTCACAGCGAGTGACAGTCACTCTTGATTATCAGTTCACTGGATAATAGAATCACAATGAAAATGAATCAGTGGACATACCTTGGAGGGATTAATCTCTACTAGGTTTACTGCAGTAGGCAACCCCAATCTTAATATGGATGCTACCACTCCAGGGACTGTGGTCCAAGACTGAATAAAAAGATGAAAGAGCATTCATTCCTCGCACTGTGACTGCAGTAACCATGTGACAAGCTCTGCCAGGATGGACTGTTTTCTCTAGGAACTGTGAGACAAAATAGACATTCTCTTCCTTAAATTACTATTAAATTAGAGTGCAGCACTTCGTAACAGGGAAGACACAGAGTAGCTGGTACAGAGCTAATTAGGAAAATTCCAAGATGTAGACAGAAGAGATCTAATAGAAATATCCATCAAACGCAGTGGGTAAAGTTATTTGAATGTTGTTTTATATTCATCAAGTACAAAATTACATTTTGAGAAAATTTGGTAAGTAACTGTAAGTCATATTGATAGGTTAATTTGAGAGGCAAATTTAGTTGAATACTTTTGAATATATATAAAATAATTGACAAATTATTTTAGAAATATCCTGACAACGGAGAGATGCATGCCTCTTCTGAATCCATTCAGCGAGGCAAGTGGACCATGCCACTAGACAGAAAATCGGGTAAGGCTGAGCAGGTCAGACCCCAGGGAATCTCCGACTTGAGAATGGCAAGTGTGGAGCCAGCTCCCTGTCAAACTACCTGATCTGGAACGCGTAATCGTGACGCCCCACCGATAAGACCATGACAATTGGTCATGTAGCATAAAAAGCCTGGAGTTCTCCATGCTAATGAGGTATCTAGATAGCCCCAGAGTATTCAGCCAATGAGCTTCCCCTCCTGGGTACTTCTTCCACAAAAGGTATTTAATCCTTGGTTCACCCTGAGTAAGGTCTATACATTCATATCCACCATAAAATAAAACAGTTTGGACAAGCAAGGACCATCTCCTTCATCAAGGATCGCTTGGGGGTGTGCTGGGAGGAGGACTTTGTGGTAAAGGGCCACTCCTAAATCTCCCAGAGAAGGCTTTCTCTCTTCTAGCCCCTCCCCTCTGTACTCTGAGCACTCACTTGGAACCAAACTGGATTCCTCCAAGGTCCTGGACTCTGCCTTCTCCTTCCCAACCCATTCCCAACTCTCACCCAAACAGAAGACCTGGGACCACAACATCTCTGTCCCAGACCCCTGCTGTTTCTTACCTAGGGAAACATAGACGGGGGCCCCAATTATGTTCTGCCTACTCTGAGCAGGTTTCTGGTTGTACAGGAGTACAGCAGCAGTGAAGTGGACATGCAGCTCAACACTTGTATGATTTTTGGACTGACCACTCAGGATAACCCATGAACATTGATTCTCCCCATCTCTGCAGACATTAATTGCTTGTACTTCTTTATCCAGGGGTGGAGCCTTCTGAGAGTTCTGCCCGTGTTGACATGCCAGCTTGTGTTATCGCTGTTCAGTTCACTTTTAGGCAGCCATGTTGTTAAGGTTCATGAGTGGGCATTCCATGTTGTTATGGTCAGTTTTTTTGTTTGGTTGGTTGGTTTGTTTTGATTTTTGTTTGTTTATTTTATCATGGCAACAGGGGTAGTACCAAAGAAAGCAACTAACAGAAAATGTCACCAGAGACTGCTTTGCAGGTGTTCCCTCTATAAACATGAGATTTGTAAAACTTATGCTCAGCCTTTAACCTTTATGTTTATACAACATGACACCAAAAATGCTTCTCCAGAGGGAAGATGTTCTCATTACACCTGTGTCTAGTTACAGTGTTTGGTTTTAAAGTCTGCAGGCTCTCAAGTCAACATTTGACTAACAGCAGGGCCAGTGTCTGAGAACACAGCAGTGACCTTTCCTACCCTTCATTAATCCTTCTGTAAAGGGCAAAGGAGTGTTCACGAGAGCCCAATCCTGGACTACTGCAGCATCTGAGAAATCAAAGGCTTTGATTTCAAGCATTTTGTGTGGAGCAAAGTGAGAGAAGCCATGTATTTCAGGAGGAAACAAGTGAAGATGGCCTCCTCAAAAAGAATGGCTGACATCACCTCACATATTCCAGCAACCATCAACTTAATCCCTATCCCATGGGGATGCCTAAAAGGCCCAACTCCCTGCATGCCATAGACATAGACATAGGCAATAACATCAATGTCTTTTCCAACTGCTCAGTGGCCTGAGCTTTGATCTTGGGTCAAGTTTGAAAGGGAAGCTATTTGGGGCCAGGCAGTGGTGGCACCCGCCTTTAATCTCAGCACTTGGGAGGCAGAGGCAGGCAGATTTCTGAGTTCCAGGACAGCCTGGTCTATGGAGTGAGTTCTAGGACAGCCAGGGCTATACAGAGAAACTCTGTCTTGAAAAACCAAAAAAAAAAAAAAAGACATTTGGATAAATCTTCATGCTACAGTTCTGGGGTGTTTCGCTTTGTCTTTTGACAGGTACTGAGACACTTCTGCTAAAAGGCCACAGCTCCTCAGATGGCCCCTTTAGTTTTAACTAAACTTGTAGAATCCTGGTGTGTCACCTTCATTTTGTAGCTGTGTCAGTGTTAGTTGCCCTTTGCATTGTTGTGACCAAATATCTGATCAAAACACTATGTACAGGAGGAAAGATTTGCCTCACGTTTATACCTGTGCTGGGTGAGGCATAGTGGAATTTATGCTAAGAGTATGACAGGCCCTGGCATTCCTCTACACTGGGGCATAGAACATTCACAGGACCAAGGCCAGGAAGCAGGAGAGGGTAGGTTGGTGAGCGCAGGGGATGGGGGTGGGGTGTCCTCAAGGGGAAACCAGGAAAGGAGATATTACTTGAAATGTAAATAAAGAAAATATCTAATAAAAAACTAGATTTAATAAATGTCCAATATCAGTTCATCTTGCATATAAATAAAACACTTCAATCTGAAAAAAAAGAAAGAGTATGACAGGCAGAGACACTTCACCTCACAAAAGACAAGCAAGCTGGTACTCACTTAGCTATATTCTTTTTTTTCTATAAACTCTGTTTGGGACTCTAGCTTGCATTCATGGTAAAACCTTCCTGGAAAGGCCTTCAGAAATCCACAGAAATTACCTGTGTGTCTCGTAGGTAATTCCAAGTCCGGTCAGGTTGTCACTAAGGGAGTGAGAACATCACAGCTACTTTACTTTGGGTCACATGCTTATCTTTGCATGTAAGCATGTCAATTGCCCAAGAAAAGTCTACTCAGCAAAGGGCAATACATGATCTACGACATTTCCCTTCAAGGAGAAGGCAAAACCTCAAGAGTGATTCAGCCACCTCTCTGTGAGCTTTGTACACAGTCATGTTACAGATCTCCAAAGATACCTGAATAACTCTACTCATTGTCCTATACAGAAGGGGCAACTGGCTCTGAGGGTAAGGCTTCATGCCGGTCTTAATTAGGGTTACTATTACTGTGGTAAGACACCATGATCAAGAGCAACTTACAGAGGAAAGTGCAGTGGGGGGGCAGGAAATCATGCAGGGCAGGATCCTGGAGGCTGGAGCTGATGCAGAAGCCATGCAGGGGTGCTGCTCACTGGCTTGGTCCTCATGGTTTGCTCAGCCTGCTTTCTTGTTGAACCCATGAGCAAAATCCCAGTGATAGCATCATTCCCCAAAGGCCTGGGTTCTTCCACATTAAAGACTAACTAAGAAAATGCCTTACAGCTGGGTCTTATGGAGGCATTTTCTTAACTGAAGCTCCCTCCTCTCTGTTAACTCCAGCTTTGGTCAAGATGAAGTAAAAGCAAGGAGCTAGCACAATGCTGGAACAAGAGTATCCATTTCCTGAGAACCAGCTGATCCTTGAGCAATGCCTTTTTTTTTTTTTTTTCTTTAACCACTTTGGAGAATCAGAGCTGAGACAATATCACCCAACCCTGCCTTTATGAGAACTGCTTAACTATGCAGCCCCCTTGTCCTAGTTCCTCCTCTATTTAAATTTAAAGCTCAACTTAGCACCTGGAAGACAGATGTGGAGATATTATAGCCTTTATTGCCTCTTCTTTCCATTGAGTGGTGATTAAACACTCCCTTTTCTGCCTTTCGCCATTACTGATCTATTTCTTCAGCATGAGGAGCTAATTGCAGAATACTGGGATTTCCAGAGTCGAAACGTTTCCCCTAAAACACTATAACTATCTTCTATTCCTAATAATTTAAAAAACTTTATATATCACTCCTACTGCATCCTCTCCCTTCACAGACCCTCTCAGGCCCCTCCCTTCCAAATTAATTACATCTTCGTCATTACACAAAAGCATACACATGTCCACACACATGCATACACGTGTCCACACACACATACACACACAGGTACATGTGCATGCACACACACATATACATACATATATACATATATATATGCATATATATATATACACACATGCACACACACACACATACACACACATAAATATATAATCCACTAAGTCTACTTAGCATTGCCTGACTGTACATGCCTCCAGCACTGACCAGTTGGTATTAGGCAACATATGTAGGGGCTCATCCCTGGTGCAAACTGGTTCTCCTCTCTCATCAACCAGTGATTTCTTTAAATACTTCTTCTAAGTGTGGGTCCTTGTGGAATTTCCTCTGTTCAGGTTGGCATGTCAGTTGATGGTGTCATTATGCTAGTCTTGTTCAGGAAGCCCTATTATTGAGAGTTCATATTAATATCCCTCATTTGACTTGAGGAAATGCTGTGACCTTTTCAAAAAGTAATTTCAGCATCGTTGATAACAAGTTATCTCTATTTTCCTAATATTAATTATTTTTCTGAACACTAAAAGTGTAAGGACCAGTGTTTTATCAACTGTTTTCATACCCTTCAACCACTACAAGTACATATACAATATCAGAACTGGTTTTATTTAAATATTTCACATTATTTTTGAGACCTGCTAACTCTGAGTTGGGAGTGAGGTGGGTGGGTAGGGCAGGAGTCATGGCTGTGCTCCTGTTTCAAGTGGTGAGTCAGAAGGAAGGGTCACTATGCTATTTTTAGGAATGGGAGAAGGTATAAAATTGGAGGTTTGTATGTAATGTTTCAGTTACCCAGTGTGTGCAGCAAAGGAACATGTAATCCTACCCATGGAAATGTTGCTCAGGGCCTAGGAATGTGAAGGGAGACATCCCTCATCACTCAACTTGAGTAAGGGAGATAAGGGTTTGATAGATCTGCATTTATTAACTCCTGTTTTCCACAAATATGAGAGCCTTCTACATCTTTAGCGTAACTGTAAATGTGAGTCAACATGTAAATGTGTAATTAAGAGGTGTCTACACCCAGTTCACAGAGTGTGATTTAGATTTCATCCATTAAGCTAGGCTTCAATTTACAAGAGCAATAAGCAGAAATCTAATTGATTTTATAAGGCATGTGTGTGTGTGTGTGTGTGTTCTGTATGTATGTATGTATGTATGTATGTGTATGTGTGTGTGTATATATATATATGTTTATCTGTGTATGTATATATGTATGTGTGTGTTCATATATATGTGTGTTCATATATATGTCCATATATACATATGGACAAAAAAACGAGTGGAGGATCTAAATTGATGCTCAGAGATTAAGAGGGCTTTCTGCTCTTACAGAGAGCCAGAGTTCAGTTCCCAGAACTTACACTGAGTAGCTCACAATTGCCTATAACTCCAGCCCAGATACCAGGGATATAGTGTCCTCTTCTTGGCCACTAAAGTTACCTATACATCCGCACACATGCATGCATATACACACAGAAAATTAAAAATAAAATAAGATTTAAAACCTCTTCATTGTTTAAAAGCATCCTTGTTTTCTTTATCTGCTTGCAGTCACTCAAGGTGTAGTTCCAGAAAGACCTGGGCTATCACCCAGTGCAAACTTCCTTGGAGGTGCTTTCTAATCACCTGATGTTGAAGTTGAGAATAATCAAATAGTTCATGCTTTATGTTTCTACCACCTGAGTTTATATAACAGGACTCTGTCGGACTTATTACCACTCTTCATTTTATTAGATTATACTTGTATTTAACTGCTCTATTAAATTTAGAATAGTTGACTTCTATTACTTCATTCCACATTGTTTCTTCTGGTATATTTTCCAATGGTATTCTTTCAAATATTTTCTAACATATATATGGATAAAGGAAGAGAGAAAAAGACAGAGATGGAAAGACAAAGACAGAAAGTCAGAAAACTAAAACAAAACATTATTTGATCTGAATTACTATATCCACTTATTCCAGAAACAGTCAGTGCACCGATCACACTATACATGCAACTTAAAGACATTTATTCTTCCTCAATTATTCCATAAAATTTCCAGCAGTGACAAATTCATGTCAAAATGTAACTGGGTGTGTCATCCCAGCCCTGGAGACCAGAGGTTGTGGAGTTAAAAGACAGCCTGAGCTACATAGCAAGACTGTACCTAAAAATAAATAAGCAATAAAAAACTAAAATTTTAAAGTAGTTCAAGTAACTGATGATTATGGGGGGCAGGGAGGGAAAAATCAATGAAATGAGAAGAGTCCTGATAGCTGTCAATCAGAAAGAAACACATTCATGGGAAGTCTGTGACATTTTAGGTCAACACTTACACATTTTATCCTGAGAAAAATGTCCAACATTAAATATTATTTAATTGTTCACAATGCCCCCTTTGAAAACCACCTCTTTGTTTCTCCCAAACATTTGCACAAAATAAACTAATTTTATAAGAGCATATGTTGATCAAGGATTTTCCAAATGTCACTAGAAGAATCCTTCCAAGTACCATGCTAAGAATAAGCTAGATTTTGACTGAGTTATAAGTAAGAGGATTACTTAATGACCCATTTTAATTTCCTAAGGAATAAAAACTCACTGTAGAGTGTTTGCAAGAGTTTGCAAGTACATGCACCAGGCGCTTATTCTCCTGTCTCCTTGTTCTTCAGCAATGTCTGTGAAGTCCCAGTTTCTAAACTAATGTCAGGATTATGTGCATCATCTCTCAGTGTGTCCAGGAGTGTGTGCATCATCTCTCAGTGTGGCCAGGATTGTGTGCACTGCTTCTTGGTATGGCCATCTCTGTACAGATCCCGTGTCCCTGTCTGGTCATCTTCACATGTATCATTTGCATTTGGCTGAGGAACACTTTGGAGGGATCCCTTCTGGGCTTGGTCAAGCTAATACAGCATCTACTTCACATGCTGCCCCGTCCACAGCTGTGACCGTACCTCTCCCAGCTACCACATTAGTTGCTTTATATTTCCAGATGAGAAATCTGCCTCAGTTCTGCAGATATGGATATTCTGTGTCTGTAGGTTGTCTGTTTCTTTTTGCATGAATCCCTCTTAAATTTCAATAATTAAATTGTAAAATCCTTAAAAATGAAGAGCATCAACACTGTTTCCTACAGTTTGCAGATATTCTCAAGGAAATGGTTTCTTTGAAACCATTTTTATATGTTCCAAAGAAACAAAGTGAAGCATTTGAATCAACCTCACCTGGTTTAGAGGTTATTTATCTAACACAGTCCTAAGATATCTTAATTTTAAGAATTAAGAAAAATCTTGTGCTCTATATTTTATTTATGTCTATGGCAGCTATCATGCTATCAAATCTGCACCATTATAGTGTTTTGTGTTTATATTTTAACAGCAAAACCCATTATGCTGTTACATATCCCCTGTCATTTGTCTAATATAACTGGGACATAGTGGTTTAAAATGTAAAGAATGCTTAGACATGTCCCCTTGATCATGGCATGCCTCTCATCACTGCCATGCCCTCAGCAACCAAACAAATAGATAAATCACTGCTGTATGCACAGTTGACAGGGAAATGAGTTTGCAAGTGTCTACTTGGTGACAGTTTGCATTCCTGTCTAGTCCAGATACAGTTCCCCATCTGTCACACCCTACTTGGTACCAATCCCAGGGGCCACAGCATCAGCAGGGAACAGATGTAAAGAGGAGGAAATCTGCAGATGACCCTCCTTCACAAAGGAGGGGTGCAATGGGAATGGGCAGAGAGAAAAGGGGAAAACAGACAGAAGAGTAAAACTGAATCTGAGTCAGCTTCATGGTGGAAGATACATGAACATGACTGGATCCCATGATCATAGAATTGTATTTTGGGCATAGGTGACACACCTAGATGGATAATTATGACCTTAGAAGGTATGGGTTATAATTCGAAATTATTATGCTCAGTGTAAGTAAGACACTTCCCTAGAAATTGTCAGGCAGGAAGGCCCCAGAGATTCCCCCAAATTTATACAGGTTATGGTATTGCCCTTGGTTGGCCATGAGAAAGACCCTAAGATCCTAAAGCTAAACGCATCAGCTTCTGCAATGCTGGAGCTGAATTGGAAGCTTCTCGGTGAATGGGCTTTTTTTTTTTTTTTTTTTAGATTTATTTATTGTGATATGTAAGTACACTGTAGCTGTCCTCAGACACACCAGAAGAGGGCATCAGATCTCATTATGGGTGGTTGTGAGCCACCATGTGGTTGCTGGGATTTGAACTCAGGACCTTTGGAAGAACAGTCCGGTGTTCTTACCCACTGAGCCATCTCACCAGCCCGCCAGCGGACTTTCTACTGCTGGAAGTTGCTACATGGTAACTAAGAGAGACAAGTCAGTTGGCTATGGTCTTTCATGCCTTTGGGTCTTGAATACTACAACACTAGCTTTTCAGGTGCAATGTAGCACAGCTATTGTGGATTAAAATCCTGGTTTCTGATTGTATCTGAATCTTACAGCTTAGAAGGGAATTTACGTTCATTATTGTATCTGGTCTAAGGCTCATACCTGGAGAGATCATGGAAACTAAAGCTGACTATACTCATGTTGTTTTGTAAATGGACACATTGTCACCCTGTCTCCCAAATATTTATTCCCAATAGGTTAGTGTGACCTTCAGACTCAATGAGAGAAGCTTCCCTTTGCTGAGAATGGCAGTCAATGTCAAGACTAATAACTGGTCATGGTAATAGTAACAAATAACTATGGAAGGCTCAGGGTTATACAGAACATCCTTATCCCCACCCTTGAAGATTCAGGATAAGTCACGAAGGTGGTAACTGAAATAAATGTAAGAGCTGTACCATAGAGACAAAGGCCATAAAAGAAAGTTTTAAGCATGGCATTACCGTGGCACTTAAGAACCAACAGTAGCTGGGTCTCTCATGCCTATGTTTCACACAAGACTGAGCCTATGAACATTCAGTCATAAATGGGAGAGAAGCTCATAAGGCCACACCACACACAAAGAAGCTAATAGCAATGCAGGACTGCTAGATGAGGGGAGGTCAGTGATGGTCTTCAGAACGGTAGCCACCAGTGATTGTCTCCAGTGGACAGCATCACACACATGCCCCTGAGTGGACCTGATTAAAACTAGTGGTTCAGAAACTGAAAACAAGATCAAAACAAAAAGATATGAAGAGCAATGAAGATTTGATGGAAGTAGCATGGAAGGGTTGGTGTGGGTGGGAAGAAGGTAAGAAAGAGCAGAGAGATTAGTTTGACCAGAATGTACAATGTACGAAGCTGTTGAAAACATTAAAAGTCAATGCTTCCTTCAGTCTCTGCTCCATAGTTAATCTCTGCAACTCCTTCTGTGGGTATTTGGTTCCCCCTTTTAAGAAGGAAGGAAGGACAAGCCAGCCTAAATATAGCTACCTCCTGAGAGATTCTGACAGTACCTGACTAATACACATGTAGAGGCTCACAGCCATCCATTGAACTGAGTACATGGTCCCCAGTGAAGGAGTTAGAGAAAGGACCTATGGAGCTGAGGGGTTTGCAACCCCTTAGGACGAACAACAATATGAACTAACTAGTACCCTCAGAGCTCCCAGGGTCTCAACCACCAACCAAGGACTGCACATGGTGGGTCTGATTGTTCTGGCAGCATGTGTATAGTAGAGGATTGCAAATTCGATCATCAATAGGAGGAGAGGACCTCGGCCCTATGAAGGTTCTGTGCCCTAGTGTAGGGGAATGCCAGGGCCAATAAGTGGGAGAGGGTGGGGTGGCAGGCATGGGGAGGGGGGACCCAACAGGGGTTTGTTCTTGTTGTTTTTGTTTGTTTGTTTTTTGGAGGGGAAACTGGGAAAGGAAAAATTTACATGTAAATAAAGAAAATATCTAATAAAATAAAATAGAATAAAATAAAAAAGAGTGTTTCTCAAAAAAAAAGTCAATGCTTAGTGTTATGCTAGCTTGAATATAGGATTGGCAGTTAGAGAAGGCAACACTGTTGTTACAATAGAGATCTGTCTGAGAAAGAGGTGTGTGTGTATGTGTATGTGTGTGTGTGTGTGTGTGTGTGTGTGTGTGTGTGTGTGTGTGAGAGAGAGAGAGAGAGAGAGAGAGAGAGAGAGAGAGAGAGAGAGAGAAAAGAGAGGTTTAAATGAAATGATCCTTCATCAGGTTAGCATGTGACTGACAGGATTTGGAAATCTACAGAGAAAGCCAACTCCACAGGTGGCAGTGAAGGTGCCTGTTCTCTAGAACTCATGGACTGAAGAGGTAATATAGAAGGGATCTGTTTCCATGACCGGCTTACATGATTCAGGCTGAGTAATCCAACAATGGTCATCCTCATGCTGGTGGCTTCTCAGTCCGTAAACCCGTTGCTTCAGCATTCCCAATCTGGTTCCGACACTCTGAGGAAACATGTTGGACTTCAGTTCACATAAATAGGGCTGAGAATCCAAGGTCCAAAGTAAATGGAGGATGATAGTGGCCAGCTGCAGCAGCAGCAAAGACAGGATAGATACACTCACAAGCTAGGAGCAAAGGCAGGCACTGGGCAGGCACTGGGCAGCCTCTGGGCTTCCACTAGAAGGTGCTGCCTACCCTTGGCAAGGGGCTTCTCCCTTCAGCAAATTCCTCCTGGAAATGCCCTCACAGACCTGCCCAGGGATGCCTCTTAGTTGATTCAGGAGCCAATCAAACTGACCATATTTACCATCAGAACAATGAAGAGAGCAGTTGCCCTCTGAGATTTCTGGAGTGCAGAAACTCTGACATAGAGAGCTGGAGACACAATGCTGGACTTGAGAAGCTGGGACTCTAGGGTTGAAGATCTAAGGTCTCACCAGGGGAGACTGAGGAAGAACAGAATTGGAGATTAGAAAACTGCAATTGCTGTTAACCTATGCATCTGACTAGGTCATCTAAATTTCCACAGAGCCCCCCTTCTGTTTTGAATGTTATAACCTTATTTCAAGGGTTCCCAATGAATCCTCATTCCTCCTGCTTATTCTTGTGTTCTGATACAGTATCTAAAAACCACATTTAAAGGGCAGTGTGATGGTCAGTGTTAACTGTCAATTTAATAGAATCTCCAATCACCTAGGAGACAGGTCTCTGGACACGTCCACCAGAAACTACCTTTGCTTCTTGTTTTGTTTTTAGAACACCTTTACTTATTCTTTGATAATTCCATACACTTATACAGTGTATATTGATCATATCACCACAAGGGGAATTACATTATTGTGTTCCTCCAGGTAAGAAGACTGCCAGCCATGGTTAAGCCTACTCTCTGGCTGTGATCCTGGGATGGAGAATCGAAGCTGATCAGGAGCTTGCACTCATCACCTTCAGCTTCCAGACGGCAGATGTGCTGTGGCCAGCTGTGCCTCAGGCTCCAACCACCAGGACTTCTCTGCCATGATGGGCTTGTAAGCCAGAATAACCTTCTCCTTCCTTACATGGCTTTGGTCAGGGTATTTTATAATAGTAACAGGAAAATAAGCAAAGACAGGAAGACACAGAGAAGAGTGTCTAAGACATCCCTTGAAGAACACTGAATTTAAAAGTAACTTAAAGGAGGTAGCAATCATACAGAACCATAAGTGACAGTGTGTAAAAGCTTAACCTACTTCAAGCTAAGCTTGAGGCATGCTTCCCACTTTGAGGTCTTCCTAGGCAGCCTTGATGAAACAGTGACAATACTGGATACAGTGTCTGAACTTGGATTCAGGGACCTAAGCCAAAGGAATGCATTGCACTTGTTCTGTACCCAGAATCCCCATGGCGACGGGGGCACATTGGGCTCATTTCTATCCATTCACATGGAAGCTCTTAGTACTAGGGTCACCACTCAAGGGAGATACAGAGAAATCACAGGTCATGACATGCATGAAGTCATCAGCCTATTGTTACAATAGCACATTGTAAATAAGAATATTTTCTCTCCCCCCCATATTCCCATCTCTTTTTAGAACAGAAAAAATGGTGTCATTATCCTCCCAGTGAGAGTGCTGTGGGAAGGCTGGAACTGTACCAGAAAGCTCAGGAAAATGTGAGCAGGATAAGGTCCCTGCATTGGTGACTACACACCAGGGGCTAAGTGATGGGGTCCCCACAGTGTGAGACAGCAGGTAGCAGAAGTCCACATCACCTCCTCACTACTCAGCTGAGTGAGTTACCCTCCAGGCTACACCAGCCCCATGCTTCTGAAAGCTCAAAAACTGGTTCCTTTGAACACCACCCTCTCCAGCATCGAAGCTGGATATGACCTGTCACGGCTAAGCAATGTGGAAACAGGAGTAACCACAAATCTGCCTGCAGAGGTTGTCCCTGTAGCTCCCCCAAATAATGCTCTTCCCCAATCTCTCCACCATTCCTTCCTCTTAGCTGGAATTCTTCCCCTAAACTACTTTCTGTCAAAGCTACTTAACCTTCACTTTATTTCCAGAAATGTGGGCTGGTGACTAGGGGCTTTCAATCTGCACTGGCATTTTTTTCTCCTTCCCCAACATTAGAGTTTGACAGAAATTTCAGGACAGACTTGAAACTGGCAGACCAGACTTAGACACACCATATTTCTTTGTTATTTGTGCTTAATACACTGTTGACAGCCCCATCTAGTTCAGTTCTTGGCAGTATTTGGGCTCTTGCCCCTTGGCACTATTCCCTGCTTTTTGAACAGTCAGGGAATTTATTTAGGGAATTTTTTTAAGAGTCCATTTTTAGACCAATAGAGGCAAAACTCACCAGCCAACTCCATTCCGTTGAACAGCCAAGAAATGCATCTTTGTTGTTGTTAATAATGCCAGGAATGCACAAGGATTTCAAAGAAGAGAAATAAAACACATTGGAACCTTAAAAGTTTCAGAAGGCATATGTAATCTTACTGTGAAATATTGAGTAGGATCTGTGGCTTGCACACTCAAGACACAGGGTCTATGCAGGGCCTATGCATCTATGCAAGCCTGCTCTTATATTTGGTGAGTTTTGTTTTAGCTCAATGAAGTAAAATTGCTCTGAAACATCACTGGATGTGGGTGTCCAGCCTCTTGGATATTGAGATCAAGGCTGCAGATACACTGGTCACATTCACCACACTAGTGCCACTGAAATGAACTTCACTAATTTGTGGACCCATGTCTCCCTAATGACCTCTTCTCAGTAGTCACTGAGATTCACAAGTCACTTGATCAACAGAAATTTAAAGAAAAATCACAAGCCAAGAGAAAATTCATCAAAATGCAAACTTTATTTCATTAAAAATCTACAACACATGCCTCTGCTACATATGTAGCAGAGGACTGCCTCCTCTGGCATTAGTGGGAGGGGAGGCACTTGGTCTTGTGGAGGCTTGATACCTCAGAGAAGGGGGATGCTAGAGTCGTGAAGTAGGAGTAGGTGGATGGGTGGGAGAGCACCCTTTTAGAGGTGGAAGAGAGGGGGGATGTACTGGGGAGCTTGTGGAGGGAGGACTGTGAAGGAGGACAACATCTGAAATGTAAATAAATAAAATGATTATTAATAATCATATAAAAGAAATCTACAACATTCAAGGATATTTTTGACAAGCAGCCTATGCCTGGGTCATCCTCCAGTGACTCAGGCATTGACACACAGAATTGACAGGGACTATGTGCTCAAAGGATCTATGTACTTAGTACATGTCATATATAAATCAGAAAACTGAAAGAGCCAGGTGTGGTGGAATGGCCCATAATTAGTGCTCCAGAGGCAGTGACAAGAGGACTGGCTCGAATTCAAGATCAGCCTGAGCTACATAGTAAGACTGTGCCTCAAAACACAAACAATAAAAATACCTAACAACCACCCATCCCCCAAAAAACTAAATAAACAAACCTCAAATCAAACAAAAACTGCTTTGAAATATATATTTAAAGTAGATCGTTGTACCATTCTCCACATATAAATGTAATGAACTACTAAAAAAATTAGAATCAGTTCTTTGTGAAATTATTTTCTGAACAGTTGAGAAAAGGTTTAATTAAATACTAAGGTCTCGTGATAAAAGGCATTTTGTGGGTAGATTGCCAAAAATCCTCACTCCAATATGCCAATAGATATCTGTATGCCAAATATTGGTGAACTCTAGACTGTGGGCCAACACTGGAGGTGTTCTTTTAATGACTGATGAGTCTACTTTGTTTCTGACACTTTCAGATAGATATAGTGAAAATAGAACCAGCTGGAGCTGCGGAGATGGCTCAGTGAATAAGGAATTGCCAGCAGAGCATGAAGATCAGAGTTCAGATCCCCAGGACCCAAATGTATGCGAATGGGAATGGTGATGGCATGCAACCCAGCCTGGCAAAGCAGAGACAGGGGCTCTCCAGCACACAGTGAGAAGAGTCATGTCAGGAGTCCGGGTGTTACTGAAAGAGCCTGAGTTAGTAAATAAGATAGGAGAGCAATGAAGGATGATTTCTGAAATCAACCTCAGGCCTCCACATGCATACATAGGCACCCGCCCACATGTGTGCCCATACACATGAAAACAAGCACACACAGGCACCCATCCACACACATGTGCCCACACACATGAAGACATGAACACACAGGCATCTACCCACATGTGTGGCCACACACATGAAAGCATACACAAAAGGCAGCCATGCACATGTGTGCCCACATACATAAAAACAAGCATACACAGGCACCCATCCACACATGTGTGCCCAACACATGAAGACATGCACACACAGGCACCTACCCACATGTGTGGCCACATACATGAAAGCATACACACAAGGCATCCATGCACATGTGTGCCCACATACACAAAAACAAGTACACACAAGGTACCCATCCATATGTGTGTCCACATACATGAAAACATGCACACACAGGCAACCACACACATGTGTGTGCCCACACACATGAAAACATACACACACAAACGAAAATGGAAAAACATTAAATAAACAAAATCAAGCATGACCTGATACCCTCAAGTTTTATTAAGATATTTGTTTGTCAGCAAAGCATAAAACACTACACCCTTTGAGGAAAACAAACAAACAAAACTTGCCATCCCTAATCTAACCTAAATGGCCTGGAAACAGGGAAGTTTGGGAAAAGGACTAAAGAAGAAAGCGTGTTTGATCCCTTAAATCATTGACTCCTCAGTGTCTAGATGATAAAATACTGTGCATCTTTAACAAAGCCATGCTTCTAACAATAAATATGTAACCTCCCAATTCTCTGACAAGAGACAAATGTTCTCCTGCCAGGACTGAATGTGGCCCAGGATGTTATTCAAGAGAAACATAACACAGAGCTGGCTGCTTATTGTTCAGAGTATGGTGGGTCCCTCCCACTCAGTGGGAGTATACACAGTGCCACACACAATGTCTGTGGCAATTTTGGTCATGCTGAATACCACATCTGACTGCTGGTAAATAAAGCCATATTTAGGAATACGGTACGGCTGCCTCCTAACCTGTGGCATGGTGTCTCTTAAACCTGTGACAGGAGACGGTGTAAAGGGCACACAGTACTCTTCCTACCAGGGAGGGAAAAATCAAATGTCACTTTTTAAGCACCTGAATTAGTTACACCTCTGTGATAAAGCACAACACCAAGGCACACATTTCTTAGAAGAAAAGGTTTATTTGAGTTCCAGAGTCCAGGATGGTAGAGCAGAGGTGCGCAGTCGGATGGTGCTGAAGCTGAGGGCTTGTATCTTGAACCATGAGCATGATGCAGAGAGAGCAAATTGGGAGTGATGTGTGGCTTTGAGACATCAAAACCCACCCCCCAGTGACATTGCTTACTCCAGCAAGATCACACCTGCTAAGCCTCCCCCAAAGGGCACTGCCCACTGGGGGACCAACTAGTCAAATGCCTGAGCCTAGAGAGATGCTTTCATTCAAACGCACACCATACTGTTTCTCCATAGCCAGAAGGATTGTCCAGCACACCTACAAAGCTGCTAAGCTCCACAAGCCTTCCACCTTTTCAGTGTCAGGGATTCAGAGAAGAGAGCACTGAGGTGTGTGAAGGGATGTTCTGCAGATCCAGGAGCCCAGGCAAGGTGCACTCCTGCCCTTGTGTAGGCTCAAGTGCAGAGAAGCACAGGAACCTGTCCATGTGGAACAGTGGTCGGCTCCAGATACAGGAGCGGCTGAATGAATCCCAGCACCAGATTCAAGCCAGGAAGACCCCTGGGTAGACTCCTCTAGGTCTGGACAGCCTCCTCTGCCTGTTTCCTAGACCTTGTCCATTGCATGACCCAAGTAACTGTGAGGTTTATGCTTAAAGATGCTGACATCTAAAAGGATGTGAAGTCATCAACACCCAGAGTACTTGACACAAGAGTATGACCATGTTATCAGACACGGAACTCTGTGAGGTAGATTTCAAAACTGCTCTAAGGAAAAACATGATGCATTCTGATACATTCCCTTTTTTTTTTTTTTTAAGACTGAGTAGATAAGATTCAAAATATTCAAGTCTCCAATTTTGGGTATTTTGTTTGGTTGGGTTTTTTTAATTTAATTTTATTGTTATTATTATTGTTGTTCCCCCATAGGGTCTCAAGTATCCCAGGTTGGTCTGGAATTCCACTAGACAATGAGGATTGAAGGGACTCTGGCCAGCTCAAGCCTGGAGGTCACAGCTGTGCCAAGCCTTGCCCTTCTCCCCAATTCCCTCTATCAGGCTAAAAGTCCTTAGATTACATTTCTAAATTTAGGCATCAAGGGTTTTCCCTTTATTTGGTCACTTCTTCCTCCTGAGGTTGACTACTAATGCCCGGCTATCAAAATATTGAAGTCCAACAATCAAAAACCCTATGGCTCACCTAATTAACATGCCCAATTAAAATTAAACACCTCATCCTAAAGTGGGGTTTCTTCCTTGTACCTTTATAAACTACTATTTTTCTATGAGCCCTGTCTGTCTCCTCTATCCACAGGCAGTCCTTGGTCCTCTGGAACAAATATCCCCTGCCCCTCTTCCTAGTTCCCTTCCCCTTCTCCCTCAACTTCCATCTTATCCTTGTCTCTTATTTCCTGCCCTCTGTCCCTCTGGCACAAATAAATATCCTTTGTGCTGAGAACTCGGTTTGGGGGATCCTGAGCCATTACTAATCTTTTACAAATGTGGTCTTAAAATTCTGATCCTTCCATCTCTACCTCCTGAACACTGGAGTTTTTCTTTTTGGGGGTGGGGGTGGAGTAAGCAGCATGTTCCATTCATGAGGTTACCAGGATTTAATAGCTTCATGCATTCTAGGCATGGACACTCTTGACCAAGCTCCAGGCCAGAGACCTCATACTCTTGTGTCTCTTCCACTTCAGTCTTCCACAGGCATCTGAGGCAGCTGTCTTTTCTCTACTAAATAGCTCCAGAGGAGGAAAATAATCCCATTCTCTAATCCTTAACAATGTAAATCAGAGATAACAAATTTGAGTAGATATTAAGGTAACTCAAAAATATCAGATCATAAAGTCAGACAAGAATTAGGCATTTAAAAGCATCATCAATTTTTCTCATACTTCACTTTAAGAGCTGGCTCTGAAAGAGAGAGAGAGAGAGAGAGAGAGAGAGAGAGAGAGAGAGAGAGAGGGAAAGAGAAAGAGAGAGAATAATTTCTGTCTACTTACATGAGAGTACACTTCGGGTGTCACCACACAAATGAAGCTACTTCTGTCATAAACATCTCCATTTTATGTCCTTAGAAATACATGTATTTATTAATTATTTTTAAAATATTTTATGCGAATGTATGTTTTGCCTGAATGTATGTCTGTGCATCATGTGTAAGCTTGGTGTCATTAGAGGTCAGATACAGGGACTTCACGAAGAACATCAAATATTCTTAGCCACTGAATTATCTCTTCACCCATGCCTCTTATGAATATTTTAAGAGATCAAGCCAGTATACTCATGAAATATGTGTGGGTGTAAGATATCTAGGTTCTGCTAAAAGATTTTTTAGATACTTATCTTATCTGTTGTTGTTAAATTCTGTCAGAATTGACACTAGCATTTCCAGATATGATTTTTAGTTATTCTGTGTTTGTTTTTTGTTTGTTTGTTTGTTTTTTAACATTTGTCCCCTTTCCTTCTTCATGCTGAGGGTTCCCATGATAAAGAGATCAGATTATTAGTCAGGTTCTTATTCTTCCCATCCCAATCTTCAGTTTCAAAAATTATCTCTCAATAAAGAATTCAGCAAGCCAGGAATTGGAAAATGGAAGTAATTATAATATGGGGATAGTAGCATGAGAAACAAGCTTTGGATAAAAAAAAAATGGTATGGGTTTGACTTTTGACAGATTCTACTCTACACAGTATGAAAATATCCTTATCCTGTGTCCATGAAGATGGCCCTATGCTAGCCTTGTAGATTTACTTAAGGACTAATTAAGATAGTGTGTTCAGATTGTTCAAAATACACCCAGGCTCTGAGCAAAACCTGGCGACCCTCAGAGATATACAGAATGATTATTATTCAACATGAGAAAGAGATCAGAAAAAAGAGAAGTCAATTGCTTCCCACCAAATCCAGGATCCTCTGTCTCAAGATGTCTGAAATGTTTGCAGTCTCTCATCTTCTTCAAGGCAGACACATGAACTTGTCCAGGTAGACAGGAAGTAAGAAGTTCTAAGCTGCTCATGGCTGTGCCCAGAGGTTAACCTGTTCTCCATCAGCTACTGAAATACTCCATCAGCTACTGAAATACTCCATCAGCTACCGAAATGTGCCTTTCCTGAGTCCATATTTAATCAGCCTAGGAGATCAAGTTACTTAAATAGACAGCTGCCCTGGGCATTCATGCTAATGTAGAATGGACCATCTCTGAGAAAACAGGCATTTTGTAGCTAATTCACCAAGATGCTGTTGTTTCAGAATAACATAGACACTTTGGTTTGTATACTTGTATCCAGATAAAACTCAGCCACTCATTATAATCAAGGCCATATTGTTTGGAGAGTCCAAGCGTCTTAGCGCCAATCACATTCCCGGCTTCCCAAGTCCAGCCTTGGGTGTAGCACATTCAAGCAAGGGGTGGATAAACACACATTTGGTGAAAGGCAGAATTTCCTCTTCTACTTTGTGACTCCTGTAAAATAGGTGTAAATGCTGCCTTGTGCTAGTGTACAATCAAAATCAAGCTGCCAATTTTGTAGACTAATTTCCATCCGCAGCAGTCTGCTCACACTGAGTGTTCTGTGCGGAATCCATATAGGCAAATGTCTGATTCTCTACAGACCTGATAAATATAACCGGCTGTCATAATAAATAGCTTACTCCAAGAACTGACTTTGAAAGGAGTAAAACACAATAGAGAGGATGTGGATGACCTTTGGGCTTCTGGTTTATAATGGGTGGTGATCAATATCAGTTATTTAAAAGGAATTGTAGCACACAAACTATAATTCTGCCCACACCCATGTCGCCTTGGCATTTAACTAGAAATTTTCCTTAGAGAAAGATACTACCAGTGTTGGTTCTTCCTGCTCTACCTCATACTTCTATATGCTTGATGTTTCTAGAGAATTTGTAGCAACCAGGTACACAAATTAAAATTCGAGTAAAGGAAAGACTAATCCAGTAGTGTCTTACACTGTACTTTTTAATCTAGATGGGAAAGTTTTCTTTGAATTTATTTATTATGACAGCTAAGTCGTGTCCTCTTACTGGAAATATGATATTTCTGTTTTACTTGGAAAATGGAGTTTACTATGGGAATTTGTAGAGTAATTCAGAGTCAATGCTAACTAGTGCTTAACATTATTTAAATATATTTCATCAGCCCCAAACGACAAAACTACTAATTTCTTTTTTCATTAGATATTTTCTTTATTTACATGTAAATTTCTCTTTTCCCAGTTTCCCCTCCAAAAAACAAACAAACAAACCAACAAAAACAAGAACAAATCCCTGTTGCCTGCCCCCGTCCCCATGCCTGCCACCCCGCCCTCTCCCACTTCTTGGCCCTGACATTCCCCTACACTGGGGCACAGAACTTTCACAGGGCTGAGGTCCTTTCCTCCTATTGATGATCAAATTTGCAATCCTCTACTATACACGTGCTGCCAGAACAATCAGACCCACTGTTACCGCCCAGCAGTAACCAAAGGAAAGGGTTTTCTGGAAATATGGAGTCAGGAGAAAATTGGCTAGCCATAATTAATCTTACCCACGTGGAAGGCACCTTAAAAACTAGACAGCACTGAAGAGGTATGATCACCCAGCCATCTTGAATTTAATGATCTCTTTGTTACAAGCCAATAGGTAGAATAGGTGAGGCAAAACCCCTCCCCAAGTTCATCAGCATGCCAGCCCAATCAGCAGCTTCTTATTCAGTCTATGGAGGTGGGACTTCTGATGTAACTGGAACCAGGAGTGAGGCAAGGTAAATAGCAGGAGTCAGGCAGAGAGGTGTGGTTATGAGAGGCAGGCGGAGTCAAGCAGGAGGGTTACACCCACCATGTGCAGTCCTTGGTTGGTGGTTGAGACCCTGGGAGCTCTGAGGGTGCATATTGTTGTTTGTCCTAAGGGCTACAAACCCTTCAGCTCCTTTGGTCCCTTCTCTAACTCCTTCACTGGGGACCCTATACTCAGTTCAATGGAGGGCTTTGAGCCTCTACATCTGTATTAGTCAGGTACTGTCAGAGCCTCTCAGGAGATAACTATATTTAGGCTGGCTTGTCCTTCCTTCAGTCTCTGAAAACTACTAATTTCAATGCACTTGTCACTGGTGGTTTCTATTAAGCTCATAGTGTAGATCCTGTCTGTGCAGCCAGGATCATCTCCAAATTGTCCCAGGATCTTGCATCACCGAGGCTTCTTCTTCAGAGCCAAGTGTCATGAGGTTTCTGTTCTCTTGCTCTGGCTCACATGTCATCCTTTATAATAAAGTTGCTCCTTTCTGGTTTGAGGTCCACCATCAGGGAGGTTCCACAGTCTTTTTCTGGATCATGGGTCTCTTCTAACTACTTCACTCCTTTGTGGGACTAATCTCAGAAAATATCATTTCTAATAGTAACTTTTCAATCTATTTGTAATTTTCTGTTGCATTTTGCTTGTAGACATAATTGATTTGATTCTTTACAAATTCATCATGGTAATCCCTTGATTGGGTTATTCATCCAATCTATATATTTAATATCATTATTGACATAAGTATCGTCAGGCATGGCATTTTTTAATTTGTCTTCTCTCTTTTTTATTTCTTGACTCTCCTTTCATTTTCTAATGTGATTTCTAGGATTGCATTTTACTTAGTGTATTGAATTTTATCTATATTTCTTTGAATAATTTAGAGCTTTATTGATTATAACATGCATCTTTAACTTATCACAATAAACAGAGTTATTCAATTACTTCTGGGAAACATAGTAACTCTGAAGTATATTCTTATGCTTTATGCTCCTCTTAATATCTATTTGCTCTATTAGGTCATAGATTGAATGAAACAGTAATGCTGTTTTCACTTTAAGCAGTCCATATATTAAACTAGATAGATAATGGTATAGATATATGAAAACTGGCTGATAGGTAAATATATGATTGGTCAGTCAATAAACAGATATTTAGGTATATACATAGATGATAAATAGATGTTTGATACAGATGATTGGTTGATAAATGATAGATTATTTCATAGGTGAGAGATAGACATAAACAGATGATCAACAGAGGTCATTGATGGACTTAGTAAGACAGAATTGGTTTGGCTCACAACTTCTATGCCTCCAAATATTGGGACAAATGAGGCAAGTTTACTTGAAAAGAATATAACAATTATGCTTGTGAGAGGCTCCACAGGCAGACCCATGCTGTCCTCTGAATGTGATCAGGAAACCAGCAGTTCTTCAGGTCCTCCTTGGAGTGCTCTGACAGAGGCTGTGATTGACTGCCTACATTTAGACTATGCATTGCCTGGACCATCTCCAGCAGGTTTGGTCAGGAAGTCTGATATCTTGTATGTTTAGTATTTTAGAAATAAAAACATGCCTCAAGGAATGATAGTCATTGTCCCATAGTAGGAGAAACACAAATTAATAGCTGAGGTGTTCGCTGCCGTGCTTGCTTCTATAGTGTCTTGGGTGGTAGGTGGCGTCTCTTTCTTGTTCTGAGCTTGTTCTTCCTTTGTGCATGTGTATGTTTCTCTCTTCTTGCAGAAGGAAGTTCTTGTAAGGGATCTGTCCCACTTGACCTCTTTAAGGCCCTGACTCTGAGTCCAGTCACATGATCGGGGGCTGGAATGAGACACTCAACACGGAGATTTGGAGAATCTCATTCTATCAGATCCTATTCCTTCAGTACAAAGGCATAGCATACATTATCGCTTTACCATCAGCACCAGAGGCAGAGTGCCTTATAGATCTTGCCTTGATCATTGTCTATAACAAACTCTATGTAGAAATCACCCCACATGACCTCTTACTCATGATCACAAACCACTGTACTAATCGGGATTCAGTGAATTCAGTGATCATCCACTGCTCTCAGGTGGATCATTTATCCTTGTGCTTAATGGTGTGTGTGGGGGGGGGGGTTTGAAGACTATATCTGTTTTTGACATGGTATCATAGTTTGAATAAGAATGCTGCACCCATAGGCTTATATATTTGAATGCTTATTCACTAGGGATTGATACTATTTGAAAGGATTAGAAGTATTAAGAGTTGTGACCTTTTAGCAGGAAGTACATTACTGGGAGTGGGCTTTGAGGTTTCAATAGCCCATGGAAAGCCCAAAGTCTTGCTTTCTCTGCCTATGATCAGAATGTAGTGCTCAGCTCCAACTCCAGTGCCTGCCTCCATGCTACAGTACTTCCTATTACAACAATAGAATAAACCTCTAACATTGTAAGCAAAACCCCAACTAAATGTTTTCTCTTATAATAGTTGCCTTTATCGCAATGTCTCTTCATAGCAATAAAACAGTGACTAAGAAAAGTGTTATCTTTGCCCCTGTATCTACCACCCAATTCCTCCTCATCCTTCATGGGGACTTGACACAGCACCTGGGATCATCTTAAGCAAGCAATTTGAGAATGGCTTGAAAGTGAGATAACTAGAGACAAATGTCCTTAGTTTGTGTTTATCCAATACTAAAAACTACTTTCCACTTCATTTTGGAAGATGGGTTTAGATACAAAGAGAATACTTAAATTGAAAGGGCTTTGGGTTTTGTGTTACTTATGTTTTCCTGTAAATCTTCAGGAATTTTATACAATGTATTTCAGTTATACTCTCCCTTACCATCTAAACTTCCCAACATCATGACCTTAAAAAAAAAATCAAGATCAGTTTGCATTGCCCATATACTTCTGAATATGGGACCATCTTCTATAGCATTGTAGACCTGTTGAGGACCATATCTTTTTTTATACTTTCTTTATTTACATGTAAATTTCTCCATTCCCAGTTTCCCCTCCAAAAAACAAAGAAACAAACAAAAACAACAAAAACAAGCCCCTGTTGCCTCCCCCTTCCCCATGCCTGCTACCCTGCCCTCTCCCACTTTCTGGCCCTGGCATTCCCCTACACTGGGGCACAGAACCTTCACAGGGCCGAGGTCCTCTCCTCCTATTGATGATTGAATTTGCAATCCTCTACTATACACATGCTGCCTGAACAATCAGACCCCTCCATATGCAGTTTTTGGTTGGTGGTTGAGACCCTGGGAGCTCTGAGGGTACTAGTTAGTTCATATTGTTGTTCGTCCTAAGGGGCTGCAAACCCCTCAGCTCCATTGGTTAAAGACCATATCTTTAAAGAAAACTTAAAGTGTTCTCTTTCTTTCTCTCTCTCCCTCTCTTTGTCTTTCCCTCCCTCTCTCATTAGTTATTAACTATTACTCTAGTTAATAAGCTCCTCAGTTAGGGGTAGGACCTTCCCTTCTCTATGTTCTTTACATGCTAGAGCTTGCACAGTTCTTGTGTGTGCTATCATAACCACTGTGAGTTTATATGTGTAACTTTCCTGCTGTGATAAGAAATGACTGTTCCAAGGAGTCATCCACCACTTTTGGCTCTTAAAATCTTTCTGTCCCCTCTTCCACATTGATCTCCAAGCCTTAGGAGAAGGGAGTGCTATATAGATGTCCCGATTACAGCTGGACATTCCAGTCTCATTCTCTATACCTTTACCAGTGGTGGGCCTCTGTGTTATTCAGTGTCTACTGCAGATAGAAGCTTCTCTGATGAGGGCTAAGAGCTACACTGACTGATGGGTATGAGTATAAGTCATAAAGAATCAGTTCACGACTATGTCCATTTAGTGGAAATAGTAGTAGGTTCTCTGTAGGTACTATAGGATCTTTGCCCCAATAACAGTGACAGGTATAGGTTCTACATCATGAAGCCTGCCATAGATCCAATTATGACATGGATGGATACTCCCATGATACCATGCCACTATCTTGTCAGTGGTCCTTACCATATCATGCCAGTCCAGGATTTTATGGTTTCTATTTTTTTTCTAAAATGAAGATGTAGAGAGGAATAGATCCGTATTTCAATCATTGCAGTATTTCTTCCTGTCACATTTCTACGATAATCTTTATTTTTTATGTGTAACAGCTAACCTTGAGTGCTTCAGAGAGTCTTCTTGTGTCACTTTCTTGGGCTTTCCTGGTGCTCTCTACATGCCTGAAGTTCTTAGCCACCATTTTTTTTTAACTGTATTCTTAACTTTTGCTGTTTCCGAGACTCTAGTTCCATCCACATTAACACAACTGGCATGGTTCCACAGGGTATCTGAGAGTGCTTATCCCTCTTTAATTTCCTCCTCTGTTTTATAAAAATATTTTTTCTAAAAAATTATTTTGTGCATGTGTGTGGATATCTGAAGAGGTCAGGAGAGGACACCGGATCCCCAGGAGTTGGAGCTGTAGGCGTTTGTAAGGTGTCTAATGCAGGTGCTGAGGACTGAACTCGGGACCTCTGGAAGAGCAGCAAGCAGTAATAACTGAGGAGGAGTCTTTTTCCATCCTTTTCTCTGATTTTAGGTAGTGTGACAGTCTCTAGTCTATCTCTAAGTTTATCCCAACTTTCTCCTTCCATCTTGAACCTTCTGCTGATTGCTTTTAGCGAAATTGTGATTACAAATGCCACAAATTGTAACTCTCCCTTTTCCATATTCTATTTCCTATAGAATTTTTCTACCTATTATTTCACAATGGCTATCTACTTTAACTCTTCAAGTGTACTTAAAACAGCTACCTAAGTGATTTTTTTTTACCCTAAATCATTATCTACATATGGGTGGTGACTTCTTGTTAATGTGAGGTGCGGCACACATCTCTCTTTGAACATACAACAACTTAACTTAGAGCAGAGCTTGCAAACTGTACATTGTGCAAGTTTTGAACCTTGGCTCTCTTAGAGGATTTGTCTAGGCATTTTGTTCCAATACAGCTATAATTTGATCAGATTAAAGCTGAAATTGCTGTTGACCTATGTAGCAGGACATCCCAGCTCTGACTGGTTGCCCCTTGTGCTCCAGTGTTCCTTGAAACTTAGACAGCTGTATTTATCCTATGAAGTTTCTAGAAAGATTTATGTGTGGACTTTATGTCTCACTAGTTCTCCTATCCTGCTGCTTCTAAGATTGACCCCTTCACACTTTACCTGTCCACTCTGCTCTGAGAACACCCTGCTCTGCTCTGAGCCTACCCTGCCCTGAATCTCTCTCTGTCTTTGCATTAAGCTGAAGGAAGCAGATGATTCCATCTCACAGCTGTGGAACTCTGGGTGTGCTCTCAGAAAGAATTCCAATCTTTACTTAGCAGAGATTTCATCTTCAAAAGTGAGCTCAAGATCCTTAATGTTTTCTCATCTACTTGCATATTGAGTTGGTGGGGGGGTAAAGGGTTTCTGTCATCTACAGGAAAATTCCCCTAAACATTTTACCATCCATTCCCAGTAGTTTCTGGATCTTTAGTGTGATTGGCTTCTTAGGCGTAATGGAGAGTTAAAAGTCAAGAGTCTATTGGGGACAGTATTATAAATGGAAATTACAGAAATGAAAATGGGGCCATAGCTAGGCCTGCTAGTAGGGATCATTCTTGGTTTTACCTAAACTCCTTGACCTTTTTCCCCCAGTTGCTACAAGGTCACTTGTACGGTGTAGTCTTGGAGAGAACATACAGACACCCACACACCCACACACATACTCACTCACACACATACACACTCGTGTGTACCCACATACATGCACACCACACACACACTCATACACATAAAACAGATCATTTGCAGCCAGCAGCCTGTAGTTATAGCCAAATTTAAGGAACATGGGCCCAAAATTCCCATAGTCATTAATTTAAAGTGGTCATCAATTAATTTTAGAAGACTAGAGGCACCAAGGAGAGAAAATATTTCCCAAATGAAAACGCTCTTTTTCTCTACCTTAAATTAATTCCCACAAATAATGATTCAAGAGATGTTAGCAATTACAAGAAAACTCTCAAATAACACAGGGAATCAAGATATCGTGACCACGAAGGAGAAGAAAAGGTTACTTTAAAATGGAGTTTGATCCTTTCTCTAACTCCTTCATTGGGGACCCTGTACTCAGTTCAATGGATGGCTGTGAGCCTCTACATCTGTATTAGTCAGGTGCTGTCAGAGCCTCTCAGGAGATAGCTATGAAGGAGTTAGAGAAAGGACCAAAGGAGCTGAAGGGCTTGCGGCCCCTTACGATGAACAACAATATGAACTAACTAGTACCCTCAGAGGTCTCAGGGACTTAACCACCAACCAAAGACTGGTGGGACTGATTGTTCTGGCAGCATGTGTATAGTAGAGGATTGCAAAGTTGATCATCAATGGGAGGAGAGGCCCTTGGCACTGTGAAGGTTCTGTGCCCTGGTATAGGGGAATGCCAGGGCCAATAAGTGGGAGAGGGTGGGGTGGCAGGCATGGGGAGGGGGGAGACAACAGGGGTTTGTTCTTGTTGTTTTTTGGGTTTTTTTTTTTTTGGTCTGTTTTATTTTTCTTTTTTTGGAGGGGAAACTGGGAAAAGAGAAATCATATGACATATAAATAAAGAAAATATCTAATAAAAAAAAAAAGAAAGAAATGGAGTTTGAAACTCACCCCTATGCAACTTCCATATACCTCATATGGTAATTCTCTTGCTCCCATTAGCAGAATGCAAATCAAGTTCAAAAACTTAAAAACAGGGGACTTATTAAAGGTAATTATGTTAGTTTCATTTCTGTTGCTGTAATTTATCAACTGTGACTTATATTTTGATAAAAATCAATTCAGGGAGTGGGGTGTTGATGACAAGTCGCGGCAGGGAAGCCAGAGTGATAGAAGCTTAAGGCAGTTATATCCACAGTCAAAAGCAGAGAACCGAGTGAGCGCTGGGCTCACTTCCTTGCCTGTTTGCTCTCAGCTCAATATCTTCACATTTATATACAGTTAACAGCCCTTTGCCCAGGGAATGCTGTTGCCCATTGTGGGCTGAGTCTTCCTACATCAATTGACTTCATTCAGACAATCCTCCTCAGACATGCTCTCAATCCAACCCAATTCTTCACTGAGACTCACTTCCCAGGTGATGGTAGGAATCCAGTTGACAGTTAAAGTTAGCTATTGCAGAAACATAAGACTTGTAACACCATTATACAGAATTCCTACAATGAAAAAGACTAAGAGTTAAAAATAACTAAACTTACATTTTTACTTTTAGCAGGAAAAAAAAGTAGTGGGTAGAAAAATTGCCCAGAATAAATTATTCTTAATGCAATGGAGATAGATTATAGATAAAATATTAAATATTAAAATATACAAAGAGAAAATAAGGTCAAGCATGGTCTGGCTGAATTTTAGAAAAAGATCAAAGTCAAAAAACATGTAATAGATGTGATATTTTAAGAGACAAACTTAACCAGTGTGGATCAAGTGCAGGAGGACATAAGCATGTTCCTTTCAGCCTCATTTGATATTCTCAATGGGTGAACACCCTGTAAGTGTGCATTATATGTGCCTATTAATCTATGTATTTATGTTCAAATTTTCATAACCAAATAATAAGACAACTTTGATGTGATAAACACACAATATCACAAAGACTAATCAATCCATTCACTATGATACTTTAAAAAGTAATCCATTAAGTAGGAAGTGGTGGTGCACACCTTTAATCCCAGCACTTGGGAGGCAGAGGCAGGCAGATTTCTGAGTTCAAGTCCAGCCTGGTCTACAGAGTGAGTTCCAGGACAGCCAGAGCTATACAAAGAAACCCTGTCTTGAAAAAAAAAGTAATCCATATGGTTGAACACAATTATTGAACTTCTTCAGTGCTTCCTCACCACCTTAAAATGACCAATGTGTGCAGGTAGCCTGTCACTGTGCCCCTCTGAATAGAGAGCTGCATCAGGCTAGCTGAATGAGCAGCAGACACTGGCATGCTGGAGTGTTAGCAACTCAGACTGAGCTAACCAACTGCACTGAAACATGAAATTAAAGAAATAAATCAGGGAAACAGAGTGGGTGACAGTATGTAGAAGCAAGCATTAGCATAATGTAACCATAAATCAACGGGTTGTTTAATGAAAGACACTGCAATAGCTGCCTATCTCAAACACAGACTCCACTCTCACATGAATCTTATATATACATTAAAGTAGTTTTTAGATGGATTAAGGTTGCTCAATATGTTGAAAGATTAAAGAATTAATGATTACAGAAATATCAGCAGACTAAAAATAAGAGTCAAAGATATTCCTATTTTAACCACAGCTTGAAGACCAGACATATTTAAAGAAAAACATAGGTTAAAGTTACTAAGAAAAATACCAAGATAAAAGCATGTGAGCTAGAAAAATGATTATATAGATGGCAATATCATAGGAGGTGCAATGTTCAATGGTGGCTGTAAATTGTCAATAAGGAAATATAAAACAAAAAAATTGAAGTGCAGTGGTTAACTCAAGCACAAACACTACAGTCACAAATCTACAAAATGCTGAAATTCATTTGTAGTCAGATAAATGTCGAGTAACAATCAGCCACTATGCATCTGTAAGACTATACATATATAGGATTTAAACTTTCTCCTAGCGGATGCATGTGAGAAAGGAAATTTCAAATATTTCTAATAAAACTGAGAAGTGATGCTCTCATTTTTAATGAAAATAATTTAGCAAGCTCTAACAAAATGATGAACAAAAATAGATATACATTTCTATATAGATATGTTACTTATCAATTTAGCCTATATAAATTTAAGTGGTAAGATACAAGCAAGTCCTCTCAGCTTTATTTGAAGTGCATAAAGAATGAACAACAAGAAGATGTGTCTATATGTCTTCTTGTACGTACATCCATTCAGATGTCTGTTTATAATTTGTCTTTGGTTCTGCCCAGCCTTCATGGAAACAGAGGTAGAAGCATCTACTATGAATGTATATGTGATAGAGAGATAAGAAGACAGATAAACAGGATGGCATTTACACTGTTGAAAGAAGGAGAACTAGAGACACAACATATGATAATGGCAAGGACCAGTCAGTGGCCTGCACTGCCACCTAAGACCATGTTGATGTCTGGATCCATATTGCCAATGATGGCCATGTCTGGGGCCAAGATCCTACCTCAACCATGGTCTTGTTGATGTTCATGGCCCATGTTACCACCAAAGGCCATGAGGATGTCCATGGTCTGGGCTGCTGCCTGAATTCATGCAAATATCAGTGGATTGTGCTATTGCCACTAGGGGTCATATTGATGGAGATGCTGCCACCTGAAGCCATGGTGATGTCCTGCTCCATGATACTACTGAGGTCCCTGTCTGGCTCCATGGTCCAACTGCAGTTGGGATCTGTGTTGATGCCCATGGCCTGTATTATCACCCTACACCATTCAGATATCCATGGTCTGGGCTACTGCCTGAAACCATGTTGATGTCTGTGGTCCCAGCTGCCTCTGAGGACCTTGTCTGGCCCATGAGCCTACTGCAGTCAAGGATCATATTCATGGTCACGGTCACCAAAACCATGTGGGAGCCCATGATCCATGTTCCTGCTGATGGTAAAGAGCAAGGAGGCTACTTTTCTGGTGATATTGATGACTACAGATGCATAACTGAGAAAGAGGGATAGGGAAGGCTTCTGTGATACCCCAACCTCCACTGCAACCTCCAGGCACATGTTGTAGGGGTCAGACATGGAAAGTCTGGGAAATGAGTGTAGATGTGGTGCACGATGTGCAATTCTCAAGGAACAATAAGAAATTATGTTGAAAACAATTGGTTTTTGCAAGTATTTATGTAAAGAAACAGTGTGAGGGCAAGAAGGAAAGCCCCAGTAATGAAAGGTTTACTCAGATGGAGCATAGCAGATAGATCACTATAAAACACAGAACAGAGAAGCATGATGGGAAATGTCTTGTGCAGCAGAGTCCAGTTTCATATAACACACCAGACTCCAAAACATCATGTTTCTTTCATGTTATTTTGGTCAGACTCTGGAAAAAAAAAAACCAAGTGATTCCCTTCTGTGGAAGACATCTCCCTGAGTAAGAAGGAGAGTCACGAGCTGAAGCCCCAGTGCAGGCTGGGATATCATCTACAAGGTCTGTCTAGAGACATTTGCACTGGGCTCACGACATTTTCTTTAGTAGTGACAGATGAGATACTCAGTGTTAAGAAGAAATGTCTAATTTGGGTCACAACTTTGAAAAGCTCATTCTGTGATCAGGGAGCCCAGTGTTTGGGGGACTGAAGTATTGCTGGGTATCATGGTAGGCAGGGAAAAAAAAACCAGAGCAGATCACATCACCTCAGTGCAGCTGAGGAGGGAAGAAAGATGGAGAAGATTCCAGAGGACCTCTCACTTGCCCCATCTCCTCAGGTCTACCACCTCTACATACCAGAAAGCACCAACATCTAACCTATGGGTCTCAGGAAGCATTCCTGATCCAAACTAAGGTAGCACATTTTGGCAAGACCTCTGGCATCTCTCTAGAATCTTCCATCCTCACATGGCTGTGTGTAACTTTTCCTTCTGATTATTTCTGTCCATCTTGCAATATCACAACAGTATGGGAAGGGAAGGGAAAAAGGTAGACATGTCTAGTTTGTTGTTACAGGTCTGTACAGTTTGTTACAAGGGAAAATGGTGAGAACAAAGTAAAAGAATAAAAAAGAGTGATGTTATTAATCTGGAATGTACACACACACATACACACATGCATACAAATACACACACATGTGCACACACTTATTGCTATGTAATTGTTACATAGTTGGGTATAAAAATTTAGGTAAAGCACACCTAACATTCTCCCCAAATATTTCCCAGCTAGAAAAAAAATAATGGAGATATGGTTTATCTGATCACCATTTAGGTTATTTTGTTACTAAACGTGAGTTTGAATTTGTATTAATAGGTTGAAAATTATAATAGTTCATCATATTAAATGAATTCTAATAAAGAATAGAATTATTAAAATTTTATTTTGCTCAGAAAAATTTAATATTAAGAAATGCATAATAAATACACATGTATTTTTCAACATCAGGAACCAAGAACTTGAGGGTTAGAAATACCACTGGATATATAAATAAGCTTTACCTGTATATATCATCGTTCCTTAAAATAAGACCAATGAGACCACATTATAAATAGTATTTTATAACCTGCTCCATTCTATTTCAGTGACTAAATAACTGTCACTAGAAGTCATCACACATTCAATGCAACATAAATCCTGTGGGATTGGGCATTTACCAAAACCTGTGCCCTACTTGTTCTTTAATAAGTAGAAGAATCTCCCACACAACACAGACGACAAGTAAATTCAAACTATGAAAGAGTACTTTGTCTTCATTCACTATGTGAGCTCAGTGCACAGAAGGTATAGTGTTTTGAAGATGCTCAAGTCTCTTTCCCAGAGGTAAGCATGCTACAAGCTTGGTCCCCATTCCAGTGATGTCTGTAGAGAATGGAAGCTCAGAGAGGTGGCTTCTAGAGTCAGGGAGCAAAGCTCCTGGGCGAAGAATCCTCTGAAGAAGTTAAAGCAGCTGTTCAGCAATGATCTCTTATGAGAAGCAGGTTTTATAAGAGAGCCTGCAGTCGGATCCCTTCTGTGTTGCTGAATGTCCGTGTGATCGTGTGATGTCTTCATTACAAGCTTCCCCAGCATGACAGCACATGCATCCATATCCTCAGTAAAGCTTTACAGAGGCCACTGAGATTCATCTGTAGTTCTGTGCAATAAACAAACTGCTTGTCTTTCTGAACTACCCAGACCAAGCTGTTCTGTTTGGGCTGGCACAGAACACATATCGTAATAAGAAAGCACAATGTAGGAGAATTCTAACCATTGCTTCACATTTGTTTTAACTGCTGAATTAGTTAGAGCACTGTAGATTCCTATAGATAACACTAGTGCACAATCTTTGTTACTTCCCTGAAATGAACCTCTAGACATTTGAACATTGGGTCAGAGGAAGTATAATGATGTCACATATTTTTGTAAATTAAGAACCATCACTATTTTGATTCCTTCACCAGTTTTGTCTGGGAAATTTGATTCTTTACCAGCAATTGTGTTATTAGTCCCCATTAATAATTCCAAAACTAAAAATGGTTTTTGTATTTCATTTGTTATTAATAGTTAACTTTGTCATAATAATTTCTTAGCTATGATTTGGATCTCCTGGCATGGCCCTTTCTTGAAGATTTTCAATAGACAGAATTATCATCAATTTGCCTTTTGTATTATCTTCCTAGTTTGTAACTTGTCTTTCATAACTCCCTCATGATCTTCAAAGTTAGCTTTTAGATTCTGAGCACCTTGGCACATCTTTCCAAGAATCAAGTTTTTTTCTCTTATAGTCCTCTTTCTACTGATTTTTAAAATATGTTTTATTATTTTTTTTGACAATTTTCATGTAGTGTGTTTTGAGCCACCATTGACCTGTAAGATTCCTCCCTATTGGATAACTTTCAAAGCAGTAGGAGATCTTCTGCACACTACCAGAAAAGAAGGAAAGGGAGGTACCAGTGTTTCTGACTTGACTTCATGGTTTTTGAGGGTATAATATAATTATACTATTTCCCCCTTTCCTTTCCTCCCCATGAATCTTCCCATACATCTCTCCTTGCTCTCTTTCAAACCAATGACCTTCATTTTTTTATTAATCATTGCTTAGTATATATTTCCTGAATATATAAATACATGCTGCTCGGTGTTTATAAGGTTGCTGTATGATTCAGTTCTACCCATCTGGTATTTGGTAACTAAATGCTGTGTTCTTTTTTGAAAAGTTTTCTCATTCCCTGAGCACTCCTTCATTGCCTGAAGCTCTTTTTATTTTTTCATTAATTAATTTATTTGTTTACTATGCGTCCCGACTGCAGCCCCTCTGTCTCCTTCTAGTGCCCCCTTACACAGCACCTCCTTCCATGGATCACTTCTCTTCTCCTCTGAAAAGGGGGAGGCCCCCCTGGGTATCACCTCATCCTAGCACATCAAGTCACTGCAGGACTAAGAGCACCCTTAAAATATGCAGGAACAAAGATGGAGTAGAGACAGCAAAAATGGCCAACCAATGAATGGCCCAAATTGACATCCATTCCATGGGCCAGAACAAACACGTGACACTATTAATGATACTCTGCTTTGCTTGCAGACAAGAGTCTAGCATGGTTGCCCTCTGAGAGGCTCCATCCAGCATCCAATGGAAACAGAGCTCTGGGAGTCTTGTTGAAGAGTTGGAAGAAGGACTGAGGGACCCAAAGGGGATAGGGACTCTACAAGAAGATTAACAGAGCCGAGCGATGGTGCTGCATGCCTTTAATTCCCAGCACTTGGGGGGCAGAGGCAGGTGGATTTCTGAGTTGGAGGCCAGTCTGGTCTACAGAGTGAATTCCAGGACAGCTAGGGCTATACAGAGAAACCCTGTCTTGAAAAACAAACAAACAAAACAAAACAAAAAAACAAACAAAAACAAAAAACAAAAAAAAGAAAAAGGTCAACAGAGTCAACTAACCTGAACCCTTGGGAGCTCACAGAGACTGAACCACCAACCAAAGAGCTAGACCTAGGTCCTTTGCACATAAGTAGATGTGCAGCTTAGTCGTCATTTGGGTCCCCCGCGCCCCACAAATGGAGCAGGGGCTGTTCCTGCCTACCTGTGGATCGCATTCCCCTAAATGGGCTGCCTGGCCTGTAGTCATTTGTTTAGGAATGTGGCCTCCTGGACCGCATCCACATTAGCCTGCCTATTGATGTCCTTGTTCAGCTCCTGTTTAGCCAGCCATGTTAGTGAGAGTTTATGTGTGTGGCTTTTAACATTTATATGAGACAAAAATCTCAAGCAAACTCTGTTTCTCCAGCTTTTACAATCTTTCTGCTGCTCCCTCTTCCACAATGATCTGTGACCCTTAGGTGCAGGGATTGTATTATAGATCTAGCTCTTGGGACTGAGCTCCATAACTCTGTATTTTGATTGGTTGTAGTAGCTTCCTGTAAATATCTCTGTCTCTTGCAAAGACAATTTTCTTGATGAGGGTTGAAGACTATATTTACCTGTGTGTACAAGGACAAATATTTATAATGTCGTTAGGGATTATGCTGGTTTAGTAAACTGATGCCTACAGGTTCCCCACCAAGATCTACAACTTTGCAAGCACTGAATGGCTGCATAGGTTTCCAGTACCAGGCATTATGCCCCTCTTGCTGATCAGGTCTTCAGTTCAACTAGAAAGCTGTTGGTTCCTGTCAAAATACACTTTGTCACTACCAAGCCCTTTCAGTTATTGTGACATTCTGGTTGTTGTAATGGTTCAATAGGTATCTTTTTAAAAATTGACTCACTTTTTAAAATACATTCAATATATGTCGGTTTCCAATTTAGTTTTAAAAAATAGTGCATACTAAATATATGCTATGGACATCATATATGGAGAACAGACCAATATAGATGGAATAATTAATGGAATGGGAGTTCATTGCGGCTTGAGTTACAGGTAGGCAGTGGTGAGTTGCAGAATATGTATCTCAGAAGCAAGCATCTATTAGCCTGTTTTGCAGACTTCCTCGAGCTGATAATGTGCTGATGAAGACCTGCATGTAAATCTACATGCAACCCCAAACTGAAGAAAGGATTCGCTTATTTGCATGACGATGGATTTTTAAAGACTTTCCATGAATAGATTATTTTATAAATTCCATGATTATAAAATGGCAACATGACTCCCTTCTTCTCACTGGGCTCTGGTAAGAGACTGTGATAGCAGTGCCTTTGTTCCCTCGTCAAATGAGATACAATGTTTCGGGCTGCATTTAGGAAAGGTTCTGCGTGGTATAGGTTCCTAGTATTTTCTGCCCTGAGGTTACATGATTTAGGAATGAGACCCCAGAGGAACATATTTGAGAGGAATGGTCCCCTCCTACTCTCGATGTCTGAAGGGAAGGAAACCATTAAGAGGCCAGCATTTATCCACAGAATCTGAACGCCTGTTTGAAACACTAATGGTAATCAAAGGTGGTCACTAGTTTTGAACCAACTTTGGTGCCTTAAATCTTGCCTAGGTGGAATGATTGGAGTGGAAAGATGGGCTCACTGGTGGACAGACCACAAACATTTGAGGATATAGCTTCCAGCTGGGGCAAGAAACAGGAGAATGGTCCCCACAAAACTCAAAACTGAACCAGAATGAGGCAGGTACCTGGGTAAGCCTAGAACTGGCTTCTTGTCTCTGAGTATTTCACTTTTTAAAATAATGTTGGTAAAGAAACAAAGTGTGCTAACTTATTAAAATCTCAATGTTATCATCCCACGTTTGCATGTGGTTGATGAGGGGGGATGTGTACACACTTGCTGGCTCCAGGCAAGGCCCCTTATGGAAGCATTTCAGAGGCAAATCTGTTGTAAAATAATAGTGTATTTTATCATGGGGGGGGGCATGCACACACATAGCACACATGCATGCATGTGCATGAGACAGACAGACATACAGACAGACACTCATTAGGGCACAATTTAATTATTGCAGAGTTTGGCTATCCCTCCCAGGGTGTACAGAAGTCTGCTGGTGCACTCTTTAGTTTCAGAGACAGGAATTAGACATCCCCCATCCTCCATTCTTCACTGCCAACCACAGTCCTAGCACATGGACTGCTCTGAAAGTTTCGGTGTAAAGTATGACTATAAGTTTCATAGGATTCCCAATACTGCAAAAAGTTGATGGATGTGTTAGCATGCTTATGCTATCTTTCTGTCATGGTTCTAACTCCCAGGGGAGTAAACTGTTTTATGACATATTGTGAATGTTATTTATGAAAGTGAGCAGTGTGGAAATAGCCTGGTGTCAAAAGCTTTATACATGTGGAAATATTTTTGCCTTTTTCTAGTACCTCATAAAAAGCAAAATCTTATTCTGTCAGTATCTCCATGGTACTACCTGCCAATCCCACACCAAAAGGCTCTTCTCACGCCAACATGTACAAAACTTTTTCTCTCTGGCTTTTGCTTTTTCTTATCCACAATTCATTTTCCTCATTTTTCCCAGGATGTATCATCAGAGGCTATGATAAATCTTAATTTAATTAATTTTTGAGAACTTAATACATTAACACTACATCTACAAAACATGTCACTCTCTCCTCTCCCTCCAATCCCCTGAGAGTCCCCTCCCCTCCCAAATCCATGACCTCTTTCATTATCATCCTTACACACACATACACACATATACACACATACATATGCATATACATACTCACACATACACATTCATGCATATATACATATTCACACATACACATACATTTTCACACATACACACACAAACATATATAAACACATATATACATACATACACAAACACACATACACACACGTACATATACACATACATACACACACACACCAAATAGACCATACATGAGTCCATTTAGTATTGCCAATATGTACATACACATTCAGGGTTGATTCTAATTCTAGATAATTCTTTAATAAGCAATTATTATTATTTAATAAGCAATTATCATGCTGTCCTATATGGGTTGGTCCTGGGAACTTGGCTGGTGCAGGCAGTGCTCACTGTGGTGGAGCAGTGTCAACTACACAACATAACCCAGAACTTGAGTTCTTTTATGATGTGCTGCACAGGGGAAGGAATTAGTTCATCTCAGTCCAGGAAAAGGAAGCTGTCGCTGCTACTTTTCATACATGCTGGCTCAGTTCGTAAACATGGATACTTGCACGTGCTATCAACATTCACACTTGCACCAGAGGACTTTGTTGACTCTGAGCCTGTCCTATACAGCCATGCCATCCCAGCAATAGAAACCTCTCAGTGTTTCCTCCACTTCCCACATAAGTTATTCCTCATGAATCTGGCGGAGACCTTAACTGCCCATCACATTAACAACTACCCAGATGCCCCACTCAGAGAGTCTGTCCTTCATGGAATTCTTTCCAAAATGTCACTTCTGACTTCCTGCTCCATAGCTAATACAATAGCAGTAGTTTGCTATCTCTTAGATAGTGCCTTTTCTCTACCAGGTGGACCACCCACTCTGGCAGAGATGTGGGTGACTGGTGCATGCTACAGCTTCATGATTTGAGGACATGATTTCCCATGTCACAACCATCTCTGTAACTTATGCTGCCTGATGTGGCTCTCCAGTGGTACTCAGGATTGCTCAGCTGTCAGTTCAGCCTATCAGTCAGGATGTATCACATCAAGATACCAGCACCAGTGCTTCAGGGTCTCCTCATTGCTGATCAACTTTTGTAGCTGGTTTAGAATACGCAAGGTTCTGATAAACTCAAGAAGCCAATGTCAACGTCAAGACAGAGTGCATCTTAAAGTCACCAAGGCCGAAAGTCTGTTTGTCTTCATAAACCTTGACAGTTTTTGTAAGCTTATAGTCTCAAGAATGTTGGCATTTCTGGACTATGTTTTTCTCTGCGCAAGCATTTGTTACCAAAAGCAAAGGAAAATTAATACACATTTTAAGTGCTTTTAAACCACAGTGCCAATCTTCAGCCACAGAAGAAAGGCAGTCTTGACTTCAGCCTTCCACTTGAGAGACAGAGACTTTTGGTGCGATACTGTTATTTGTGATTTGTGATTTTATTTCTGATGGTATTTAAGAAAACAATGTAATTTTCACATTGTCATTCAAAATGTAGCTATGGGTATCTTTCCAATTGATAGTTTTAAGAAAGTTTTACCCTCTTAAAAATTTAAAATTTTTATGTATATGGGTGTTTATTTGTGCATCTATGCACCATTTGTGTGCCTAACACCCTTGGAGGTTAGAATAGGGTATCAGACTATCAGAAACTGGAGTTACAGACAGTTGTGAGCTGCCACAAGGGTGCTGAGAATTGAACCTGGATCCTCTAGAAGAGCAGCCAGTGTTCTTAACTGCTGAACCATATCTTCAGTAACGACAATAAAGTTTTAGTAGTTATTTTGAAGTACTTCTTCAGTGACACTATTACATTTGGTAATGGATATTCATGCTCTATCCATATCTTGTGAGCCACAAGTGATGGCCAGTTTCATTATGTGGGTACAGATGAGAGGATTCTGTGTAAGTCTGACAAATGGTAGCAACTGACTGGCAGAAAGACGTGTCATTGTCCTCTGTAGCATAGCAGTCTGATTGTTAAAAAGTCTGAACATTTTCAGGAAAGTGGAACAAATATAACCATATCCTCCTTAAAACCTTAGTGTAGCCTTTAAATCATCTACCTATAAATGGATCTAATTGTATAAATTATATTAGTAGCTAGAATAAATTTCAGAAACTAATGTTGAGTTCAAAGCTTTGTCACATTTAGCACTTGGCTCAGACAGTACTCATAAAACATGATAATAGTTCCCGGACTTCACTAATATCTTTTAGTGTTGTTTCTAGAAAATTCTACAGTACAATCAATAGAAAGAGACAATGTAACCCCTAAATGTGCTTTTGAGTGTTGACATGAGCTAATTGAGAAAGGCAGAGAATTGCATTTTCATAACTCGGGAAAGGAGAATTCTACAGATTTGTGAAGCACAGGCTAAGGTCACCTATAATAACCACAACACCATGCCTGTGTCTTAGAGAGATACATGCAAATCCACCACCTCAGTGTGTCCTAGAGACACATACAAATCCACCACCTCAGTGTGTCCTAGGGAGATACATGTGAATCCAATAAGTACTGATTTTAAAATCTCCAAACAAAAGTTCTGAAGAATCAATGAAATATATGCAAAGGCTGCATTCTAAAAGCTATTTGTAAATACTGGTTGTTAATTAAAATGTCAAAAGTGTTCTTGATAACCATCTGATACACAACTTATATTTAGGTTTTATGAGAAAAGTCCATTGGTACCAACAGTATGTTTCTATCCAATCTCACGAATACTTAGATTTCATAAGCCTCAGTTACTGGTGTGTGTGTGTGTGTGTGTGTGTGTGTGTGTGTGTGTGTGTGTGTCTGTGTCTGTGTGTGTCTGTGTATGGCCAGCTGGGTGGGGATGTTGGTCATGTGGCTTGGTCATGACTTTTTTCCTAAGATGCAAGTGACTCCAAGTTTGCTCGGTTTTCCCTGTAAGCCTTTGCAGTGACTATAGGAAAACCCTCACCTCTGTCCAGACTCATCTGTAATCTTTTGATTCTAATTATCCCTTCAAGAACAAAAGCATGAGCCAGGCAGTGATGGCACATGCCTTTAATCCCAGCACTTGGGAGGCAGAGGCAGGTGGATTTCTGAGTTCGAGGCCAGCCTGGTCTACGGAGTGAGTTCCTGGACAGCCAGGGCTACACAGAGAAATCCTGTCTCGAAAAACAAAAAACAAAAAAACAAACAAGCAAAAGAGAACAAAAGCATGCAGATATGACTCATGGTGCCTTGAAAGGATGGGGAACAGAAAAGTAAATGCAGGCAAGGGACTCAAGCCTACAAGACAGCAGCCGACCCTGTGGCTTTTGGGAGAGACAGGAGGATGCTACTGTCAGTCTGGGTCTGGTGCTTAGGGACAGGGGTCTTTTAGAAGTAGGCGAAAGGGCATAAAGGATCCTGGAGAGGAACTCTGACTTCTGGTGACATTCTGGCTTCAGCCTCAGGCTTCTGAGAATGGAAGAAAGAACGCAGGGAAAAGGAGAAGAGAAGGACACAAAAGAGCTGGGCAGGGAAGTGTAATGGGATGCATCTGAGCCTGAGGGCAGCTGGACTACTTCCAGCTTGTAGAAAGCTTGGTGCTGATGATCACAGTCCTGGGTCATTGGACCAAGCACATGTGACTATCAGGAAGTGGAGAGTACTCACATAGTCCCTCCCTTCCAGCTCCGACTTGAATCCATCTTCTTAGATTTGATTCACCTGAATTGAGGTTGAGCTTGTATGCATTAATAATGAAGTAAAAAGAGAAAAAGAAAGGCATGTTTGACATCAGAGCCAGAACACCAAAATACCATCTGCTATACCTAGAATAAACCTCCACGTCTATTATTTTTGTATAGTTCAAGACCCGCCATGTTAAATGTTTCCTAGTCCCCTCACTCAGTGCAGCATCTGTTCAGAAGTTGGCTCATTCAGTCATTCAGCTGCTCGCACTGCAAGTGAGTGACCTAAGGGGTAGGGTGTGAATGCATCCTCACTGCTCTAATAGACCACCACAGGCCATGTGGCTTCTAAGTTCAAACATTTATTTCTCACAGTTCCAGTCAGCAGGCAGGTACTTTGTCAAAGTGACCTTTGTCAAAGATGGTGTCATTGTCTTTTCTCTCTTCCTTCTCATTTGGTGGGAGGGAAACCCAGTCTTTTTGCTAATGGACTCTTTGCCCATTCAAATCACCCTCATCATCTGACATGTCCCTCTAGAAGTAAATCTCTTGGGATTAAGGCCAGTGCTCCATCTTGGTAAAGTGATTGCTGAGCAAATAGGTGTACCTAAGTTCAGGTACAGCATCCATCTAAAAAGCCATCACTGTGATTGTATCCATAACTCCAACATCTGGAAGGCAAAGTCAGAATATTCCTCAGGTTGATGGCCAGAAAATATATCCTAATTTCCAGGTTAAGCAAGAGATATATCTTAAAGAATAAGGGTGCGAAGTGATTGAGGAAGATACTAAATTCAACCTCCAGGCTTTACACACACAGAGAGAGGGGGGGGGGGAGAGGGAGAGAGAGAGAGAGAGAGAGAGAGAGAGAGAGAGAGAGAGAGACTACACAAACACATATACACAAATATAAAGACAAGCACATATACATACAAATGCATACATACACACATATAGACATCTGCATATACACATTCAACATACAACAAAGTAAAGGACCTACTACTAAATGTTTTCTTGGTATGCTCTAAGACTTCAATACAGGAAGAGACATTCACCCCCCAGAAGCTGTTATGGACGCAAGTTTTGCAACTGAAACTATTGTCTATCTATTGACCATAAACAAACAAAGGAAATAAACAGGCAAACTATGGAATTGGGTGGCATGTTGTTTGTTCCAGAAGTGGAATGGAGTTGGTAGGTCATGGCTGGATGGGGGAACACAGTTAACATAAGAACATGGAGAAACAGCTCAGGCTGCAATCCAGTTGTCTCTCTAACACAGCTTCTCTCCATATTCCACCAGTTCCCCTGGGGGAGCATGCACAAGACTCTTGTAATCATCCACACAACTGTCTCCTTTGATGCTGGATTAACTGCCTGAGAACACAAGCAAAGTTTAAGTACCTTCTCATCATCCCCACACAGAGGGCAGCTCCTAAGCCATGCTGGGGCTATGACTGTCCAAGGTAGAGAAAAGCTGACCCTGGCTCCCTGTAGTTAATCACATGTGCCTGAAAGTCATTATTCTTCAAAACTCTCCTTCTCAAAAGTGCCATTCTTTTGATATATACAAATTTTTGGATCTGATAGAAAAATTATCATACCTTAGGCAAAAGTCACCTTACCTAGACACCATTCACAATGTATTCTTAGCAGAACCTAGGACTTGCATGCCCCGTGAACTCACTTGACTTTTGTCCTTGTTATAACTAAATTGTTAGGACCCAGGACACAGATAGACTTCACCATGTGATGAAGAAAGACTCATACAGTCTTTTCTGACCTATCACTGCTCCTCAACTACCTAACTTGCTGCTGTGTATCATGAAGAAAGCTAAGGTTGTCAGGAGCATCCCACATCTCAATGGCTTTAAGCAAGAGGGAGTTACCATTAGTTGGTTCTAGAGGTCACAGGTATAAAATTGGGGCCTCTACAGGACCGCTTGCCCCTCAGGAGACTTGGGCATCAATTCTCTCTTGCCTTGTCCAGTTTCAAGAGGCTTTAGCATGATGTGATTAGGGCCTCTTTCCACCGTCAAGCACTGTCAATGGAAAACTGAGGTTTTCTCTCAACCCTTTCCACATAAGGGCCTTCGCCATTACAATGGTCCATACAGAGATGGCATCTTCTCATCCTGGATGAGTCCATTAAGATGTCAGTTTCATTTGCAGCCCCCATTGCCTTTTACAATACAATAGATTCAAGGGGCAGAGGTTTTTGGGTGGATATGGAAGAGAGCTGGTTCTGCCCTCTATACCCTTTTCTGTGCCAGATTGAGGGTTCATCGCCACAAAAGCTGTCCTGACTTCCCTGATCAGTAACTTCTCATCAGCCATATCAAGCTGTGGGGAGAATAGGTTCTATCTTATGCCCCAAAAGATGGCAAGTTTCCAGCAACATGATTTGGCTTTCTTCAGTGTTCTTGATTGAGATGGAGTCTCATGCTATGTTCCATAGCACCTGGCTTATGTAGTTCTGGAGATCAAATACAAAGTTTAACACTAAGCAGTCTTACTAAGTGACTAATCCCAAGCCAGTATTCTACTTCATATCAGAACTGTTTACTTCAAGAGGAAGAGCCCTGTCTGCCAATGCGTGTACATGTGAGCCCTGGGTGGCCCATGACCCAAGTCAGGCAGGTGCTGGTGCTTGATGTTTCAGCTGAGACTTCCACTAATACTTGTCAGTGTTCTGCCCTTGCTGGGTTCCTGCAGATATCCTTGGTATCTTCCTGGGGTCCCTGCTCTGCTATCTTCTGGGTCCTTACTCCCACACCATAGCTGTTATATTTCTTCCCAAAGCTTCTATTGGAACAAATGTGTCAGCATTCGTAACAGATGGTTGCTTTCAATTGGCGAACCAGGATCCTTAATATATCACAGAGACTCTTGCTGGAAGCACATCTGAAAGGAGGGCTGGCTGCTCCCAGAAACACAGGCAAGACAGAAGCCACTGCTACCCATGAGGCTATGGGGTAGAGCCAAGTGATGACTACAAGACTACCTGTACCACTCTGATTCCTTAGCTGAATGGAACCCAGGAAATGGAAGGGTGCCAAGAATCTATGCCACATCAAGGCTTAGGTTAAATGTCAAACCAGGTATCATAATAAAAGTCACAGCTAAATAAGACACCCACTGCTCAGGTTTCCAATGTGTGTCTTACAGGTACACACCTGAACCCTCTAGAGGTGATTATTTATCTTTTAAAGTTTAGGGTAAGAATTTCAGAGAATGTTCTTTGAGGGCGGTAGGACCAAGGATTGTTATTGTGCTTTAGTGGTAAGCAGAAAGCCATGAGGCCATGGTGGCCATTTGAAGCATGGCACAAATTAGCCAGTGTTCTCAAATGGCCATTGGTCCAAAAACATTTTAGGAGAATTTATCATAGTGGGCTTAGCCAGAAATATAATTAGCAAAGGTTTAAGGAAACATGCACTTTGTTTGATTCGTTTACCAAAAGCCATTCCCAATTTCAGAAAATTATACCAAGAGCCACATCCTTCATGGTACATGTCAAACCCAGCTTAACAACCACATACCCTGAGTCAATTGGCATTTGTAACTTTAATAAGTTTGCATCATTAATAGGCACAAACGTCCTTATTCATCAGTTTCAAACTGTCAATCCTAAAAAAATCACATAGGCTGCAATTAAAGTTGCCTTCACTTACAGACATAATTGGTGGCAAGCACAAAACTAATCATAATGTATTATAATATAGTTTGCCGTTTATTTGATTCTATGTGCCCTCATTCGTTTATGCAATAAAAAGCATTGTTTTTTTTTTATAAGTTACTTCCTTTGAATTTTCACTTACTTAAAAGGAACATCTTTTTTAACTTATACAGAAGTATGAATATTTTATCCATGCATTTTTGTAGACTATAGGAAGTATTTTAAAAGTGCAGTCATGGGTGAGAGACAAAAAAGAAAGCAGTAAGGAGGAAATTTAGTGATGGACGGGTGGGTGCCTCTTTGATATTTTCCCTTGCTTCCACCTCAGGTTTACTTATCATTACTTCAATGCCACCTCTAAATTGTGCTACTGAATTCCCCAGGGTAACACTGGATCGATCCAGTCTCTTGTATGTTATACTTGCAGAAGGATCTTGGTTATTCTTGGCCCTACATCCTTCCACATAATTTTGAAATATGAGCCAAGAAATAAAGAACATGACAGGTGGCTGGTACCTTCTTCAATGAGACACTACAGATGATAATAGGTCAGGTATCTCTTCAATACTTCCACACACAAATTGAATAGTAAAATCAAATTGTATTCGATTTCGGAATTGTATTCGATTTGGATTTGAGTCTCTTGCTACCTGCTCTTACTATGTCTTTCTTGAGTTTTTCAGAATTTTAAAAATGTTTCTACTGACCAAATGTTTTGTATACTGTGATTTTTTTTTTTGCCTATTAGCTATTCAAACCTACACATAAAATTCAATCCTAGTTTCTAAGCTTAATGACTGTAGTTAATCCAAGTCTTTGACACTTTTCATCTCTAACTTATATAGTGCATCCTGTGCTTTTATTAACAAGGCAACACATGATGCTTAATGAGTCATACTCTTTGTCTTAATTTAAAGCTATGTATTAATGTTAATTCTATGCTGAATAGGTCTGGAAATGTTTAGTGGTTTTTCAAAAAAAAAAAAACATTAGCAATATTAAATAAAAATCCAAGTGCCTGGCACAGCGTACCTCCCTGTATCATATAGTCCAACTGACACAACTGTGCCAGGTGTGAATGGAAAGTATGAGAATTTAGTAGTTGCTCAGTTTCATGAGGCTGTGTATTTCAGCTAGTCTTCTGTATTAGCTGGAACCCTGAAGAAGTAGGCTCCAAAGGATGTGTGCAAGCAGGCAAAGAAAAATGAACCCTTCCTTCTTCCGTTGTCTTTATGTAGTCCTCCAGCAAAAGGCATGGCCCAGATTAAAGGTGTGCCCCAAAATCTGGATTAAAGGTGTATGTCTTCCAGCCTCAAGATCCACTTCGGAGACGTGTGTCCTCCTGCCTCAAGACCTGGGTGACACATGTGTCCTTAATTTCTGGATTGTAGTTCATTCCAGATATAGTTAAGTTGACAACCGGGAATACCCACTCCTCAAGAGGATTTGGCTAGGGTGGCCCCATGGGCTCCCAAAACAACACAGGCTATTGCTATTTGTCCTGGTTCATATGGTCGTCCACCAGAACTCAGCTGAAGACACCATGGTTTCAAAGAAAAAGTAGAGAGAGATAAAGCTAGAAGTGTTCTGGAAGATATGTCCCGATGGCTACCATTCACAGTGGAGGAATGAGTTGGGCAGGCTGCTGGAGAGGAAGAACCATCCATGGCCTCCCTTGATGACCTGAACTTATAATCCCTTCCCCTCTTATCTAGTGTTCAATACAACATGGCTTTATCAAGAAAACTCTACACTGGGGTACAGACATGTCCATAAATGGTGTGCATACAGCTGTGTCTATGGCCCATAAAACTGATGTCATGTTTAATCATATTCTGTCTAAAATATCTTCTCTTTCCTACTTCCTTTTATTTATTGCTTATTATTTGTGACAAGTTACTTAAAACACACTAATCTACTAACATTTAGAGATCTTCTGTTTACCTACCCTTTTATCCAGGTTCATTTTACTACATTCAGACAAGGACTAGTGAGCTTCACTCTTGGATAAAAGGCAGGGTCTATGTCCAATATAGATGGTCAGTTCAGTGTGATGTTTTTTATATGTCAACTAAGCTAAACTTATTATTTGTGTTTTCCTTGCCTGGTTTTTAAATTTCTCCATTCTACTGAATGCTAAGTGTGTGCTAGAGAATCCTATTTGACTTTTTTTTAAATTTCCCTCATATTAATGTTTAGAATATGGATTCAATCCATAGAAGTAGGTGCTCCCAAGCCCACAAATACCCTGCTCTCCTGTAGGATACTGTATCTTATCTGTCATTAAATATACTCTGGAGGCCCTCCTGAATTTCCTTCCTTTGTCAGACATGGTCAAGCTCCACCAGCTTCTGGGACAGTTTCATTTCCTCCTCTTACTCCCAGGCCTTTCCATGATAGGAACTCTTAGATTACTTGTTTGAGGGCTTTGAATCCCATCTGAAAATCTACATTCTAATTCTTTGATCCATTTACACCTCTATTTACATTACTGATCATTCAGTCCACTCTCCACTCACTTTCTGTTCTCCACTCCTTTTAATGTCTTCATAGCTTCCTTTTGGATAATAAAACATTGCTTTCATTATATCATTCTACTTTATGAATTATTCAATCTGTCAGATATCACAGCCCCCCTCAGCAAAGCCCAATATACAGGATACTTGTCCCAGATTCAGGAATACAATTTTAGAAAATGTTCCATTTTTCATGTTATACTTGGTTTTTAAAATCCATGTATGTTGAGTAAAACATGAGATGATTATTGTCCCTTAGGTCAGAAGTTGAGGAATGTACAGTTCAGATCTCTGTGCCTCTGGTCTCTGTCACTGCTCAGTTCTGTCTCTGCATTGTGACAACTGCCATGGACACTGCTCAGACCAGTGGGTGCCTGGACTCAGCTTTGGAGTGCACAGCTCTTCACAAACTCTGCTCTGAAGCCTGGAATTCAAGTAAAATTGGTACACAAAGGAGACAGGATTAGCTTCTTTAAAATGCCTCTCTCCCTGCTTGATTTGCACAGAAGTCAAAGAACCATTTGGAAGAAGGCAGGTGGTATCCTGATTCCTTGTCTTTAATGTTCAAAACTGTGTGTGCACATTTGCTGGGCTGGCATTATATGTGGACTAGTGGCTGAGCTAAACCTGAGGCCTCTTAGGCTGAGAAAATCTTCTGACAGATGTAGATCTCCTGGACACAAGGACAATGCATGATGGACATGCTTGAGAAAATGATGGGCAGACAAAAATGATGGGCAGATGCCATATTCTTCTAAAATACCTAGAAATATCCTCAAATTGCTTTCTATGCTAATATACCATGTGTGTACATGTAACTATATGTGTGCATTTATGTATGTATGTATGTATGTATGTGTACTAGAGTGTGTGTGCATGTATGTGTGCTTATGTATTGAGTGTGCTAATGTGTTTTATGTACAAGTGTGTGCTTATATGTGTATATATGTATGTATATATGTATGTACAGTGTGTGCTTGTATATTTATTGTGATGTATGTGTACATCCCATCCTTCTAATGCTGCACATAAATGTGCCACACATAGTTTGCTACTGTTCATTTTATCTTTTTTCTGCTTTTCTACTCTTTATACTGGACCATCCCTATTCATCCATCTGCTTTATCTATATTACTTGTGGATTCATTTACATGGGGCTTTTGTGTTTCCACTCTGCTGTTGACATTTTCTCCGTTTTCATTCATGTTTGATGTGTATCCCTTTTATGCATGGCATCTATAAGGATCTGTGTCAATCAGCTTGGACTGCTAAAACAAATACCTGTAAATGAAAAAGCCCATTCTCCATTTCATGACCTTACACCTTTAGTTTCTTCCTAAAAGCCCCATCACTATGGGCAATCATGTTGCAGGTTGAGCCTCCAATACCAGATTTTGAGGGGCCTTCAAGCCAATGCAAACTGCTTCAAATTCTCCCACTGCTCAATCCAGTAACCCAGGTATAAAATAGTTGGCTTCAGTTAATTGATTTCCCTCTGTTAGATATCCATATACAGGTCTTTTAATATACTGTTACTTTGGATTAACCCTGGACATTGTGCCTTTTAGGCTATGCAGGACCTGAGATGGCGCCTAGCTTCCCAGCACATGGGACTTGGACTTGTTGGGAAAATACAAGGAATGGTATCAACCTTTGATACCTGTTGGGAACCATGAGAGCTCTGAGATAAACATCCTGCCCCAGCTAATTGAGAACCCTGAGATTAACATCCTGCCTGACAATCACAAGGATGAGAACCCTGAAATTAACATCCTGCCTGACAATCACAAGGATCCGGCTTGTCCCTGAGAAAAGAACATTCATGGAAATCCACCCCCTCCCCACCTGTCACCCTGGAGCTCAACCCCAGAAGATTTTGTAACCTTCCATCTCCCTCCTTCCTCTTCCCCTCCCCTCCAAGATTTTTGCTTTAAATATTCTCAGCTCCACTAAGTAAACGGCTCTTGACAAGCAATGCTTCCTTGAGTCCTGTCGTCTCTCTCACCCATTCTTTATTCACAGGTTGTGACCCTCCTCGTTCCCCTGAATAACTTGACCTGCAGGCCAGGTCAGATACCAACCTGTCTCTCACAGTCAGTGAGAGCCCCTTGAAATCCAACTCTAACAATGCTCTGGATCAGGGGGTCTTATGGGATATGTAGCTCAGACACAGGCTGAAAATTTATGCAGATTGGGGTCTGTCTTAGTTAAGGTTTTCCTGCTATGAACAGACACCATGGCCAAGGCAACTCTCATAAGGACACTTAATTGGGGCTGGCTTACAGGATCAGAGGTTCAGTTTATTATCATCAAGTTAGGAGCATGGCGGTCGAACTCTTGGCCAGCATGGTAGAAAAAAAAAAAAAAAGTTAGGAGCGCATGCTGCAGGAGGAGCTGAGAGTTCTATATCCTCATCTAAAGGCTACTAGCAGAATTCTGGCTTCCAGGCAGCTAGGACAAGTGTAGTAAAGCCCACACCCACAAGACCACCCTTGAAGCTCACCAGGAGTCCCTCATTGTTTGTTCCCCAGGGCACATTGACAGAGCAGAGCATTTGAGTCCCACTGCTGTTGAAGCCCAGATATAAAAGGACCAGGAACTTAGTCAGATTGTGCCCCAAGTGCTGCCCACCTCTATCATCGACATTCTGCCAGTTTTTGTTTCCTTTCCAGATTAGAATCCTCAGTGCTAAAGGTTACCTGCTTACATGTTAGAGTCTCTTTTCATAATCTTTCAACATCGACCCCCTCTTGCCCTCTCCTGAGAAGGCAGAGGCTGCTTGGCCTTGCTGCTCCTCATAGAATGAGGCGTATTTTTCCTGTCTGCTTTAAGACTTTTTTTTTCCTTTCAGATGCTGTTAATAGTTTTCCTGGACTATATATGGGTGTCGATTTATTTTCCTGTTTGAGGTTTTCAGTAGTTATAGGCTCTACATCTTAAGATCGTCTCGATTTTAGAAAATTCTCAGCCATTATATCACCCAATATAGCCTGCATTCTCCTACATCTGTTATTAGCAATGCATATTGCTCATTTTTATGTCTTTTATTATTTTATTTATTTTAGCACATTATGACATTTTTATACACGTATATAAAGTGGCTTAGGTAGACCCTATTCTTTTCTTCTCCATTCCCTCTTTCTCCTTCCGTTTGCTCGTTCCCATCTAAATATTTCCCCATGCCATGGGTGTCTCTTTAATCTTTTGCAGATCATTTTTTTTCTCTTTATGCTTCAGATTGTATAGTTTCTACAGACCATCGATTCTTTCTTGAAGTGTAAGGGGTTTGCTGGTAAGCAAGTGAGCTCTTAATTTCAGTTACAATGCTCCCTGGTTGATACATCCCACCTACAGATTGGGTGTAGATTCTGGATAAATGATGTCATAATGTGCTCTTTCTGAATATTTAAAGCTCTTGTGTCTGGCAAGTTCAACATCTCAACAACTAGCTCATTTTCTTTTTCTATTTTCTCTGGGTCTGTATCACTGGTGCTGGGATTTCATTCTTATTGTACCTAGTTGTTAGGCATACCAACAATGCAGTGCTTCTAGATGTTGACCTCAAAAGAGGCCTGCCTGACATCTATAGATGCAGGGGAAAATATAGGAGTGCCATTAGAAATCACCCCAACTCACGGCAGAGTATGTGAGTTCTGGTCCAACTCTGGCTCTGGTCTCCCTCTGTGAGTTCTGGTTCACCTCTGGTTCCAAGTCAGACAGCTGCAGTTCCTCCCCAGGCCCTTCCACGCTGACAGCCACTGAACTCAGTTTTACCTCTTCAGATCTACAGGATGCTGATGGCTCTATTCAGATTGCCATCCCACGCAGCCACTCGCTGCTCAGTGCTGCCGGCACTGAAGCAAAGCCAATGCTTCAATGCCAACAACAGCTCAGGAAACCTTCCCACTTCTCTGTGCTTCCCCGTCACCTGGAGCTGGGCATTCCTCTGAGCTTGTCTTGCTTCTCCATTTAAGCAGCTGTAAGTTGGCAGCTGCGCTGAAGGGAAATGTTGCAAGAGCGCTGGGCCCACATCAATGTGTTCTCCTTCTCTAGGGGATGCTGGCCTCTCCAACCCTAGATGTTTTTGTGGCTTTCAGATGCCTCCAAACAGATGTTTTCATTTGCTTCTGCTTTGTGCAGCTTTTCTAAATGACCTCATTGTTTGGATGATCTGCCACAAGCGTTCTGCCAAACACGGGAAATTGTTCTCGAATTCCATGTTCATTTTTTTGGCCAAGTGCATGCCACCTTTAGATACATGGCTTTTTAACTTAGCAAAAAAATTGAAACATTTGGAGGAGTTATGTACATATAAAGTTCATTTCAAGTATAAAAGAAAAGCCGGTGGCTTGGTACCCATCACTTTTCCTGATTTTAATAGACTTGTGCAGTTATGGAAGGCACTAGCCATTTTTTTGGGGGGGGAGGCAGGGGCGGTTTACCAATTGTCCCTTGCTCATTGCTGTCAGTGTGAGTGTGGCCTCCTCAGAGGTAAACAAAGGTAGCAAGCATGTCAGGACCACAGAGTGGAAGGGAAATAGACACATATGTGCAGTTGTCCTGGGGGCATTGAGAGGGAAGCCATGATGAGCCCAACAACAGGAAGGCAGGTGAATACTCCTGCCCTCCAGCCAGCCACCTAAGAATAGGGACTGGGAATTAACACATTGTAATTCCACATATTAAATATTCCAGTAATTGAAGTAAGTGCACAGTGTGGAAGATGGTGCTCACCACAGGGGGCCCTGAGAAATGCCAGAATTTCTATGGATGGGCAGAGGCTTAACAGATATGGGATATATTTGTCAATTAAGAGGTAAAGACTCCATAACGAGAGAGAAAAGCATGAGGGAATGGAGAATTGTTCATCCTTCTGGTCAATAGAAAGCAGCAGAAAGTCAACTCACATGTCATGTCTTAAAAGCCATTTTGTTAATCAGCTTAAGTAAGTCCCAGTGAGGTGAGAGACACAGCCTGCGATCAGAAGCTAATAGTAATTAAACATCATGCTGACTGTGGGGATACCCAGCTCTTAGGCAGGGAACAGGAACCTGGCTGGGACATAGTGCTTTAAAGTAAAATGGCCCCAAAACTACTGAAAAAGTTACAAAGTAGACACGGGGGAAGAAATGACGCATGAGCAACACAGAAATGAAAGGTAGGAATCTGGAATCTGTGTCCATAGAAAGCTTGATCAGACAAATGCCATAAACCATGCAGGCTGATCACAACCATCTGTCTACTCAAAGAAACACAGAGCATAGCAGTGTACCTATGCAACTGCACTATTGGGGGAATCTGTATATTGATTTTAATGGAAGAAAACTAAAATCATAAATTAAAATATATAATTATCATAATGTAGAGATAAATAGACTTAGAAAGACAATTACCAAATGCTTTCTTTTATTGTAAAAATTAGATTTTAGTAGAAAAATATGAATGTAGGTAAGAGAGTACTAAGAATAGGAAAAAGAATGTGGGGGCAGAGAGAAGACAAAGGGAGGTGAATGGCTGGTAAGGAAATGCAGAGGGGAAAGAGAAAACCAATCCCTACCTGAAGTTGTCCTCTGATCTCCACACTTGTTCCATGGCATGTGCATGCCCACATACACAGGTCCACATTCACATGTCTACATACACATGTCTTGATACATATGTCCACATTCACATGTCCACATACACATTTCTATATACACATGTCTACATATACATGCCTACATACACATGTCCACATACACATGCTGCATACAAATGTCCACATACACATGTCCACATACACACACTCTCAGACACTCACATGAACCAACATACTTACTCATCATAAACAAATTTGTGGATGACCTGAGGTCATCTTACCAAATCTCTACCATGTGGCCACTGGCAGCCGTCATAGCAATACTCATCAGACTCGATGAGGCTCATGCAGAGAATGGTAACGTAACATGCTTACTGCAAATCCTCAGGTGGTTTCAGTTCTAACTATTTAAAAAGAAACAGGGTGTGGTTTATTACCTTTCACCGTCCTATCAGCAATGATGGGAGGAGTGCATAAGCCACGTCAATGGTTCAGCATCCTGAACTTGTATTTAGATAGTAACACTGCACAGGGATACCAACACACTGGCATGCAGAAGCCTTCTCTTGATGCTCAGCCAAATTAAATGTCACATATTGATTTTGATCACATGGTTTGGCTACTGAAGCTCTTTTAACAAATCACGATTTTAGTTTTAAATCAAGTGAGTGACCAATCTCAATTTTATTCCCATAAGTAGGTGAGCAGTGGTAGGTACATTGCCCTTGTAAAAGCCCCATATAATATTTAGGAATTTGTAGAGGTTCTGGGATTTGGGCACTGCCCCATCATTGAACAGAATGTGTACATGTGCCCAAGGTGGCAGGTTTTTTACTTCTGCTTTTCTTCCTTCGGAAGGCTTAGAAAATACCACAACAGTTTTAGGTTAAAAATGCTTTGTATCATGTGATTTGTGAGGATTATATTCCTTGTGATGTAAGTCAAGGAAAAATCAGAGTGGCTGTCTGTTTTGATTACCAAAAGCCCCGTAGCACGGAACCTGAGGTGTGTTGTAGATAGGTTGTCTGTGTTTCCCTGGAACTCACACATGGAAATCTGACTGAAGGTGGACAGTGGAGACACGGTAAGGTAGCAGTGGCAAGGTCAGTGGAATCCTGGGTCCTAAAGATCTCCTGTCAATCCTTCTACCATGTGAGTTTATGGGGAGAATTTGTCATGCATAAGCTAAGATCCTTCTTTCCACACACACAATCTTCTAACACCTGCTCTTACCTGCAGTTCTGAGAGAAACAAACATGTCATTTATGAATCCTGGGAGCCCCACTACACAGTCAAAATGGCATGAACTAAAACAGTGGTCACTGAAAGAGTGTCAGAGAGGGCCTTGGGATTTACCACTGTGCTCTGATGGTGAATGTCTATGATTTAGTAGGTCAGAAATATTTAAGAAATGAAGTCCCTTCACTGGCAATCCAGAGTCAGAGGCAAATTGTTAACCTTTCTGTTCAAAGCTTATTGAACATATGAAAAACTCTCTCATGGGTTTTATATCCATTTCTCTACTCATTCAAGCCCTCTCTTGCTTTCTTTACCATGAGAAGTTAGTCTGTGGAAAACCCAAAGCCAATGTATTGCTAACAACTTCTGGGAGATGAGAGGCCATTACAATTCAGCACATTTAAAAAAAAAAAAAAAGCATAAAGATAATAAGAGAAGTAAAATCTGACAGCCCTGAACCACCTAGAAAATTTGGGAGAATGCTCTGAACTGACAGAGTTTTTAAAATGGTCTGATAGAATATAAAATTGCAAGTATCTTATGAAGCAGCAAATACCAACTAGAAAGTTACAGTGGTAAACAATATTTAAGATAGCAAATAAACATTTCATGTAAATCACCTACCACAGAACACATTTGGGAAGAAAATAAGTGCTGCCAAGGCAGGGAGGGACTGGCTGGTGGGGCCAGAGTGGAGATGGCAGAGAGAGGAAGTCTGGGAACCCTGCACTGGGAGAGAGGATGGGAGGAGGAGTATTGGAAACACCTTAGAGCACAGAGAAGTCATGGGTACCACTTTAGCAGGGCTCTTCACAGGGACTGTGACAGAACTATCCCAAGATAATATACAAAGCCACCTGTGCAAAATATGACTTACATGATCAGAAAACAGCTTTGCTTGAAGGTATCAAGATACATTTTTAACATTTCAAGTCTCCATACCAGTATGGGACCATTAGTAAGTGAGTGGAAAAATGGAAGAGAGTTGAAGGTAGAAAACAGAAGGTATACACATGGATCCATGCATGAATTTGGATGTGGATGATGGGTGTCAGGGGGTCCCTTTCACTAGAAAATCATGCAAAGGTGGATGACATTCTTCATCAAAAGTAAGAAAGGAGGCAGAAAGATTGGAAGAGCCAAAGGACCAGGAAGTCTACTGCTGGATTGTCTCCTAGAATGGATAAAGATGCTTCACCCAGGATACCTCCACAATATGGCTGCCTTAATAATACCCGAAAAACGACAATATCAAGTATACTTGCTAATGCAGTAGGGGGAACCTCACAGAACCCACCCCTAGACCAAGAACTACAGGTACCTTAATACTGTCAAGAGAGGGGGAAGTCATGTTCCCAAAGGAGGAATCCCATAATTGGCTTTCCAATACCAAGTGGTCAGACCCCTAAATCATATTCACAAAAGCAACACTAAATGGACTCAGTGAGATTCTATTTATTAGGCATTTATATACATACATAACAAAAAATAATTCAAGAAACAAAGCTATGACTTTGAAAGGAATCAAGAGGAATAGTGGTGGTGGATGGGAAGAGGGGCAAGAACAATAAAATTATATTTCAATTTTTAAAATTGCCAAAGAGCATGTATTTCAACAAATATGAAAAACAAAGGATAAAATTAAGAAACAGAGGGCCTTCCACGTATCTCAAAGAATGTTGATGAACACTAGTAGAAATTATAATTTCTTTTGTATAATGAGCCAGTAAAATAAAGACATGCACATAAAGCCAAGTGGACAAAAGACCTGGAGATGGGTGAGAAGATTTTGATTGTCACTAATATATAATGTGCGCTCTGAGGTAAAGCTAAAAGTTTACTCCTATAGAAAGGTAGAAGCCCATGTTTTTCTGAAGTCATGTTGGTAAATGTGAGGGAAGTGTATCCTTACACACTTCGGTTTGACTGTTGTATAGAACAAAGTGGGTGGTATGTTGCCATTCTTGCCTCATATGCTCACCCATTAACTCAGACAGGTCACACGCACGCCGATTCCACAACTGTGATAACAAGGTCTGAACCTTGAGTATGAGCACCGAGTATATTTGCTGGAATCTATGTGGATTGTCTGAAAGTTGATACAGCTCAATTCAAGTCAACATTAATTCTTTTCAGTCTTAGACATGATGTGGTTACCATAGAAACGGGTTTTTAAAGCAATCCTTCAAAAGAACACCTGTGTTGGTGCGTTTGCCTCTCTATACTACACAAGCACTGCCGGCTCCATGTACTTATTTTCCTCTTGTAACTCCTGTATTTCACCTAAGAAAAAGATAAATAATTTGCCTCATAACCATTTCAGTTTATTCTGAGACATTTCGAATTGATGAACAAGCATATTTTTTTTTTCATAATGCCCCGGGATAGCAGAACAAAAATTCATTATAAATACTTTCTTGAATGCTTACCCTTTCTCTCTCAGCATAAAAGGAAGTAAAAAAGAAAGATGGTGTCGTTTAGAGGAAGAAAGGGGGCTGGAACAGAACCTTGAGTGGTGGAAGTATTCTAGGAATACTTAAAATCCACCTGGTGCTCCGGTATCAAAAGGATGAAGATGGAGCTATTTCATTGATGTTTCCTCCAGAAGAGCGAGAAGAGTAACAACTCAGGGATCGTTGCTCTGCCAGTCATCCCTCACTGCTCAGAGCCCTCATTAAGACTAAAACAAATGAAAAGGCAAAGTGCGTGCCAGGCAGGTGCCAGTCTAACACTGGCCTTAGTGACCTGTCACAAGGACATAGCTCCAGTGTGCCCACAGAAAGCTTCCCAGGCAAATGTCGCTAATGATGGAGGTTTCAGGAAAAATCTGTGTAGAGACACAATTGGAAGTCACCATAATGCAGCCTGGCAGCCAGGAGACTGACTTCCACAAGCATGAGTGTAACGAAGGCGTACCTGGTACAGTAAGAAATACTTGTCAAAACAAGGAACTTCAAAAGAGTATATGAAGCGTCTGGACACAGATAGCTATTGTCTTTCTTGTACAGTCTTCTAGTGATAATGTTGATGATGATGATGATGATGATGATGATGATGGTGGTGGTGGTGGTGGTGGTGGTGTGTGTGTGGGGGGGGGTGTGTGTATGTTAAAAGAAAGCATGGCTAAGAGTTCAATTCAGGCTTCATAGCACAGCAGCAATATCAAATATAAAATGATCATAAGGTACAATTTGCATGTGTATTGAACTGAATTTTTCACATACATAAGTTATCAAGTTGAAAGTCAAGATTTATCCTGAGACCTGTGGGAAACACATTCCTGATTTTTTTCTGCATCATGCTAATCTGCTGTTCCTTTTCAGGATATATTGCCTTTGTGCATGTGTGTTCATGTGTGTGTGTGTTGTGTGTGTGTGTGTGTGTGTGTATATGTATGTGTGTGTGTATGTGTGTGTATGTGTGTGTGTGTGTGTGTGTGAGAGAGAGAGAGAGAGAGAGAGACTGTTATATATGCATGTAGATCCTCCTATGTCCAGTTTATGTCCCTACTGCTCTTAATGCAATGTTGTTCTTGAGTTCTTATAGAACATAACCAAATACTGTGCTCACCTCACAGTTCTATTCTCATATTTGTCCTGGGTTTCCAGAACCACAGAACCAAAAATATGTGAAATCTATCCAAGTGACTTGCAAAAAAACTGGACATAAGACTTTGGAGGCTTAGTCTCAGAATGTTGCAGTGTGGCATCTAAGGAAAATTCCAGTGTGACTGTGAAAGCTGAATTATCAGGGTCATAGACAGCGTAAGTCACATCCATGTCAATTAAATTTCCAAACCAAGGAATTGGAGAGAAAATTCCACTGTCCTCTATTGCTTGACTCTGTGGAGACCTATAACAAGCTGTCATCTACCCAAGCTGTCTCATTAGCCCACAGTTAGAAGGTCAGTGGGCTTGCCTTCTGAACCTAAGGCTAATCACATCCCATAAAATTCTCACACAGACAACTGGAAGAATGTGAACCAATTATCTGTGCATTCCAAGACTCGGGCTAATTTTGGTTTACACATGAAATGTCTCTGTGATCTTGTGGGTTTGCACATTTGGTTCATAGTAGATTTGGGCTTTGAGTGGAGGTTGTAGAGTCTTTAGAAGCTTGGGCCTAGGTGTCATAATTGTGATTCCATGGGAGATTGGCATTAAAAGTTATAACCTTGACTCCAAAAAAAATATAGGCTATTGCTGTTGCCCCAGTTTGCTTCCTAGAGTTCAAAGATATGCCCATATTACTGAAGACACCACATATTTGGAGTCTTGTCTTAAGATATGTGAGTTGGATCTGACTGGAAAGCTTCCTCCCCAAGATCTAACCTCCCTACTATCACAAAGTTTCATGCAAGCTTCCAATGGACCACAATGCTGGCAGAAAATCAAAAGGTAAAGAAAGTTCATGAGGATTTAGATGTAAACAAGAATTCCACTAGGAATTGGACCACAGAACATTCGTATTACATTGTAGGAATAGCCCAGGCTTTATTCTTCCCCTTTCCCAAAACATGAGTGAGGCTGAATTAAAAAAACAATTTGCTAATTTATTTCGTGTCAGAAAAGTGATCAGACTGTGGAACCTCTATTGCTCACTATCTTTAACCAGGTTATCAGTTAAAGAGAGCAGATAGTAGGGCAAAAAATGTAGAAAATGCCAACTTGGTGAGGAAAGGGGGATAAATGAATTTAAAAGTTTTGAACAGAAAGTCATAAAGCCCTTGCAATTGTATTGCTCTCTTCATTTTTGAATCTGTAATCTTTTCATTTTCCTTTCCTCCCCCTGACTGAAGACAATGAATATCCACTAACAAATCCACTGTGAGCTACATAATCCTGAGCCACAGAATAATTGGAGAGGTCAGAACAGCAGAGCTTCTAGGAAGCAGAGTCTTTAAGTAGAAATACCTTTTGATTTTACTGTTGCCATTGCAGAATTTATGGGTGATCTTTCTCAAAAATGTCATGGAAGGACAGATCTAGAACTGAGTGAACTCCATGCAGGTTTTCAAAGCCAGTAGACCCAATACTGATTCTCTGACTGTCAAGTGTCTCACAGTCCATATTGCTATAAAAAATAGTGATCCCACGCAATTTTTGGAAGAAAGGGTTTATTTCAGCTGATAACTTAGGTCACAATCTTTCATCAAGGGAATTCAAGGCAAGAATTAAAGGCAAGAACGTGGAGGCAGGAGCTGATGTAGAGGCTGGGAAGGAGTACTGCTTACTAGCTTGCTCCCATGGCTTGCTCTGCTTGCTTTTTTATAGAACCCAGGACTATCAGCCTAGGGGTTGTACTACCCACTGTGGGGTGGGCCCATCCTCATCAATTTCCAATCAAGAAACTGCTCTGCAGATTTGCCTACAAGACAATCCTATGGATAAAATGTCTCAGTAAGATTCCCTTTTGAAGATGACTGTAACTTTTGTCATGTGATGACCTGATTCTAAACAGCCCACAAAACGGGTTACTTAATACATTTGTATGCTCCACTTCTCAGTCTTTAGCTCGGGATTTCCACCACCCCCTGACCTTCATGAAGCCTCTCCATAGCCACCCTTTTCTAAATTATAGGAAGCATTAAGTGACAGCATCGGAGTTGCCTGGAAACAACATTTGGTAAGAAGTAAGCAAACAACGATAGCTGCCCTTCCTCATTATTCCAATGACAGCGAATGACGTGAAGTACCTACCAGAGCCTTCCACACAGTGGCCATATTGGTGTTACTTCACCACATCAAAGGAATTCAGGACGTCTCTGAGGTGTCTTTATGCATTCCAATGAGATGCCATTAGAACTCTTTGAATTCTTTTTGAACAGCTTTCAAATTCTGAAGAAAAACGATTTGAATATTCTGAATCACAGTCATTCGCTGAGAAGTACACTTTCTGATTTCATCTCTTATTCTTCTGAAAGTGGAATATAGATTATGTAAGGAATGGGTACGGCAGTTTCTAGACTCCCCTCATAGAAAATGTAATTTAGAGCCTAGAAGGATTAAAATGATAGACCAGTAAGCAAGGCCACTTATGAAGAATATGCAGAGAATAACTTGTATTTTATGATTCTCAAAAAAATATGATTTGCTTCCACAAAGAGCTTCGGATGGGCAGACCCTGAAACATAGACATTTACCCCAGCATGATCTGGTGGTGTAAATGTCTGGATGTGAAAGCAAACACAGATATTTGAGTTCAGAAACATCTTATTGCTAGTGAGCATGGTGACTCAGGTGTTCCCAACAAGGATATCATCTGCTATTTGCACAGAGAGCTCATATCCTGCAGGAAACTTTGTGTCTCTATTTTAATTTCCTCTACTCGCAGTGGCCTCCATAAGTGCTCAGCTCACTTCTGCTACATTTGTGACCCCAGAAATTAGCTTTTGTAAGATAAGTCACAGAGCAAAATTCTATGCTGCTCATTTACTCAGCAGTTGGGGGCATCAACTGGAGAATGCTTGATCTACTAGGGGCCACACCCTTAAAGAAAACTGACTCTCCACCCACCAGAAGCTTTCAACTGTCAGCATCTCTTTAGTTAAGGACTTCTGAGTCCCTCCTTTTTCCATGCTAGAATACTGGCTGGCTTAATCTTGTTTAGATCTTGTGCAGGCACCTACCACTGCCATGTTGTCCCATGTCATCCCATGTCATGTCCAGAAGACACTGTTTCACTTCAGCCCTTCCTGACCTCTGGATACTATAATATTCTGTCCAACTCCCTTCCAAGATGGCCCATGAGCCTTTTAGGTGAGGATAATATGGTGTGTCAATTTTGTGACTTAGTTGCCTTGATTGATAGGAAGACCCACCCCAGATGTGGGCAGCATCATTCCCTGGTTTGGGGCCCTGGAGTACATAAAAGCAGCAAAAGCTAGCTTAGCATCAAGCACGCGTTCATTCTCTATATGCTCTGGCTGTTATGTGACTAACTGATTCAAGTCCTGACACCTTGACTAACCTGTAATGGTGGGCTATAACATGGAATTGTAAGCTAAAAGAGATTCTTTCTCCTCTAAATTGCCCTTTTTCTGAATATTTGCTCAGAAATGGCAATGAGCTTGGACCAAGGGTATCATCAGGAATTTAATCTCAGTCAAGCTTGCACAGTGCACAGCCCTCCAGGGGAACCTGCACTTTGTGGCTTCTCAGCTGTGACCTTTGCTCCACAGTTTCTCTCTCTCTCTCTCTCTCTCTCTCTCTCTCTCTCTCTCTCTCTCTCTCTCTCTCTCTCTCTCTCTCTCCATGTGGCCTTTTTCCTACTAAATCCCCTCTCTCTGGAGATGTGCATGTCAGATTATCTGGCTTTGTTTAACAGCCTGTGGTTATTTTTGCATTATTGTGTGTTTTCATTTGACCTAGCTTTCCATATGCTTACTTAAAAAAATACATCATCTGCCAATAAATAAATAAATCTCTGACTCTTCATCTTCCTTGTTGTTACAAAGATATTTCAAGCTATATGAGCTGACTTCCTAGGTACCTACATGGCAGCCATGCTTCCCTCCAGGACTCTGCCACATCTGAGACACTGAGTACAAATAGCTCACCTTCATTTGACAAGTGACAAGGCAGGTTTTCTCCCCTGAACCCAGTCACCTCCATGGAGCTGTGCCTTATATTTCTTGTGAGAAGGTGAGCTTGGATCACACCCATGCTACTCTTGTGTGTTGGGTGAAATCAGTACTGTCTGACTTCCTCACAACATTGCCTATATATTGATGATCTACCCATACAAAGATGCTGCCAGCCCAGCCTGTGAAGTTAGCAAGAGCAAACAGGGATGGGCTGGCTGATAAAATAAAATGACAAAACACCTGTTGGGAATCCATTCTGTTGTTTTAGGCAGACACTGAACAAATACTGAATACTGTAGGCTCTTCAAGGGAGGAGCTTGCCGTCCAAGCTCAGAGATCTCCAGAGCCTGGCAGTGTATGTTCTGAGTCAGCCAGCTAATGCCGGCTGATTTCTGACTCAGAAAATCGATCCCGATAGCCCTCATGATCCAAGGCTGGAAGTGTTTGTTGTGCAGAGGCTAATGAAGATGGACTGGAGAGAAAGGTTTTGTTCTTTGTTTTTGTTTTTGTTTTTGTTAGATTGAGGAGAACCAAGGAGATTTTTCTACCTGATTTCCAGCAAAATCCTTATAACTGCAGCATCAAAAATACAAGTTTCTTATGTATAACATTGGTGTTAACTTGAGTGTGTGTGTGTGTGTGTGTGTGTTCAAAATGATAGAAACTTCTCCAAATCTCTGTAAGGCAGTGGTTGTCAACCTGTAGACTGTAACCTCTTTGGGGGTCAAACAACCCTAACTCTAACTCTAAGGCTATGGGGAAACAGAGATTTACATTACTATTTATAACAGTAGCAGAATTAACTTTAAAGTAGCAATGTAATAACTTTAGGGTTAGTGGTCACCGCAAATGAGGAACTGTGTTAAAGGGTCACAGCACTGGGAAGGCTGACACCCACTGCTCTAAGGTATTTAAGAAAAGGTTTTCCATCTTTTGCTCATATCTTATCTTTCTTTTATTTTTGGAACGAGATCACTTTATATATCTTATCTTTCTATTGTTTGCCCAATTTTATCTCTCCATGGAATTTATAATAATTATGTGTACTCAAGCTGGTCTGGCTAAGCCAAATGATGTATGCCCTAGAGTGCCCAAAAGTCCCTTTCCCCTCCACAGTCACCTCCAAACCTTTGCTCAACATGAAAACGCACACAAATGGTGGCAGGGACAAAGCCCATTGATAGGATTGCTCAGATGTAATGCCTAGCAAAGCAAAACTCCTCCAGGTTTTACAGTTAAGCCCCAGCTTACTATACTGTCAGAGCACCAGTACCAAACACTAATGTTTTCTCCTGGTAACTGCCAGCCACAGATACACCTTGCTGAATGTCAGGAACTCTAAATAATGGGTAAAAGTCCAAGGAATCAGTTAAACGGTACCCTGAGTGTTGTTCACAAGTTAGTTCACAGTTATTACAGCAGTCAAAATCAATATCATACAGATCCCATCTGCAAAACTACAGCTCTTTATCTTTCCGGGCTGGGAGGATTTCTGGAAAGTTCAACTTCTCCCTCTTAACCTCCAACTTGAAAACATCATTCACTATTTTAAGTGAACACTAATACAGGAAGAGAAATCTTGTTTAGTCATTGTTTTCTTCCAGAGACTCAGACGATCAGCATGCCCACCTTCCATATTTTGATGTTTGTCATGTTGTTGGTACAAGACAGTCTGTTGCCATGCCATAGACAACCACACTAGTGATAGTTATGGGCTTCAGACAGTTCATTTATCAAGGTAACAATCCCAGTAATAAGACCATCGTCTTATGACTTAAAATATCTCCCAAGGTCTCATAACCTAATGCCATCATTATGTATGTGTATATGTGTGTGTATGTATATGTATATATATATATATATGTGTGTATATATGTGTATACATATACATATATATGTATATATAAAAATATACCTACCTTTCTACCTGCCCACCTAGCTAGCTAGCTGGCTAACTAGCCATTCATCTACCCACTCACCCACCCACCCACCCATCCATCCATCCATCCATCCATCCATCTATCCATCCATCCATCCATCCATCCATCCACTCTATCTACTTCTGGTATGTATAGATACCCACACACCATGGCACATGTGTGGAGGTCAGAAGACAACTTTCAGGAGTCAGTGCTTGCCTTCTACCTTGTTTAGGTGGTGTCTCTCTAATTTCTGCTGCTTCTTCAAGAATAGCTAGACTGGCAGCTTCCAGATGATTCCACCATCTCTGCCTCCCACCTCATAACAGAAGCAGTGGGATTACAGATGCATGCACCCTAACTGGGGGTTTTTCTGTAATGTGGTTTCTGAGGGGCCATACTTGGGTCCTCAGGCTAACATAGACTGTACTGTTACCTATTGAAATGTGTCTACAACTCCTGACACAATGATTTTAAGAGAGTATTAGCATGTGAACTTGGAAAGAAGACCAATAGCATCCTTCACATGACCTGATGCCATTCCACGATGAACAGCTGAACACTACAGCCTCTCTCTAGGACGTTCTTCAAAGACAGTGTAAGAGAATCCCCCTGACAGGCAGAACTTTGAGCTGCAATAAGGCTTTTATTTTTCTTGAGGGACTAGATAGTCAAATACAATCGTATCTTGTTGTAAACCACAACAGTGGCTTGGGGGGAAAGTTGGTTTAAAAATTAGTAACAAAGAAATTTACCAATGAGTATATGAATAGACACCTATGAATGAGCAAAGAATGTGAGGATATATTGCTGACACATTCATCTCACTGAATCAACTGTAGCACATTATAAAAGAGCCATCCTGAAGGAGAAGGGCATTAGAGACTTCCATGCACCACAGCCATGACTTTGCTATGACTGCCATGAGCATCTACTGTGACACCAGCCGAAACCAACCAGGATCACAAAATATAGATAGAAATGGGCCCTCCGTGGATTTGTAAAATCCTTTTTCCATACAATAGGCCCGGAATCCTCCTGGGATACAGCTTCAAGTGAAGGGAATCTCTGCCATTACTAGATCTCCCGCAATTCTATGATAGCTGGCTTGATTGAAAGATGATATTTTCAACATAACAGCTAGGGACAATGTCTTCTAGGTGTGAGTAAGGTTTACCAGAAGAATATGAGCACCCATAGATGACTTTGTTCCCATATGCTCTACTGGCCTGGTTTTAGTTTAAAATAAAAAGATGTTTCTACCAGTAAATCCAACTTCAGTCTGATACCTGACCAACTTAGATGTCTCTATCTTATAAATCAACAACCATATAAATGAGTCCCCATTTCCCTAGGTAACTGGTCCTGACTTTATGGGAAATTCAACTGCTACTCCACAATACCAGTATGTTAGAGGGCTTCTCAGCATCTCTGTGTCCTGGAATTAAGATAAGTGGGAAACTACCATCGTTACCACCCAGCACAGAGAGCCTGGGCTAGGTCCAGAGTTCCTGGGGGCAATGCCCGACATCATATTGCATCTTGAAGAAAGTTAAACAGCTAAAATGCATCCTAAAGGCAAAAGAATCACAGAAGACAGTGCAAAAAGTAAGTTATACAAAGAAGCGTAGACCTTAGGCCCACTGCAGACGCTGTTACTGCAGCCATACTCGGACCTTCTTTAACAAGTTGACTATCTTTCTCTGAGATGGTGGAAATGATAGGGGGCAGAGAAGAGTGTACTCTGGATTCCCTGGAGGTTGGCATAATGGCATGGTCCTTACTGTTTAAATCACGCTAATCCAATAGCCTGAGTTCTGAAGTAGTCTAGAGTCCAAAGCCACTCAAGTGTCATTGCATCTCCCAAATGACCCATATCTCAGATTTTGTAATTTGTACAACTTGATTCCTTTCTTTCCCTATCATACGTCTGCACCACCTACAATGCTCTCATTTAATTTTTATCACAGTACTACATTTGATAAGGTTATATGACAACATTCAAGAAGACTTTAACTTACCTTTCTATTAAAGACATTACTGAGAGTTGTTGGTTATTACTTCTGTTATTTTTTTCCTTGACTATAGAGTAATTGTCATTTATTACTCACTCTTTATTTATTTGGAAACTCAGTGCAGTTTATGGAGATAGAGCTAGGTACCATATTCACAAAAGCAGAGTTTTAACTGTTAATTTCATGTGTAAATATAATTGGATCACAGGTTGCCCAAGACACTATCAAAGGCTGTATTCCTGAAGGTGTTTTACAGTGATGACAGCATTTTATTTTAATTGTCTCACTATCCTTCAAAGCACTTTCATGAAAGATCCACCTGATTGGGCTCACAGTTTGAGGATAAAGTCTATCACAGAGGAAAAAGCATGGAGCAGAAGAGCCTGCTGGCCATCTTGTATTTGGAGTTTAGATGACAGAACAATGAATGTTCGTGATCCATTCCCTTTCTGCTTTACATTGAACCTACATGTTGGTACTACCTATATCTAGAGCTTGTCCTAAGACTACCTTAGAGAAACAAGTCTCTCTCTACAGCATGAAAGACAGTGTCAAAACTAACAAGAGATGACTGAAGGGAGAATTCTGTTACCTTTCTGATCAACAGCTGTAAAGCCCATCATTGATCTTCCTTTGCCCTTGGATTAGGACTGAACTGTTACCTCTGCAGAGTCTTGGCTGGCAGGTGGAAGGCCTTGGAATACTGCAGCCTCCACAGCTGTATGAACCAATTTTCCTAATGAGCCAATTTATACAGGTCCATTCTCCAGCTTTGAGTTAAATGCCTTTCTTATTTGTCTTATGTGTGCCTGTTCCTCCCCCTCATGGTAACCACTTATTCAAATGCAGCCTAATTGCCAGGTTGCTTTTCAGTGCGGCTGTCCCTATAATTCTGGAAATGTACATATCTTTCCCTTGTAATTGTGCCTGCAGTATCCACTACCCTTCCCTGTAAATTGATGCTTCAAGAATGTCTGCTGCATTTATTTAAGTTTGTCTTATGTGACATAATGCCTTAGAGCAGTTGCTCAAATTACTGGCTAGTTCTGAATAGAATAAAATGGTTAGGTAAGGTCATGTCTCGTACATGCTTAAATTGGAGTTGGAAGACTGAATTTCATATGAGAAATCTTTCAGTAGTGTTTTCAAAATTAATCAAGCAATGTTATAAGTAAATGTGAAATGAGAAAAACCACATACATATTTTATAGAGAAATTTAAAGTCTCCCTTTGGTTTAGCTGAGTAAGTCTAGCTATCTGCATATACTCTTGGTCAAAAGCTAGAAATTGTGTGTGTGTGTGTGTGTGTGTGTGTGTGTAGGTAACACACACACATATAAAACTGATGAACATGCTCTTAAATTTTACTAATTTAAAAGAAATAACTGTATTTTTTTCAATATTTACCCAATCCATCCTCAATAGGAACAAGTGAATGCTAGACCTTCGATTTTAAGAAAATGAGAAAATATCATTGACTCTGCCATCTAGAATGATGCCTTGGGCTCATATAAAACAAAATAATATGTTTAGAGTATGTTATGAAATAAAACAAAAATTGATGTGTGTTAAATGTGCTGAGCCAGGCATGATGTTTCATACAACTGCCATGGTGGATTGCCTCAAATTCAAAGGTACTCTTGGCCTTTGTGTTAAAAAAGAGAAACAAAATGAGAAATATGTGTTGGATTTTTCTTTACTGCCTAAAAGATAACAAGGCAATTCAAGAATAGATAAAATCCCCTATTCTTGCTCCATCATTTCAGAAATGACTCAGAATTACCAAGGATGTATTAAAAATAACTTTTCAAAATCATTCAACTCTGAAGCTGAGCACATATTGAATTTCTGCTAATAAGCTTTGATTTGGGAACCTTAAGATGTGCTTGATAAGAAAAGGAAATAAACTCAGAGAAAGACAACTACGTCTTTAGAGTGTTTTGTTTTTGTTTTTGTTTTTAATTTAAGAAAAACACTCTCCTCCCTCCCCCATAGGCCTATTGAATGGTGGTCATTTCTCAGCTGAGGTTCCCTTCTTCCCAGGTGACTTGAGTGTGAGTCAAATTGTCAACTAGGACTATCTATGACTACTTTGTAAGTAAAACTCCAGAGAGGGTGAGGAATGTGCTAAAGAGCACTTGTCTGGAGAGTGATTCAGCCAGTTCTTCCCTGACCACACCCACATCCCTCCTCCACCTTCCCAAGCCAGTTGGGCTGTGAAGACAAATCATTCATTGGAAGATCCTATTCATAGACGCAACTTTACTCTCTTCTCTCTGTACCCCACTCCCATCTTTAAATACTCTAATTAAAGGTGACTTTGGATGTGCTTTTAATACCAAGTACAAAGAAACTGCAGCTTTGCCAGTTTTTGTTCCAATGACTGAATCTTGTAGCCAGCATTAGGGTTTTTTTGTTTGTTTGTTTTTTGTTTTTGTTTTTGTTTTTTTTCCTGTTACTGTTACAAATGCATCTTAAAGGAGGAACGGTTTCTCTGGGCACAGTCCCTCTGCACAATAAAGTCTTCACAGTTGGGAGGTAGAGCCTGCAGCTCACTTTGTTTTCTTTTTCATTCAGCCTGGGGATCCAGCTGATACAATGCATATTCATCTTTTATCTTCAGCTAAACCTCTCTGAAAACACCCTCAGAGACTTGCTCAGAGGTGTGTGTCCTCAAGGATTCCCTATTCAGTCACATTGTCAATGACTGACAGTCACACATCCTTTTAACCAGGATGAGGACACAGTGAGGCCAAGATGGATCTTCATGGCCATTGGACCACTCTGGGCTGCTTCTTTTCTGACTTTTTCCATCCAGGACTTTCTGCTCATGCCTGTGTTTTTAAGCATTTAGCCCCACATGTGTAAGTTTGAGGGAAAAGCAGAATTTAAAGAACTCATGGCCTGACAGCATCTTTCAGTCTTGAGGTATCTGGCCTTTCTGATCTTCATCTTCCAGACATTACTTTTGTCTGCTTTATTATAGGCCTGCCCTGTGGAACATATTCAGCAGAAACAAGAAATCTATGTCTGCCAATCTCTCTCTGGGGCAGAGGCTTTGCTTTTCCCTTCTCATTTTTAATTCTGCCTTACAGCTTGTCATTCATCCATCCTAATGTTCCTATGCATCCATTAAAGACCTTGGTGTGAACCTTGGTGCTCAGCTATGGGGATGAGCTGAGTGAATGCAGAGTGCCTTCCATATCACAGCTGAAGGTGACAAACATATCAAAGATGGCCTCATGCATGTCACTCATGGCAAATATGATAATCTCAATCATCCTCAGGTGTATATGGTACTCAGAGGGAAGCCCATTTATTAAGGAGAAAAGGGCTTCTGTCCTGTGGGTACAGAAATGATGCATTTTATGAGGACTGCATCTAATGAACAAGAAGATGCTGGGGCAGAGAGAGAGGGGGAGAGAGAGAGAGAGAGAGAGAGAGAGAGAGAAACACAGAGACACAGAGACAGAGAGAGACAGAGAGACAGAGAGAGAGAGGGAGAGAGAGAAACAGACAGAGACACAGAGACAGGGAGAGACAGAGAGAGAGAGAGAGAGAGAAACAGACAGACAGAGACAGAGACAAAGAGGCACAGAGACAGAGAGAGAAAGAGAGAGAGAGACACAGAGAGAGAGAGAGAGAGAGAGAGAGAGGGAGAGAGAGAGAAACAGACAGACAGAGACAGAGACACAGAGAGACAGAGACAGAGAGAGAGAGAGAGAGGGAGAGAGAGAGAGAGAGAGAGAGTCAATCCATTCATCAGTCTCAGGACAGGGACTATAGGACTCACTGTGAATGGTGTCCAGCAGTCCAGATGCTTTCCTCTACTGGAGTCATAGTGCTGTTAATTCTGCCAGAGGAGAACATTTCAACCTTGGTGACATGAACAATAGAACACTCTCACCTTGTAGTCGACAGGCCTGGAACTCACAGAGATCTGCCTACCTCAAGTGCTAGGATTGAAGGCATGTAGAGTCATGCCTGGCTTCCTACTGCCTACAAGAACTAAGTTTCTTGCTAGGCTAGAATCATGTGGAGACCATGGTCCAGTGTGGACTGTATTGTGTTGATCAACTCTATCCTCACTGTGAATCTCTACTAAATAAGAAAAAAGAAGCTCCTGGCACTCTGAAGATATTAACCAGATCTACGAACTTGTCAGAGAAAGCACCCTGTGACTGCCTCTGTTTCCCTCTTTTGCAAGCATTTTCCTTCTCTGTTTTTCATATGTTTCCTTTGAGAGGCACCAGTCAATAATGATTAAGGGAATGGTGTCAGTCAGGGCTAATTTCCAGAATAGACTTGTGTGATATGCTACTCAGGACATATTCTTTAAGGGTGAATGGTAACATCATGGGTGGGCTATCAATTACTGCAATCAACTATTACATGGACCAGTGCAATATCTCCCAACCTCATGCTTCTAAATCTGAAAATTGCATAAGTCCACAGTTATAGAGGAGACTTCCTTTTTTGATGACTTCCTGAATATTTTTTGACCATCTATTCTAAAGATAGCAAATAGTCTCACAGTTCTTCTAAATGACTCTTTTGTTTCTATCTGGGATATGTCAAACATCACTTGTGCAAGCAGGTCTGATTTGTGTTGTGTAAAAAATCCTGACCGTGTTATGAAATGTTATTCATATTTTATTTTGATGATCTTCATGATACTCTGCTCCAGGACAGCTACTGGTCAGCCCTAAATCTAGCCACAAACCTCTATGTTATCTTACAGAGCTGCCCTGCCCCTCCATATCAGCCACGCCAGCTGCTCACAGGCTGTTGGAAGCATGCACGCTTTCCAGAGCTACCACCTCCCCACAAATGTTTATTTAGCTTGGCCCCTTTCCTAAGAAATTTACAAAGTTCTAGGGTTCAAACCCAAGTTCAATGTACATTCCTGAATTCTTACTGATTGTAATGGCTATAATCAAAGGCATTTCACGTCACCATCACCAACAGGTTCCATGGTTTACAAGGATGTTGGAAACATAGCCCTAGGGAATGGCATTAATTTTATGGGCTGGAAAACATACTTCTATCGATCTATAATGTGTTGCATAAAGTGCATTGATAGAATTAAAACATAGTGAAGAAAGTACCACTCTTTTTCTCACAGATCTACATAAGAACATGCCTAGAGAAGGATGCCATTGGAGTGTTGGCTGTCCATGAGCTAATCAATATAGACTCAGTATGGGTAAGGAAACTCATCCTTGTAAAAGCCAGTTTTAGGAGAGGGAAAAAGCTGTCACTTGTTGTCTGTTTTCATGTGGTTAGCACTGTGTTTTCGTTTTTCTTGCTGTTCTTCTTCTCTGTATTTATTTTTTCCAGAAGAGTGGAAATGGTTTTGAGGCTTATATTAAAACTCCTAGGAAAAACTCAAAACCACCAACAAACAAAAAGCATCCAAGATAAATCACCAAGACAAGAGATTTGCAAGATGTTAGAAAGTGCCAGCTTCCTTCTTGTAAATCTAAATGCAAAGCAGAGTTACGTTAAAGTAAGCTCAGTATTACATTGTTGCCTAAAAATCAACAGCGTGACCATTTTCAGCTTTTTCTACAAAATAAAACTATTGTTACCTTTATCACTAATCGTATTTGCCAACTACCACTGGAGGCAGTGTGTGTCCACAGCTTTGTCTCAGCCAGAGCATCTTTATATATAGTCAGTTTACACATGTTCACATATTAGCATCTTCAATAATCCATTCCATCCTTTCTCAAGGCAATAAAAAGTCCTCACATTTTGCCATCATTCGATGTTGACTAACCTCCAAAAACCTGTGTGTTAAAAGCTTGGTTCCCATCTTAGCATAGTTAATAAGTGATGGCAATTCTTTAAGAGGTAGGTTCATGCTGGACTTATTACATTAGGGCCAGGTCATCCAAAGAAATGTGGGACTGCCCTTCTTCCTACACTTTGTTTATGGACCATAAAATGAGTGGTTCTGTGTTGCCACAACCTCCTACTGTGCAAACCCCATCCCTTCTAGATACAAACACTGGGGACAATACCATGAAGCAAAATAATTCTATATGATGGGTAGATGGATGGATAGACAAATGGACGGATGTATGTATGTATGTATGTATGTATGTATGTATGGATGGATGGATGGATGGATGAATGGACAGATGGATGGATGGATTGGATAGATAGATGGATGGGTGGGTAGATAGATGGACAATGAATGATGGGGTGGGTGGATAGATGGATACTAAATGATGGGGGTGGGTAAATGGATGAGTGGATGGATGGATAGATGGATGAATGGAGGATGGATTGATAGATGGATGGATGATTGGATAGATGGATGGACAGATGGAAGAAACAAGCATGAGATGAGAAAGCAGTGATACCTGTTGCTGCACTCAGGTTTGATAGCCAACATCTCTGGTTATCTCTGTGTGTGAGCTGCTGCCCTGATAATTAGCTGCAGATGAAAGCTTAAATCATTGAGAGGTCACAGAAAAGCCTCCCCAGACATCTGCTCATGGAAAGAAACTTTCCACCATTTAAGTCGAGAAATGTATCTTCTCAGTCTTCATACAGTACAGACTCATGTACTTATACTGTCAGTCCACAGAAAACATGCAATCTATCTACGCAAGGATGCTTCTGACTGGAAGCATGCAGGCAGCACACTTTATGCTCCTGTCTCAGCCACTCGAGTAACTTTAGAATATTGGACAAAGCCCACCCACTGAGGTCTGGGTTTTCAAAAACTTACACACATGCTATTTTTGTGAGTAATGAAATAGGCTCAAAATTTATACCAAGATGCACTGAAGCAAATTCTAAGCTACTTTGTAGCTCCATGGGACATTTAAAACAGGAATACTGAACAAAACAGAATAACTGGTGTGTTTTGTCATAGAGAAATAAAATCTATCTGTACTGACAAAAAAAAAAGATAAAATAAGTGAAATTAAATTGGGACAAATGTGCCCTGGGGGGACAGAGAACAATGTGTGTCCCCAGGAGTCTATTCACTGCCAAGAATCCAGAAACAGCCAGAACTTCCTCTAAGCTTTCACAGACCCTGACTATATTTACTTCCCAAAGAGAAGTTGCCTCTCAGGTTTAGGGGAGACCATTAGCACCACCTCACTCCCCACGACTTCTGACTGCGGTGGAAGCTCAAAATGGATTGAACAAGATGTTTCACCCTCTGCGATTTAAAAGCCATTGAACCTGGCCCAATCCTGAGCCTCACTTATTATTCACACCCTTGTTGCTGCAGCACTTGCTAAAAACAGAGAATATTTGGAAGGTTTAAACAAATGCAAAAGGGTACAAGCCCAGGCCAGGGGAGGGGGTTGTGGAGGAAGTAGGTTGGGGGAGGGGGAGAACTGGGAGAAGCCCTGGTTGGTAAAGTTCAGGAACTCTGGGGCCATATTTGAGTAAATGACCATGTTTCCCAGCTCAAGGAGAAACTGGCACAATAATTATTTTGTTGATTTTTAAGCACAGGTATATGGGGAGGAAATTACACCTGTTGCTTTTAGCCTAAGGATATCTTCATCTTAGAAACAATGTGCTAATTGTGGAGCTTTGAAAACTCAAAAGACAATGATAGTAATGATTAAGTGAGTCACATCGTCTGATTAAGTGAGTCACATCGTCCACAAACAGCCAACATCTGCATCACATTTTATAGGTTTGAAAATATCTTGGCACATTTGTGCATTCAGTTGGTATACAATTATAGATGCAGTAAGTATTCTATTTTTCCCTTGCTTGATATTATTCTGAAAGTGTGCTCATTTACAAGCCTTGAGAATGTTCAGATTTATTGATTCTGTAAGATAAATAATATGGCTTTTAAGTATGTATTTAGACAATGTATTTGGGTTACTTTTATTATGAAATATTTTATTATAAAAAAATTCAGGTCTAAGCAGGCTTAGAAATAATTATTAGGATATGTATGTATGTATGTATGTATGTATGTTTGTATTTATGTATGTATAATGCCAGAGTGCATATTTAAAGAAGTTAAGTTATTGGGACAGAAACAATAAGAACAGGTATTTGTTTTGGAGTGGCAAGGTACTACAGAGGCAAAGCCAAGGCTCTGGGGTAGACAGACCAGGACTTGGGCTCTGGCTCTGTTTCTGCACTATGGAATTGGCCAGGTTTCATGCATTCTTTATATTTGGAGTTTTCTTCATGAGTACATTGCAAATAAAAGTAGCAATGCCTTCTCATTTATTATACAATGTTCTATGAAATACTGTTCCTTGGTTTTAAAAAAGCAACATGTGAAATCAGCACTCAGTAACTGATAGACTATTTTCATTTTAAGCTAAAATCATATCCAGTGTGCAAAGCACTCACTCTGATCCCAAAATTTGACCCATATCCCCATGCCTAGTTTCATATGAGATTGTGTTTGAGAGTGGATAGTGGCTCTAACAGCTAAGGATGAGCTGACTCAGCTGGTTTGCTCTGGTATATATTTACTCTCTAGCCTGGCCTGGAGACTGAGAAGTAAATATGTCACGTGGAACATGGTGAAGAACGGCCTTTAGTGCCCTCAAAGACAATAACCAACCATAGAGTACAGGCCATAAATGCTGAGGACTTGCCATCAACTTTCCAGGCTCTCTATGCATCAATGGCCCAAAGTCTGATTACACTGCAGAGATTTGAGAACACGGTCTGGGTGGAGTACCTTCAAAGCCTGTGAACCTAAGTCACCCGTAGCCAAAATCCAGATGATTCCAAATGCTGTGCAGTATGAGTGAGGACAAGCTCTCCACTAGCTCTGTCCCCAGGGAGAGGCCCAGAGATGCTCTGTTCTAATAACTTAACCCTCTAACCCACGTAATGCATAGCTGTAAACAAATGACCCCTTAAATTATATATTTGACTTACAAAATGACATAAGGACAATCAATCATCTTTTTAATTTTTACACTCAGTTATTTGGTGGGTGTGTACAGATGTACACAGTTGCCACGGTGTTCAAGGAGAAGACAGAGAACTGGAAGTCGGCTCTCTCCTTACACCATGTGCATTCCAACCTTGGCAGCAAGTGCCTTCTGAGCCATCTCGTCTACGTACTCTATTTTTCTTCACTGCTTCATGTGAATATATCACTGATTTGTTTTTTAATGTAGAGTCTCTAACGCCACAGACAGACCCCAAGCTGGCTACATAGCCAAGGATGGTTTTCTGTTCCTGATCCTAGCACTTCTTCCTCCCAAGAGCTGAGATTGCTGGTGTACACCACCACATCTGAGTTGTTTTTGACCTATATTTTAAATACCAATATTACTAGGGGTTCTATTTATTACACACCAACCATGTGTCATGTACACACACACACACACACTTTTTCCATACAGTCTGCTGATTAACATGTCTTAGTTATTTTTCTATTGCCATGACTAAGCACCATGACTAAAGGAACCTTATAAAAGAAAGCATTTAATTTGGAGCTTATGGTTTCAGAGTTAGAGTCCATGACCTTCATGCTAGAGAGCATGGCAGCAGGCAGGCATGGTACTAGAGCAGTAGATGAGAGCTCACATCCTTATATGCAAGTAGAAGACAGAGAGAGCTAGCTGGGAATGGTAGGATTTGAAACTTCAAAGCCTACCTCCAGTAGCACCTCCTTTAACAAGACCATACTTCCTAACCCTTCCCAACAGTGTCACCAGCTGGGGACCAAGCATCCAAATCTATGAGCCTTTGGGAGCCATTCTCATTTAAACTACAATACATGAAACACAGGCAAACCAGGCCCACTGATTTGTCTTTGAAGTTGAGAGTAAGAGATGAAAGAATGAAGAAAGGGAAAGGGACTATGCTCTTCATCACCTGGGGCTTCCTAGTCCAAATGCATCTTGGTCCAGACCCAGCTCAGGAGAGTCAAAGCCACAGCCCTGGAGGCCTCCATGCAAATAGTGTGGTAAACAGCCCATAGCTGATAAAACCACCCCACTGTTACACTTGCACAAAAGCTTCAGGGCCAACTAATATGTTGATGTAAAGAACTTGGAACACACCCAAGCCTCTACGGAGTACCATTTACTCTACTTAGGTTAGGATCCCCACTGTCTTTCAAGTTCAGGGAGTTAGTGGACTTTTAGGGAGTTCCCTGACTCAGCTGCAAGCATGGTGGGGGCCTCCTTCCTTTGTTCCTGAGCACTCTTTTCCTGTGAGGGACAGCACCACAAATAGAGCTGTACCTCCCTTATTCCTGCTGGGGAGCTGCCCCACCTCCTACACTAACTTAATTTCAGGGTCTTTTTGGCTGCCCTCTACCTCCGGCTTCTTTCTCCACTCTGAACTTCAAGCTCAGACCTGTCCAGCATCTCTTGAGGCATCCGCCTATGGACCCAGGGGTTCTGTATTCCAGACTGTACCACAGACTTCCAAATCTATGGGGAGTCTTTCTGGTGATCTTCCATCCACCTTACAGAGCAACCAATCCTAACACTTGGAGGATCAGCAAGAAATCTGCTGCTTGGATGGGGTTTACAGGAAGAAACCTTTTTGGATCTCTGCCCAGTCTGTTGTTCCCTCAGACCTTTACTGATCTCCTCTAATATAGATCTGGGATCTCTCCAGTTAGCATCTAGCAAGACAGTACCTCCTCCCCACACCACAGCAACAGACTATGTCCCAGTCTGTTAACTTGACGATCAACACACTTTCGTATGTAAGTAATTCACTTTCTGTAAACAGCTAGGTTGTTCTCCAATGCATATAAACATAATAAGCCAAAGACACTTTTTTTTAAAGCCTAACATCATTGCCCTCAGTATGTAATATCAACTTTCTCTTATATAGATACAGTCTAAGCGCTTACCAATGATAAACCCAATTCTACACTTCCATTGATCAGTGTTTTTCTCTCTGTCTCTCTCCATGTCCTGTTCCTTATTTCCATAGTGTTGCAACTTTTCAACATCCAGTTTGGTAGACTTGTCTCAAAGATTTCTCTGTTTGGGTTTGTAAATTACCATAATGTACCACCAAACTCACTTCTCTCCTAAAAATGTCATGCGTACAATTCCCTCTACCAGAAAATCAATTCCATTTAGCCCTCACTAATAAGGTTTTCTTTGAATGCAGGTGCACAGTTAAGGGTGTGTGTGTGTGTGCATGTGTGAATGTGTATCTGTCTGTCTGTCTGTCTGTCTCTGTGTGCACTGTCTGTCTATGTGTATCTGCATCTCTATATGCATGAATAGAGCAGTTTAAAACAATTGTCTCTGCAAACACTGTCTGAGAAACCATCACCACGTATAACTAACCCAGACTACCTTCCTTGACTTAGAACCATGTGTGACATGCCTGATGCTAGACCCAGATACCCTGAAAGAAGTAGACAGCCTTTTACTACAATATTCTTAGTTATCTATCAGAAAGACTTCCTTTCACAGGCCCCCTCACTTCCCAGGCTTCCCTTATCAAGTACCTGCCATTGTGAGACACCCAGCCACAATAAAATGTAGCCACCTCCTGTGCTACACATCTGCTTGCCGGGGTGCATGCTGGGACTCTGATGTTGATGGTTACAGCCCTGCCCCCGACAGTGTATCCCCTGTGATATCCCTGTAGTACACTCACAGTGGTACTCATGAGGTCCTCAATAGTATCAACAACAGTTTTTGATATCCAGGGAGGAAAAAATAAAGACACGCAGCAGCTATAACATTCTCTGGGGACATCTGCTAGGAAGCTACACCCTTGAAGAAAGCTTGGCACCTGGCACGCCCCCAGGCAGTAACATACTTCCATCACTCTCAAAGCAACTGCTTCTGAGCCATTCCCCAGGAACAAGCGCTCATGGTCTGGAAACCACACTGAGACCTCCAAGGGGTGAGAGCTCAGGGACCCTTCCTCCCTCACCTTCCAGGGAAACATTTTTCTAGTTCCCATTTGCTGGGATATTTGGCCAGTGATTTTGGGGCTGGGTAGTTACTAATTCTCACTTCTCATAGATTCGCTTCCTGGTGGAGTCAAGGCCCACGCTCCAGGAGAGGCTCTTCTGGCAGGGTCTAAAGGCAATATGAATGACAATACTCACTGTTTAATCTAAGCAACACATTAACTACAAATGCTTAGAGGTCTGGGGTTCAAACCCACAATGAGTCAAACACTTCAGCAATTGGTCACACAACTCAGCCTCATCTCCAAGGCAGGCATAGCTTGCCTCCCACGTCCTCATGTAATGCAGACATGCTGCAGAGTGCAGAGTACCACATAGCCTGGAGGCTGCTCCCTTCTTCACACTGAGAGAGGTCCGATAGGATTTGTCAAGGTCCTTCCGATTCTGATCCCAAGACTCTCCTGACTCAGGTGCCCATCTCTGGGTACTACTAACTCCTTCAGGTAGCTGCGTGAAGTTTTATTTTTGTGGCACTCTATGCCCTGGCTACTTCATGAGCTATCAGGGGCCTCCGCAAGTTTCTGGGCTTGTACAAACATCAACTTCCTAAGCAGACTCTAATACTACCCATGATTACCAGTTAGCCTTCTCACAGCTACAGAATAATGCCATTCCCATAAAAACAATGAAAAAAAAGTTAAAATCACTTTTCTTGTCAGCTATGTCGCCTGAGGCAAATCAGCAAATAGAAGAGCTTGTCTAGGTGACAAGCATAGACTACGGTTATTCAGAAATGGACATGGCTCTATGATAATAGTTTCACAGAATCCTCCACACAGAACTCACGAGTAGTAATGAAGTGTTTCAAAGTCACTGGAGAGCCATGAGTCGGTGGCTGGTACTCATAACATTGGAAGAGTTCTTTAGCAAATATGGCTATATTTATATCTATATAAATCCATATATATGCTTTGTCTCCAAAGTCTAACTTTTCAGAAATAAAAGGTAGGAGTGGAAGATAGTAGTTCAGTCCTATAAGTACTGCATTAGGGGAGATGAGGTAACAGGATCACGAGTTTGAGGCTAGCCTTCATCGTGAGACTGTCTCAAGAAAAAAAAAATCAAGTGAAAGAAGAAATAAAACTGTCTAATGTGGAGACAGGGAAGTCAATAGACCACTCGACTAGAACGCAATCAGAATCCAACTAATAAAAGTAAAGTGTGACCCAGGCCACTGATGTCTGGACAGGCTGAGAAGCAAAGCAGACTGTTAAAATGCTATGTCTAATCTTGATAAGTGCATATTATTCAAAGAAAAGAGAGAGAAGCCTAAAACAGCATGATCAATACAACCACCCTTTGTTCCATGTACATATGATTCTAGATATGCAGCTCTGAAGACTCTGAAGTGAGGACACAGGAAAACATTGATTGAATGAAAATTGCTTACACCGTACACACAGAATTAGAGGTGTCCTTTTATACACCAGAGCTTCTTTTATTCTATTTTAGGAAGCCTTAACTTCCATAAAAATAACTTCTTCATGAGGGCCAAAGGGGAAGTCGGGGTAGCGAATTGCCCTCTCAGCTTCACCCAGAGTGAGGTGCCCAGCAGGCCAGTTAGCTACAGACTCTCTCCAACTTACAATGTTAAATAACCTGTCCAACTGTTTCAAAATGAAGATATGAATTTTAATCAACAATTTCTGAGTACCACTTCCAATGGCTACAGTAAGCTCAGCATTGATTTTTAAGCATTTTTAAGACATTCACGTGTTGAACATTCTGCTCTGGGTATCTCACATGGGGGTTGGCAGCTTTTGTCACTACAAGTTACATGAAGCCACTGGGAAATAGACTTTCCTATGTAATGTGTTAACAACCAGATAGCAGAGAAGTGCTGGGGACCAAGCCACAGTAAGACAAAACCACTGTGGGGTAAAGCCACTGATGGCCAAATACTAACTGTGGACAGTTTTCTGGCTCATCAGGACACTGAACAGAGCTCAGACCCACTTCCATCAGGCTTTGGAAAAACCAAGTACCTGAACTCAAGAATCAAAATGAAGGAAATCACTAAATCATGATCTTAGGAAATACAACTCAAAACAGAGCCTGTTCCTCAAATTCCAGGTTGCATGAACATCACAGGATTTTGCTGTTGGGCAGTCTGATGAGTATGTCTAGAATAAGCATAAAGGCCCAGATGTTATCATTTGTTACATTCTGTTGGATGATGTTACTGATGCCCAACCATGGATCACAACCTGATCTGCAGGGCATTGGGCTAAGAGATTATTGGAGTTCACTGTGGTCAGCAGCTCTAAGGTGCTTTGCTTTATTAAAGCTAAAAGGTGGTCCTTAAAGGTAGGGACAGCAATAAACTCAGCTGGCTTCTTTCCAGCAACATATTTAATTATGATCCAATGACAACATTCAAACACTTCTAAAAGAGTTGAAGAAGCCTGAAGTTCAGGTCTGTCACCATTCACATTTCAATGCAAGAGCATAGACATATAAAACTGACCAGTATAATGATATCCAGTATATTTCAACTTCAATACAATGAGTATCAGGAATAAGAAGACTGTGAATTCAGCAGAGTCCTAAGTTCTTCCTCTAGAACTGTAAGAATATATTATGTTGACAGATTAGTTTGTATGCCATCATTTAGAAAAGCTGTGTATTCTTATGGATGCCCTTCCAACCAGTAGTATGGTATCACTCTCATCTCTAGCTGAGCCATAGCAAGAAAGCAAGAAACCTATGTATAATGAATAACAGTAGTCAAAGGTCAGTGGCAAAAAAAGATGGGGGATGAGTTCACTCTGTAATGGTGCTATGCTTGATTTGAAGTGAATTAAACTAGCAGAGCCCATGCCCTTGAGCAGTTTGTAATCTGAGATCAAAAAGGGAAAAGATATTGCCTTTGCTGTCCAAGAAAATAAAAGAGGTTGGAGTCTTTGTCACAGAGCACATCTGTGACACAGCTTAGGGGAATTTACAAGAAAGCAAAGCAAGATTGAACTGCCTCATGAGGAGATCAGTAAAAACAGTTGCCTTACTTTTTCCTCTCACTCAGAAAGCTACCTTCCCTTACAAATGGCTTGAAAGCAAATATTCTCTGTTAACAGATAAGTTGGTTACAGTTTCAACATCTTTGCGGATCGTTTAAAACACGTGCATGTCTTCCCATCCTTCATTTCTTTAAATGCGATCGGGATGAAAATATCAGACAATATATACAGCTAGTAGGCCATGACCCTAATTAAAGAAATGTCCCCCAGTGTGCCTACATAGCTCCTCCAAAGAGCACAGTATGAAGGATGTGGTACTTGGTGTTGGTCTTCCATTAACAATGCTTCTGGGGAGGGGTCCAAAGCAGGTAAAGCTGAGGAGGCGAAGACAGAAGAGACACAAGTAGAGAAGTTATTTTAAATCCCCTATCAAATCCTATTATGGGGACACAGCCATTCCCACCCTCTTGTCCATTTAGGCAACACCAAGAATCAAACAAAATGTACAAGAGAAAACACATTAGGTTTCATTAAGTCCATCCCTCTATGTCCATCTTCAGAATGACTCTAACAGAGGACAGTGCCTGATAGCCATGCTTCTTCATAAAATACTATTTGTGCCCTGGAAACTCGCAGCTACAACAAGCCAGAGGGTCGTCATTAGAAGGGGAAAACAAGATGTCTTAAGAAAAATAACCTGAATAGATTTCATGTGGGCAAGGGATTCTCTCTCCTACCTCCTCCTATCTCTCATGCCCAGCCTGCACCTGCATGATTACCTAGTTATGTCTCTGAGATTTCTCCCCAGACTCCCATAAGAGCCTCCTGATTTAAATGTACAGATTTTAATTTGATACATCTGTAAATATTTATTTTCTGTATTAAAAGACCATATCCTTGTAATGTAAATGTTACTTATACATTGCCTTGTATCCAGGTGTATAATATTCTTCATTTGTCAAATAAATATGACACAGGGTACTATCAGAGTGAGTGATTGGGCCTCCTTTCACTTAGACTCATAATGAGAATGATGTTTACTGAACCAGGGGGACATAAGCTGCACAGGATTCAGACTGTAACTTGAGGTCCTTATCTGCCATCTAGAATATGTTAGAATATAAGGCGATGAGACACAGTGAAGATAGTCTTTTTTCTACCAGCCTCTTCATATAGCTGACCCCACGGACAAGGGCAAATATCATTCACATGTTCAATTCTCTGCCTGTGTTTCTCCAAGTTCTTTCAAATGTTTTGTTCCAAGACAGCAACTTATTTTCCATCTTACTCTACTGAGAGGGGCTTATCTCTCTTTTCTTTAATAGGAGTTTACTATAACTGTTCTTTAAAATTTGGCCCCTTTGTTTTAATGACATTTGATTGACTTGTTTCTGGTCTTTCTCTGGCATCTATCGAATACAGTGGTAGAGGTCATAAGACTCCAAATTCCTAAACCCTGATTGGTCACCTGATAGAGCTCCCATTGGCTCTATCTACTCTGCTTCAAAGCTGGTCAGATTCTCAATTTCAATCATTTTCTACTGATACTTGAAATCTATCTCTTGTCTAACAATTGAAGGAAACTGGGATACACACCTCAGCCTGAAAGAACTTTGTAATTGAAATAACCTAATAGCCCTGTGCAGGTTGTATTGGAGGCATAGAGATTAGAAGCAAACACCCACTGCTCAGGCCCTTCTACTCCTGGCCTATTTTATGTGCTGAAATAGGAGTCAAATATCTCCTAACTCAGCTTGATGCTCTAAGATGTTCAAGTACAAAGATCATACAGGAGATCATTAACCCAAAGTCAAAACAATGGGTTTTCCAAGAAGTTACATTTTCGCCTACCATCAGTTAGTGTGATTTTTCTGGGTGGCATTGAGATCAAGTCAAGTCTATCCAGTGATGGTCCCCAGTGTACAGAGTGAAGTGGGATATAATTATTTTCTCTATCAGGAGAATATGTTACTGTCTATCAAATTATTCAACTTCTGCAGGGGATGAGCTTCGGCTCACTCTTTATGGCACTGAACTTGCCATAGGAAAAGAGGGTGAAGGATTCTATACTGCCTCTCAGGAAATTCTACTATGGTATTTAATGCTTTGATTAGAGAGACAGTGATTTAAATCTCCCAAATATCAAAGAGAGAAAGGGAGCCCAGGGCCACCACCACTGCTCTGTGGCTTTACCTAACAGGATGTGAGAAGGGTTACTCATTGAAGCTCTTGGGAAAGGAGGGAAACCTTTGATCTCACACACACATCAGAACTCTCAGTCTATCAGAGACTTTTCCACTGCACTGTGTAACCACACAGGAGGTTTGCAGAGAAGCTGAGAGATAACTTAGAATATTAGAGGGGCTTTATATTTCATATCTCAGAAGGAGTTTGGCTAATATTTAATGCCTGTGTTTCCGTTTCTCCTGAGCTACCTCCTACCACTATTTTACCTGGATAGCAATCCTAGCACCTGAGACCTGCCTGAAGATGTCGCCACTCCTATTTACAAACACTAGTTTGGTTGGCTCCATTCATATTAACTCCTTCTTTACCTTATACCATTTAAACATGTATTCTGGCTACCCTGTGTGGGAGCAAACATGAAAACTTGTAGTTCCCTCATAACAATATATGTAAGGGGAAGCATGAAGTTTGTGTGGAACCCTGAAAATATGCTGTCACTTCATTAATAGGAAGGTCTAGAATGACTTACTTGCACCAATTACATTTTTCTATTTATCAAGACCTTTAGAAGAGCCGAGCCCCATCCACCACCCTACCCCACCTCTCAAAATACTACTCATTGTAAGTTCAAGTACTTCCAGGACAACCATGTAGATAATAGATGAGACATTTTAAGATTAATCATGTAAGATAATCTTACTTTACAATATGCTTTCAATTAGAAATTAAGACTCATGAAAGCTGCCACAAACAGTGAGCACACAGACGGGAAGTGCCGGCGGCTTCCATGGTCCATGCCCCACGGATCTCAACCGGCTTGCAGAGGCTCCAAGAATGTTACTTAGACGCTGAATGGATGAGTCGATTAATTAGTAATCATTTATATTCTGATTGAAATAGGCAAACTAACCCATAACGGGAGAAATTGCTTCGTTATCTAACTTGGAGTATAGAAGTTACCCAAGTGAAACTGAAGAGTACTTAGATAGCTGTCAGCATGCTGGGCATATGTTTCCCACCTCCTGCTCCAGATGGCTTTCCCAGCATAGCGCATCAGTGGGTGAAGAGACCACCATCAAGAACAGAACACAGTCCCCACGCTCCAAGTACCTCCATTCCTTGTTTGTACTTGGTATTGTCCCAACTTCGCATCTGTTTTTTTTTTATGTAAAAAATTGATTTTCCTGCGTCCTATGAATGAGAATGTGCAGCCATGCATTAAAAGAAAACCAAAGCCACCAATGCACCATTGTTTCCAGCAATCGATCATAACATTACAGGCTCTTTTCAAAACCACTTGCGCTCATTTCGCCTTTTTAGAGCCTATGGAGTATTCTTTTTTTTGTTTTTGTTTTTGTTTTTCCGAGACAGGGTTTCTCTGTGTAGCCCCTCCTGTCCTGGAACTCACTCTGTAGACCAGGCTGTCCTCGAACTCAGAAATCTGCCTGCCTCTGGCTCCCAAGTGCTGGGATTAAAGATGTGCACCACCACCACCCGGCTGGAGAGTTCTTAAATGTACTTTTTGTAGACAGATACATAGTATAAACTTTTAGTCTAAAACAAAATTGAACTGACTGCATAATATCTTATGGGTATTCCTTTTGCTTGTAAAAGTGTGGTAATTTCATAACATAATTAACAAAGTATTTTTAAAATGATAAAATCTCTATTTCTTTAGGCTGCCCTTAATTTTAGGTTAGGGAAAAATTAATACATATTTACAAATGTTTTCTTTACTTAAAATCAATCTGACAATTTCTTTGGGTTCGCTGGAGAAATGTTCCCCCAGAGGCTCAGACATTTAAATGCTTGGTCTCCAGTGGTGGTGTTATTTGGGGAGCTTTAGGAGGTGTGGCCTCTTTAGAGAACCTATGTCATGGGTACAGGCTTTGAGAGTATACAGCTTCATACCATTTCTAGTACCTCTGTCCGGCTGGTGATTTCAGTAGACAATGTGAGCTCTCAGCTGCCTGCACTGGCTGACATGCCTTCCTGCCATGATAGAATCTAACCTTCTGGAACCATAAGCCCCAGTAAACGCTTTCTTCCATAGGTGGCCTTGGTGGTGACATTTTATTACAGCAGCAGAAGAGTGCAGGGTTGTTGTATACCTTCTGGAACCATAAGCTCTTTTCTTCCATATGGTGGCCTTAGCGGTGGTGTTTTGTTATACCAGCAGAACAGTAACTGATACATCCCAGAGGGTCATCATACACCTTGTACTCCAATGCCACTTACAACATGCACCATTTTTCATTGTTGTCAATCAACTTGACTCCTCCTCTCTACTGCTTATGCTCCTCAGCCAAATCTAAGTGAAATCACTTGGCACAGTCTCATTTTCTTCTTTTTTTTTTTGTGGGAGATTCAACCCTGAGGCCCCATGCACGCTAAGTAAATATTTCACTGCCAAACTACAGCCCCAACTTTATTTATATATTCTTAGGTCATTGCTTTTAGTGAAATGTAGTTCTTTCCTTATGTAAACAATGAAGATGCTTTAAGAACTAAATAAAGTACTATATTGCTAGATGTTAGTACAAAGATTAGTTTTATATTTAAGAGATAGACATTTTACCTCCCAGTTCTTATGGTTGATCACAGGGAAGAATACCATCCTATCATAGCCATGCAGTGTTACAGCTCCCTGTCCATGGAACTAACACTAATTAAAATGTCTGCATTGTGATTCCAGAGGACATGAAATGTGAAATGGCCTTTCAGGGCAATCCAAATGGGCACTGTGGCAGCAAAAATGACCTGTACATTACTCCATATGTGTTTATTCATTCAGCCAGCTGAATTCATCTAACTAAGGGTAGTTTCTCCGCGGCTTTGTGGCGGATCTGTGCCATTATACAAGTAGTATTTGAAATGGGATCCCCACTATGTAGAGCCAATAGTCTGCTGAGCATATCACTGTGACCTTCTCACTTGACAGGAACACAGCAAATGTGTACCAGAATAAGATAGGGAAAGTGTGGAGTGATCCCAGTGCTGGTGAGGCACTCACCCTGCAAATGCCTGACCCTTCTCTACAGTTCTAGTATGACTTTTCCGTTCTGAGTTCTTGCCAGCTGTGCTGCAGGAGCTGGGAAGCCTTACAAAACTACACTACACAGTACAGCTTTAAGGAAAAGATGTCACTGGGGAAAAAGAAAACTTAATGTGCCAAAAGATGCTGAGAACAGAAAAGATCTCCTGCTTCCCTTCCATATCTCACAGGACCAGGGAATCCCTGTGGCAGGGCAGAACCCCACAGTAATCTTCCTGGGGCAGTTAGATGGGGAGTCTGCTCTCTGAAGATGTGGTCCGTTTGAGTCCCTAGCATTCAGAGGTTAAATGCAGAGAGAAGGCAGAGGCCATTGTTCCCATGTCTCAGGAAAGTCAAGAGAAAATCCTATATGTGTAGTTGGCTTGTGGCCGACAAGACTCAGGAGAACGGGGGATGTGTTTACCCATGGCACTGCTTAGAAGATGAATGGTTACACTCTAGAATCTATCTTACTGGAGTCAGAAATTGCCTAGGCATACTGTGTGGTTTCGGATTTTCCCCGAAGGTCTCTTGGGGTTACTTCCTAAGCTGATCCCTGGACATCTCATCAGTGTTCCTGGGAGGAACTGTGGATGTTGTATGACTATGACTGAGTAACTTTCAAGACTCCAAATAGACAAAAGCCACAGTAAACACTTACATGCAGGTCTCCCATGAGTGTTCCACCCAGGTACCAGGTAACAAACTGACCCTCAGACCTGAGAGTGATCTCAGAGTGACCCCAGCCTAGTTTCGGGAAGGACATGTGAAAGGACATCTCAGAGTCCTACTGGAGCTCAATAGCAGGAGAGGTGATTGGGGCCAAATCATTATTGTTTTCAAAGGCAATATTTAGTAGAATTTACTATCCATCAATCTTGGACATCTACAGAGAGTTAAGTGAAAATACCTTTCAATTCCTCACTCCTCTGCAGTTCCATTAGTCATATTCAATCCTAGGATAAATTCAAAGAGGAGATGAATATTCCTGTCTTAATAAGTGACTCTCACATTAATGGAATCTAGGGGACACCAGGAAAATGTGTATCTCGCAGCATTGTCAGAGGTCACAATCATTAAGTATGTTATTAGTGTATGCTAACTATGCATGGCAATGGGTTTCATTATCACAGATGTACAAGCAATTTGGTCATATTCACATCCTATTCTTGGCATACTTACCAGCACATACTTATTTAAAAAAAACTAATAGAAGGAATGCACAACCTTCCATAATTTCCAAATGAATCAAAATATTTCAGATTTTAAAGTTAAACTGGAATGGCACTTTTATCCCGGCATGGACACACAGATACCAGTTTTTTCTTTCTGTCTGAAATAAAGATACAAACAGATCAACACCCCAAACTACCACTATTCAAGAACTTAGACCTCTAGATCTCAACATTCCTAATGTTGTGACCCTTTAATACAGTTCCTCATGTTGTTGTGACTGCCAACCATAAAATTATTTCTGTGGCTACTTCATAACTGTAATTCTGTCACTGTTACAAATTGTAATGTTAATATATGTGTTTTCCAGTGGTCTTAGGTAACACTGAGTCGTGACCTATAGGTTGAGAACAGCTACCCTAGACCATCGGCATAATGACAGTGACACCCAATGTGTAAGAAACCTATGTAATGGGACCTCAGCCTTGTAGAATGGGAAGAGTTTGCACAGTCCAAGGATGGGTGACATAGGTAGAACTTGCTGATTTGAAGTTCAGTGAGAAGGACTTGAGGAGGCCATGCTTCCTACAATCCACAGAAGTAAATGTTGCTCATAATGATGACAGTTGTGGAAAAAAACAGAGTTAGGGAGGAGGAGGAAGGAAGGAGGAGGAAGAGGAGGAGGAGGAGGAGGAGAAAGGATGGAGAGAATTCTGCACACTGGCAAAGAGTGGACCACACACATTTATCAGGGTACTGATTATTTGTTTATATGTAAATATCTAATGCTGATCAAGGAATCATCTGAAGAATTACAAAGAGGAAATGTTAAAATTAATATTAAAAGGATGAATCCTTCTGTGCAGAAAGGAATGTGGGAAAACAGGCCAGGGTATCTCTCATCGGAAGCAACACAGATGCAAAGAAAGCAGAAAAATCTATAAATATCTAAAGCAAAACAAAGACCCATCAACCTGTGTGCTATATTTAGAGGGAACATTCATTCAGAATAAAGATGAAATCAAGACATTTCCAGATATTAAATAAATCTTATGATCATAAAGAGGGAAGCATACAGAAAGAACAAATGAGCCAGAATTAAAGATGAAGTACAATCATAAAATACACTCAATTACTTCAAAACAAGGGAAAAGGGAGGAACACAAAGAATAAATGGCATAAAACAGAAACAAATAGAAAAAATATAAAGACAGACTCATCTCCATCAACAGTCTTGTTAAAATAGAAATGGTTTGTCAGATTAGTTGAAAAAGTAAGATCCAACTATATGTTGCAAGGAATAGAACTTGCTGAAGGTGGCGGCATCTGTGAGGTGGCTCACCTGGGAGTAGAACTTGGGTTCGTGAGCAGGGAGAGTGGGGAGGGAACAGGGTTTTTTGTTTCTTTGTTTGTTTTTTTTTTTTTTTTTTTTTTTTTTTTTTTTTTTTTTTTTTTTTTTTGTTTTATTTTATTTTATTTTATTTTTTATTTTTTTCAGAGGTGAAACTGGGAAAGGAGATATCATACAACATGTAAATACATTAGCAATAAAAAGAACATGATTAACGGATTGTAGAAGAGATGGAAGAAGCCAGTCAACACAATCCCTGTCAAAAGAAATACTAGAGATTACATACGCACCAGAGCAGGAATAAGGAGCATGCCTTTATTAAATAAGGCAGATATTACTAAAGAAAACATGATTCTGAAGAGTGTCCCCTGATAGTAAGGAGTCTACATGTAGTAGTCAAAAGCATTGTTGAGGAGGAACTGTTTTTATGACCCCACCATGAAGCTGGAAACTAGATACTAGAAGAAGGCATTACAACAGAGAAAACTACAGTCTCATAAATTTCCCTCAGTAACACAAATGCAAAAATTCTTTGGAAAATTTATCAAATTTATCAAGTGACTCTAGCTCTAACTACATATATAAGCAGAAAACATTAAGAATGAGTATATACGTGGTTTGCTATGCAGAAAACTCTTAGTATGATTTAACACACAAAACAGAGAGTTGGGGGAGAAGGAGAAGGCTTTATTGATTAGAATAGGCTCTTCATTTTATGGTCCAACTTTCATTGTTTAGCTTCATGCCTGACAGTGGTCAATAAGTCACAAGAGATGTAAACAAGCTACTGTAAATCTGATGCACAGCTTTGCATAAGATGAGTTTTCCCAGCTGTAGTATAGTGTAAGTATTCTAAGAATACTTCAGGCAGTCTATGCTGACATGTGAGTTTTGATAGCTTATGGCATTTTCAAGTTTATTAGAAACCATCGCAATTGATTTCAAGGGGAGAGCATCAGGTATGATGAGCACCCAGAATCCTGTCTTGATAATTACTCAGCAAAGGTGTGAAAAGAGCTGCTCTTCAAAACCCTCAAGATGATGGTGTCTGTGAGATACTCAGTAGGGAATAGAACTTGAGGCACACCTCGGAATAAGAACTTGGGTTGGTGAGCAGGGGGAGTGGGGAGGGAACAGAGATTTTTGTTTCTTTGTTTGTTTCTGGTTTTTTGTTTTTATTATTTTTTTTTTCAGAGGTGAAACTGGGAAAGGAGATATCATATGACATGTAAATGAAGAAAATATCTAATAAAGTAAAAAGAAAAAGAAAAGAAAGAAAAGGGGAAAAAAAAAAAAGAACTTGCTGCTCAAGCCTGGCAACCTGAAACCCACGAAAGAACCAACTTCTAAAGTTGTCCTCTGACCTCCTCACCTGTGCTTTGGCACATGCACATGCCCACATCCATTCTGTCCCTCTCCCTCTCTTTCTCCCTCTTCACTCTCCTTTTCTCTGTTCTCCTTCTTCTCCCTCTTCCCCTCCCCCTCTCTATCTCATTTTAACAAAACAACAGGCGAACCACCTGAAAACCCATAGAATCAAGTAACCTGGGCCCACAGGGGCTCACAAAGACTGAGCCTTCTGCACTTATGTTAGCTAACTTGGTCTTCTTATGGGACTCCTAACAGTGTGTGTGTATGGGCTATTTCTGAATTGTCACCTGCCTTTGGGACCCTTTCCTCTTACTGGGCTGCATCATTTAGCCTGAATAGGAGAGGTGGTCCCTAGTATTACAGAAACTTGATATGCCATGGTGGGTTGATATCCACTGAGGTCAGGCCTCCCTGAAGAGAACTAGAGAAGTGGATGGGGTTGGGGGAGTGGGGAAGGTCTGGGAGGAGAGGAGGGAGGGGAACTGCAATCAGGATATAAAGGTAATTCATCCATTCATTTAAAATGTTAAAGAAAAAAAAGAATCAGGTGAACTAAATGCAGGAACTCTGCAGGCAGAAACCTGGCATTGGTTCCTATAGCCTTTCCATGATATCAGCTACCTACTAGTCACACAGTATTGCAAACTCAAGCCAGTGAATGAAGACAGGATAAAGATGTGTGTGTGTGTGTGTGTGTGTGTGTGTACATGTCCATGTGCATGCATGTCCATCCTAGGGATCAAATTCAGGGTCTTGTAAACACTGGCAAATGCTCTACTACTAGGCAGTGAACAGTTTCCTCAACTCCAGAATAAATTTTAAAGAAAAGTATGCTACCTTATCATATGACTAACCCCCTTGCAGATTACAAAACCGCTGTTTTGTTTTTGGTATTTTTCTCCCTTTTACGTACTGTGATAAAAAGATCTCTCTCTCTCTCTCTCTCTCTCTCTCTCTCTCTCTCTCTCTCTCTCTCTCTCTCCCTCTCTCTCTCTCTTTCTCTCTCTCTCTCTGTTTTTTTTTGCTTGTTTTTGTTTGTTTGTTTTGTTTTGTTTTTTCTGAGACAGGGTTTCTCTGTATATCCCTGGCTGTCCTGGAACTAACTCTGTAGACCAGGCTGGCCTCAAACTCAGAAATGCACCTGCCTCTGCCTCCCAAGTGCTGGTATTAAAGGTGTGTGCCACCACTGCCTGACAACAAAAGATCTTATCCATCCCAATGGCTCTATAATATGTGTCTGCTATTGCTGCCTCTATTCTTTTACAAATTGTTTGTGTTGATTAGTAACATTAAGCCCATGTGCACACTCACATATTTTAAAGCTTTTGGTTGAATTCGCCAAAAGTAACAAGACTGTAAAGTCGCTCTAGTTGAGGTAAGAATATTTTTTGACAGAGCTGATCAGAATGGTCACATGAGTTTGCTTCTTGTAGTTTGTCAACGATAGCTAGAAGCTGGAGGCCCCATGTGTCGTGTGAAGTCAAAGGAGACAATCACAGAAGCAAGAGAAGCCACCAAAAGTCTATTCAGTATATCAAGTTGCCCAGAACTTAATATGTGCATAATAAAAGTGAGAACAGTAAAAAAATCTCTGAGGCAAAACATAACAATCAAAGAACAGGCAACGGTGAGAGTGGGAGTGTGACCCTCCTCAAGGCTCTGCGGCACTTAAGTCTCCCGTGGAACCTGTTCTGTCCTCCTGAGGAGAGCAAGCTCTGCAGCCATCCACCCGCCACCCTAGAGGCACCATGGTCAGATAAGTCCTGAATCAGCTCCTGCAGCAGCTGTAAATCTCAGTCTGACAGAGTTCTCATGAGGACCCAAGGCTTCTCCAGGGAAGGAGCTGCTGCCAACCAGAGGATTCAAAGTAAGGAGGTGGCTACCTCACTTTCTTCACCCAGGCAACTTTTTCTTTTCTATTTTTGATCAAATTAATCTGCTGGAAAATGAAGTGGGATCTACACCTCACATACAGAAAGTGACCTTTCTTAGGGTTCACAGAGTCAACTGCGACCTCAAATTGCTGCTAGGACCCCCTTGCTGCGATAGAACACTGACCCAAGCCAACTTGGGAGAGGAAAGTGTTTATTTCAGCTTATACTTTATAGTCCATTGTTGAGGGGAGCCAAGGTAGGAACTCAAGGCAGGAACTGAAGCAGAGGCCATGGAGGAACAACAAGGGAACTTGAAGATGAACTCTCGTGTTTAAGGAATGAAATGTTCTATACGGATCATGATTGTTCTAGGTGTGTTATCCCTGTTGTGAGGTAGGGAGACCAGCCATATCTTCTGTGTGTCCTCACGACTGAATAGCCAGGCATGACTCTTTAGTTTCAGAGAGCGTTCCCTCCCACACTGTGAAGCTGCATACTGGGGATCCTGAACATAGCACACCTAGGAACATATGAATAGCATACCTAGGCCTCTGTCCTCTGCAGAGCATCTGAAAGCCTGCAAACGTATAGCCCAGCACACTAGAGAATACTGGGGAAATTGTGCTGTGTGGTACATATAGGGACCTGTACACCACGGCACACATGGGAACTTATACACAGTGGTACAGCTAGGATACCATGGAATACCTGGGGCTTGAGTCCTGCACAGAACTGGATACCCACCCAGGAGCCTGCCCATCAGGAAAATGTACATCATAGTATACCTGGGAAATTAGCAGTATAGGATTAATTAGGAACTGAAGATGTCATGTTCTTAAGAATTCATCTCTTCCTCTACTCATCCAGATCTTCCCAAAGAGGTCAGCAGCTGCTTTACTGTCAGGGGCATTCAGGTAAGATGTCTTAGACTCACTGAGAAGACTAAGTTAATTCTAGGAAGAAGAAAAAGGTTTAGCGTAACAGACCAAACTGGACAACTGCCCACAAGACTGAATCCAAAGATGTTTTGGCATTGGAATTTGTGAGTTGGGGAATTGGAAGGTATTAAGTGTTTTCTTCTATCCCTGGTAAAATGGAGAAAGACTCCAGACACTAACCAAGGTAAGACGAGTTCTTTCCAATCCTCTCTCTAGAGTCACAAATGATAACCTGACCCAGAGATGGCTAGCTCTCTGAAGAGGGACAACTCCAGTCCTAAACACAATTTAACCTCAGTGTCTCTTTGCTAAATTTAACTGCACATGCTACACATCTTGGCTTTTTTTCTGTGCATACCATGTTTTCCTGTAAACCACATAGAACCCCTGCCTCAGCTCCATAGAATAACTTACATCTCCTCTTCTTCTCTCTGTTTACTACCCAAGTGGCTAAGCCCAGACCATGGAGAAACATCTCATTATCAAGACACTTCATGAGCTATGTGCACCAGGTCATTTGTTAGCCATGGTTATAAGTGGGCTCCATGTGAGTTTAGGAGCCCAGCACCTGTGGTTGGCGGCTCTCTCCAGTACACAGTCAAAGCCAGCATCCTCTAAGCCTGACTCCTGCCCAATACACATCCATACCAGTGTAGACATAGGAGGCTATCTGTGACTCCCTGACCTGCCCAGCCTGCTGTCTCAAACCTTTGCGCCTTGTCCACAGTTGTCAAAGCGGAGTCATCAGAATGTAGATAAGACCCAGCTTGAAACCATCTTCTCTGTCCCACCTTCTTTGGCTGAGAGGGAAAGCCATAGACCTTTCTTCCTGTGTCCAGGGATTTGTCTAGTTGAGATACTTTGATTTGCTCATGTGCTCCTCCCACTACCTTCTGTACCAGCATGGGGCATGGCAGAGTCAGTGAGTTTGTAAACTTGGCATTAAGGAATGAAGAAAATAGCAATTTGATCCTTTTTTCTGCTTTCAAGTTTCTAGTGAGAAGTGTGTGTGTGTGTGTGTGTGTGTGTGTGTGTGTGTGTGTGCGTGTGTGTATGTGTGTGTGTGTGTGTGTGAACTAAGAAGGGTAATTAGATGTCTTATGCAATTTATCTCTATCCCTCTCCTATTTTTCTCTTCTTTAGCTATCTGAATTGATTGCATATATTTGGCCTAAACCCCACGTTAAGTGTTCCTGATGGTTTTGGCAGATTTCCTGATGAAGTGCCAGCTGCGCAGGTAGCAGAAGAAGAAATGCCAGCTCATATCCATGGAGAAATTAGTGAGCCTATAAAACTCACACAATGACAAATGTTTCCTAGCTTATGGGAAAGTTACCACAGCCACAGCGTGTGTGTGTGTGTGTGTGTGTGTGTGTGTGTGTGTGTGTGTGAACAATGGGGATGAAGAAGAGTTGTTTTAGCGTGGGCTAGGAAACAAAGGTTTGAGCTTGGCAGCCTGCATTTCCTCCCACAAGAGTGTCACCCTGCCATCTTCTCCCAGCATGCCTTTGTTTCAGTTAGTTAGTTAGTTAGGTTGGTTGGTTGGTTTGCCATATAAACATACAAACATCTCTCCTCATGTACTGGCTGGTTTTGTGTGTCAACTTGACACAAGCTGGAGTTATCACAGACAAAGGAGTCTCCCTTGAGGAAATGCCTCCATGAGATCCAGCTGTAAGCCATTTTCTCAATTAGTGATCAAGGGTGAAAGGGCCTATTGTGGGTGGTACCATCTCTGGGCTCGTAGTCCTGGGTTCTATAAGAAAGCAAGCTGAGGCAAGCCAGGGGAAGCAAGCCAGTAAGCAGCACCCCTCCATATCCTCTGCATCAGCTTTTGCCTCCAAGTTCCTACCCTGTGTGAGTTCTAGTCCTGACTTCCTTTAGAGGTGAATAGCAATGTGGAAGTATAAGCTGAATAAACCCTTCTCCTCAATTTGCTTCTTGGTCATGATGTGTTGTGCAGGAATAGAAACTCTGACTACGACACCTCACAATGGTTGATTAGCACTCAGAATCATACACTCTGAGCTGAGAAAAGTCTTGGATTCAGAAACTGTTTGTGCTCCATCCTCATCAGTATCCCCCCATCATTGGCCTCATCTTTCTCAGATGAGTCTCATGGGAATTGAAATTATCTGTAAAGGAATCACAAGAAGCAGAACAGAGATATTTCATTTTTTATAACATCGTCCATAGACTGCTATTTACAGTGCTGGGAGGGAAATGTGTTCGTAGATGCATTATATTGCAGATCTTAAATTGTACACTATTAGCCATGCCCATTGACTACTGAGAGGCTGGGCTGGGAAAGCTCAGAGCTTTTCATCTGTATTTATGTGATAAATGACAAAGAGCAAAACAAAATGTATAGGCCTGCTGAGATATCTTCTATCTGAGGCTGACTAACAGCTTCACGTGTTGCTAGCATCTGCCAAATTTCTACTATCCTATTTCTCACTTGGGAGGCAGAGGCAGGTGGATTTCTGAGTTCGGGGCCAGCCTGGTCTACAGAGTGAGTTACAGGACAGCCAGGGCTACATAGAGAAACTCTGTCTCGAAAAACAAAAAATTAAAAAAAAAATTTCTACTGTCCTATTTCATTTTTAATTCTAGAAAGAAGACCTGATTGGCAGATCACTGCTCAGAAAAGAAAGCACCAGTGCAGAACATTGCATGGCTTGTTCAAGGCTTCCCACAGAGTTTCATGAGTTGGTTAAAAGCTAAGAAACATGTGGGGTTGATGGGAGGGAAAGATGGTCAGTGAATCTTCAAGGTGTCAGACAAGAGACTCCTTCATTTCAACCCTTCAGGGACTTTGGGCCTCTTGAGCATAAAGTCAAGGGAGCCGCCCTTCCTCCAGTTAGCAGATCCTCAAATGGGGGGGGGGGAGGGAGTTGCAGCAAGGAGAAGGAGAAATAAGACCAGGATAGTGGGTGTAATGATTTGTATATGCTTGGCCCAGGGAGTGGCACTATTTGTAGGTGTGGCCTTGTTGGTGTAGGTGTGACCTGGTTGGAGTAGATGTGTCACTGTGGGCATGGGCTTAAGACCCTCACCCTAGTTGCCTGGAGGTCAATCTTCCACTAGCAGTCTTCAGAACTTCAGAAGACATTGAACTCTTAGCTCTGCCTACACCATGCCTGCCTGGAGGCTGCCATGCTCTTGCCTTGATGATAATGGACTGAACCTCTGACCTGTATGCCAGCCCCAATTAAATGTTGTTCTTATAAGACTTGCCATGGTCATGGTGTCTGTTCACAGCAGTAAAACCCTAACTAAGACAGTGGGATTAGAGCTCTACCTCCCAAAGGCAAGTGGATGCCCAAACAGGTGGATAATCACCTCTTGCCAGGAAGAGGCATATAAGACAGGCATTGTCCTTCTTGGAGGTAGACTAGGCCTTTCTTACCACCTCATAGAAAGGCTGTGATTTGGGATGTGGTTAATCAGACTTCAGGGAGGTGCTAAATGGTTACAAATGCATGAGCTTGACAGCATGAAACACAAGGTTTTAGCAGATGATTAAAAATAGAGAAAATAAAACAGTCTTTCAGAGTTCTGAGACTTAAAAAGTGAGAGCATGGTGATGCTGGCTTGATGCTTCTTTGCAGCATCTTTGTGAGTGGGAAGGGTGTGACCAGCAGGATAAAGGGATTTGCTGTAAACCAAGGGCACACATGTGCACTATGAGCTCTGAAGTTGAGCTGCCTGACCCAGCAAGAAAGCGCTGGAGTAGGGGAGTGAGGGCACAAGCCTCATGCCATGAACTGAATGCTATTCATCTATTTTCAAATTATATCTGTCTTAGCTCCCATGAACACCTGAGATGGAGAAGCATATGCACATTTAGAAGACAAAACTTGGCTATATGAAAGGCCATACTGCCAACACCACAGGGCTAAGGAAACAGTGGGGATTCTAGGCTTTCACTGGGTTCTGAGCAAATCCTCCTACAACCACACCGTACCTCATGATACTGCCTGCAGAAGAGGAAAAAGATCACAGAGAAGTGAAAGAGGATAAACACAAAATAAAATAAAATAGCAGAATAAAGCTGTAACGATGGCTCAGCCCAACAGCAAAAGGCTACCCACTTCAATTAAGACAGGGATTGCTGGATTAAAATGGCCATTCTAAGATGTAAGATTGTTTGCTACCTATAAATACAAATCTAAGACATAAGGAAGCAAAAACTATGATCTAGTTAAAGGAGAGAGAGCATTCAAAGAGGATTGCTTTATGCAAATACCTTCTCTATCGACTAAATATAGTGTCTAATCCACAAGGGATGATTTTATAATAACAAAATACCCAATGCTACAGAAGTAAACTACCCTAAATATGAAGGAATCCATTAAAATACCTCAAAAAATGTCCTGCACAGCAACTCTAACATGCAATCATAGCAGGTAGAAGGCTTAGCCTGGGCTACATAGTGAGTTCCACGCTAACCAAGAATATTAAGAGAGACCCTGTAAATAAAAAATAAAACATATCAAAATTATGCAAAAACTACAAGAAGGAAATGATAAATTCTATGTCATATGAGAGTTTAACATGTCCCTACAGCAGAAACAAACAATAATATTAAAATAGGAAGTGTAAACTAAGAACATACTAGGAGTTTATCCTTAATGGTGGCAACTGTTCACTGAGTCTTATCTTTCTCAGTTGACACAAAGTGGCCTGCATTTACGTACAGCATGTTTGGAGATGCGGCTCCATTGTGAAATGGTTAATCAAGCTAATTGACTTACACGCTACCTTGCATAATTATTGTTTTGATGGAAGCTTTTAACTCCAGTCCCTTAGCAATCTTCAAGATTGTGATGAGCTGTTACTAGCTGCGTGCACAGGTGGTTCCTTAGAACTCGAACTCCTCCTCCTAACTGAAATCTAGTCTCTTTGACTAACATCTCCCCAAGCACTCATTCATTGCTTGAGCCCTTGATAACCATCATTCTATTCCATGTTTCTATTTCTTCCTCTAAGTGTGGCTTATTCTACTTGACATAATGGTGTCCAGATGCAGGCATGTAACACACATGCTCACATACATCCACCCATGTGCACATACGATTCTTTATCTATTTATCAATAACAGACCCTTAGGTTGCCTATGTAATGTGTCTGTTGAGCCTAAGGCTGCAACAGGAGTGTGCTGGCTCCTTGATGTTAACCTCATTACATAAATATCCAGTAGTGTAACTCCTAGCATAAAAAAGCAATTCTGTTTTTGTTGTGAGAGGTGGCCATAATGTTTTCCATGGTGGGTGTAATAGTTTACATTCCCACCAACACTAGACAAACATCCCTCTTCCTCCACCACCTTTTAAAACCTATTTTTTTCTAATTTTGAACATATTTAAATAACAAGAGAGAGAGAGAGTTAGTATGTTGTAGTGATTTTAATTTGTATTTTTCTGTGTGTGTGTGTGTGTGTGTGTGTGTGTGTGATTTTATGCACTGTTTTAGTCTGTAACGGAGATACCTAAGATGAGACCATTATGACAGAAATTTGTTTCTCAAAATTCTGGAGTATGGAACGTCCAAGATCAGGTCGCCAAGTATAACATCAAGCAAAGGTGTCTTCACAGACAACATCACTTCAGAACTCTCACATGATAGAAGGAGTAGGAAGGAAGGAGCTGAGAGCTGCTCTTAACTTCTATCCTGAAAGGCTTCTTCCTATTCACCAGGGAGGAGCCCTCAGGATGAAATTCTGAAGACCTTACTTACCTCTTGATACTACTTCATCTACAAAGAAACATCAGCAAATAAATCTTTGGATATAGAAGAATTTTAATCCAACAACATGACTTCTCTGGCAAGGGATCATATCCACATATATGATCTGTCCAGAACACAGACACTCCCTGGTTTACAGTACAATCTGACTGGAATGCAGACATTCCCTTAGTTCACACCTTTAATCCTTAACAATGAAGGTAAGGTAGAAGGAAGCAGCCATGTTTGAAAGTGATATATAGTTGAGAGGCAGACAAAATGACAAAACAGAGAAAGATTTGTCAGAATGAGTCAGAGATGGGATGCACCAAACTCTTACTAGAACAGATAGGAAAGACATACTACTTAAGATCAGTCCAGGGAGAGGGAACAAACTAGACATAAGTGGTAGTGTGGGTGTGTGGTAGTTTTACAGGGACAGTTTTATGAAGACAGGTTGAAGGAAGAACAAGCTAGACACAGGTGAAGACAGACATGCCAGAAAATGAAAAGGAGCCAGATTAGAACATATTGCCAAAGGTAGTATGAGGCCAAGCAGAGTAATTCAGTAAGAAGTCAAGAGAAGCCAGATTGAATCAGTCAGCTTTGAATATTATATTTTTGGAGGCTAGAAGCTTCCATGCCTAGGATTATGGATGGTTAGAACATTGAAAGAAACACTGTAGACTCAGCCTAAGCCATGTATTCACACAACTTGTGTATGACTCTTATCTCATCTCTATTTGAGGAAATAAAGCAGCATTATATACTCTGGGTCACATTCAGACCACAGCACTCTTTCTGGTCACTTCTTGTCCATTTGTGTGTTTGTTTATTTGCTTTTTGTCTTTGTTTACTTGTTTATTTCATTTTTGTTTATTTTTTTATTTGTTTTTTGACTCTTAGCTTTCTTACTACATAGTGTCTGAGCTCCTGGTACATTTGAGATCTTAAATCTCCCAGATGTGTGACTCAAAGGTGCCTCCTCCTGTCCTGAGACTTCAAGTCTGTTTCTTTGGGCACTAGTATCTGGACTTTTACAATATTTTCCAAAAGCCATTTTTCAGACCAGTTGTGAAGCATCATCCCTGTTTTCCTCCAGGGGCTTCACAGCCTCCAGGTTTTTAATCTATTTCCCCACTCCATGCTCCTGAACAATTTGAGGATCTTTGGATGTAATATGTTGCTTTCCTCTCTGGGCTCACCATTTAGTTGAGGTCCATGGAAAGCTGACTAATTCCTTCTGCTTCAGAGTAGACATACCAACTGTGTATGGTGATGCTTTTGTTCTTTGAGTTCAAGATTGCTTTCATACTTTGTGACAATCCAGGGTTCTGTGTAATGCCCAAGCTTTTACTTTATATTTCTATGAAAATACCATTGTAATTTTTGTCTTACATTTATTTGCATTTCCAAATTTAATGGGTTTTGTTTTGTTTTGTTTTGTTTTTTTACTACTGATTGCTTGAGTAAGTTTTCTGTCTACTGTTATTCTTAAGTCATTACCCACACTTTGGCTGCTGCTCCACAACCCATGAGCTTTCTTCACCCCATGATTTTTCTTCTTATTTTGTTTTATAAATAAGTTCTTTGAGAATTTTATACGATGTATTTTGACCATATTTACCTCCTTCCTTTTCTCCTGACTAATCCAACTCCCTTCCCTATACACTCAACTTCATGACCTTTTCTTTTTTTTTTAAACAATCAAATCTAATTTGTGCTTCCCAGATAATCTTGAGGGGTTGGCCATAGCTGACCTACTCAGGTCTACCCTCTTAGAGAAAATGGACTCTCCCAACAGCTATTCATAGACCATAGCTCTTCAGTCAGTGGTGGGAATTCATGTCCAAGCTTCCCACTCTATGCTGAGATTTGGTCTTGTTTGAACTTGCAAGAGTCTTGTGCTGACACAGCTGCCCTCCTACGTGTGGAAAACAGTTACCTTGCCATTGTCAAGGGACACCTATGGCCTTAGACTTCTTCAACCCACTCTGCTGAAGTGATTCCTGATGCACATGCCCCATTTAGGGCTAAGCATTCCTGTGTCTCCCATTCTTTGCACATGGATTAGCTAAGGGTCTGTCTCTCTATTAACCTCCAACTACTATAGTTGGAAGTATCTACCAAGAGGTTTGAGGATTAATTAAAGTATCAATCTATGGATATGAGTCATTAGGAGCCATGTGGAATCATGCTTTCTAACTATACATTTTCAAATAATTCTTCAGAATGGTCATTTCTGCTGCTGCTGATCTCCCTCGTTTCATTCACTGTGTTTTCTATCTTCAGAATTGGATTTTGTAATAATAATTTTAAGAATAAAACTTTTATAATTATATTACTATTAATAGTATTGCTATGTTAAATATATTAATTATACTATATCATCTAATAATAAATATATAGTACAATATATTAATTACAATAATAAATAATGTATTAAATATATTTATATTTATAATATGTTTATACTATGTTGCTAATAAATTATATTTATGATAATAATAAAAAATATTTGTAAAAATAATAACAATTTGAGTAGATGTTAAACTTTCTGTCTTGGGTCACTTTTCTATCTGTAAAGTTTTGTTGATTTGTCTCTCTGTTTCAAACTTCCCAGGTCTCTTCAGAAAGTTATTTTAAGTTGTTTGGGAGGCTCATCATTTTCTTAGAAATAGGAGACCTCTGTTGTTACATTTCCTTGTTTCTCAAGTTTACCATTTCTTGACAATGCTGTCTGTATATTTGAAGGAGTGGAGATTTATTTCAGTCTTTGACAAAGGGCTTTCTTTGGAAACACTCTTCACCAGTCTTCCATCCACAGATTCCAGGGAGACCATCAGGCATGGCCTGAGAAGGTCAGTGATGCTAGGTCGGTCATTGGGTAGGGTGTCTGGGGAATGGGTCAGACCCTAAAACAGGATCCTCTGAGAAACAGCTGTATATTGGTTCAATGTGAGTTGCCTGGAGGTTGGATTGGTGAAGACCACTGAAACTTGTGTCCACGTGGTCTAGTCTGCCACCCGTATGTCTACTTTTGGCCTTGCACTGGGTTGGACCCAAATTTTGATCATCTCTGGATCTCCCTGGCATGTAAGTTCATGAAGAGGACCCAGCCTCTGAGTTCAAGGCAGCTGTGTTGGAATTGGGGTTGAACTGAAATCAGGAATTCTGGAATGGACATGAAGCCTGAATTTCTTGGCCTATATTATCTGGCCTGTCACCAAGGCCATTTTGGTTGCCCTAGACCATATAAGGGGAAGCCTGGAACCTGGGTCTTTGGTCTGAGAGCTGGAAACGTAAGGGTCTGATCAATTCTTGAGTTTATTGGGACAGTCTTGACCCAAGTCTCACAACAACATGAATCTGCAGGAATGTGAGACTGCAAGGATTATAGCAACACCAATCAGGTGTTGAGTTTGAGTCCACACAAGCTAGATGGTGTTTGAGAACAACTCTGGACTTGACACTATACAGACCTAAAGTTTAGGCCATAGGGACTTGTTCAGCCCTGGGTGGGATGTATTCTGTATCTCAGAGGCCTTCCTTTAGGCTGGTAGATAGGTGTTGACCTAAGAACTACTGCGACCTTTTAGCCTGGTGTTATCAGGGTCAATACAGGGCTGGGCATAACTAGATACTAAGTCAGAGTGACAGGGATAGATCCTAGAACTACTGGATGGCAGCTGATTACAGATGCTAGCATCATAGATTCCTGAGGCACAGGCCTTGATCTGCCCCTAGTCAAATTTGGAGTCCCATGCCTGTAGGGTCCTGCTAGCATAGAGACTGGGTCAGCAGGGGCCAAGCTGGTGACCTGAGTTCAAGAGTTCATCTGACACTGTTGGCAGTCTGAATTCTGGATTCTGAGGTATGCCTATCCATGAGGCAGTCAGAAACAGAACCTGCTGTACATTGTTTGAAATACACACACACACACACACACACACACACACATCTCAGAAAAATAACCACAATAATGCATAGGAAACTTCTAGGTGAACAAAACCTGTGCTCAGGGCTTTCTTGGTACACAAACATCTCACTGACATTCTAAGTCATACTAAAAGGTTTATCTTCTCTAGGCTTGAAGTCCCTACCCACCCCCCCCAAAAAAGTAGTGGATGGAAAGCCATCTCCCAAAGAGATGATGCTAATGGATCAGACACACAGAGCAGGCATAATAGACAGAAAGGGGAAGCTGGATCCAGGCAAGGTGTTTTAGCTCGCTAGAATTTTGCTAGCATGCTCTTTGGTAGAGTTGATTTTCATGCACTATATATAATGAGCCCTCTGACAGCTGTTAGCAGCACAAGATTAAGAATCAGATGGGGTAAGGATTTTATTTATCTTGTTATTTATGTCTTGGATACCATGGACAGGCTGCTTACACTTTCAGAATCCTGATGTTTTCATTGGTAAGGTGGAAACCATGTCTTTTGAGGAGGAATTGTGTGTGGATTAGAGTCAGACTGTGTAAAGCAATGTTTCCCCAGCAGGACTTCACACGCTGCAGACAGTGTGCTATGTGTGCATATGAATACGAAGCCTGGAAAGAAAGCCACAGTGTTCCTCGAATGGAAAGGGAGACCTGGAGGCTGATGGGGAGGTGAGCTGGGAGCAATGAAATCAGGAGGCTGGAAGAAGAATTTAAGCAGCCCTTGTTAGAGACCACCCAGGCTCACAGTGCCTTACCTAAGTCAGTCTGGATGGCTGTCACTCAGGTGCACTGAATAGTGTTAAAAACAGGAAGTCCTTTTCCCCAGAGCCCATGGCTTGTAATTTATTGGAAAGAACCTCTTTCTCAATGATAATGTCTCTGTAAATAGTCACAGGAAATTTCCTATAAAAAGTCACCCAGTTTCAATCGCATCCCTGATCTATCGCCTCTCACTTCATTGCTTAATACAGGGGTAGGGAGAGCTGTCTCAACTACTCGATTACAGCCAAGCATAGGCACACTTTTAAAATAGTCCGTATGTCAAGGGAGTGAATGACAGAGGAAACCTGGTCCAGGTGCACAGAGCCGTGCATCTGCCTTTAAACCCTTTGCTTTACACTAGGATATGTTTGTCCATTAAAGGGGGATGAAGAGGCATCCATACCCATGCCAAGCATATTCCACAGCAGACCACACTGGTGAAATCCATTCAACATCTGTTTAGGACAAACTGTGCCTTCTTCCGCCGGATGGTAGGGTCGAAGCAAATCTCATTTCAATTTCATACAATTCATTAATGCCACAGAAAAAGGCCATTAAGTATTTCCATGACACTTTAGACTGTTATACTTGGTTGGAGATTAATCTAAATATGGAATCTAAATTTAAACACGCGGAAGTGTGCCTATCTCGTCTTTCTCAGGCGTCAATTTCCATGATTCCGTTGACAATACTGCGTTTTTAAAAATATCTGCTTTTTTCTGGTGTGTTTTCTGATGCAAGCTCTCCAGAAACCAGAAAAAAAAAATAATCATCATAATAATAATGTAGGATCAAAGAGCCTTAAAAATACGGCTATAAGAACTACACAGTGACTCTGCAGCACCACCTAGCGTCTCGGGAGGTTATGACACTCTTTCTGGCAAGACAGTTCACTGATGCTCCCAGAATGCTGATGGGAAAAATCCCACCACCCCTTTCCATCTCGTCAATTAAACCCTAATTTAATTAAACCTGAACAAGGCCAACTGCCATCAATTTGTTAAATCGTATAATTTCCCAAACTCGTCTACTTTGAAAAATCATTTAACCATTAAAATTCAGCTGGGAAGACCTGGAGAATCTTAACTATGATTTTTAGGACAATGTGAAATTTGGCACTGTCTCTAATCATATTGTATTAGAGGATATTTCAAAACAGTTCTGGTGGTAGAATGTTATTAAATATGGGGAGATTGTGAATGGCCAACCCAGTAAGAGTTGTTTGTTTGTTTTTAGGCAGGGTCTCGTTTTGTACCTGCCTGACCTAGAACTCACTATGTAAAGCAGGCTGGCTTTGAACTCACAGACATACTCCTGTCTCTGCTTCCCAGATGGTGAAATTAAAGGCTTGTGCTGCCTCATGCTAGGAACTAGTTGCAAAAAACACTTTTAATCAAAGTATTGTGTTTGGTTATGGGGTAAAATAGACTAAGGAGCTCAGACTGGGGGGGGGGCACATACCCCCTCTTTCGTTCTATGTGATTTCCCCACCCCTTTAAACTGTTTTTCTTTTTCTTTCTTTTTCCTTTCTTTCTTTTTTTTAATGTAAGCAGAATGTCCCATCCAGAGAATGGTGCCCTCTGAATTAATGTCATAGATTTGTAGTAAAAGAGAGAGATGCTAGTCATGTATGATTATAAATCAGAGATGTTCTGTTGTCAGTGACACGTAGGTCACATAGGACCACTGTGACCAGGGAACAGAGTTTCACTGTGGTGGGAGCCCAGAGCTCTGCTGCCATCTGCTGGTCCAGCATGCATGACAAACGTGATCCATCTTTACTTAGAATTGGACTCATTTTAGGTCACAGCTCACCTTGGGCATTCATGAACCTGTCAGCCCTCTCTTTGTATTCTGATTCATCTTCGCTGCAGGCATCCCACAAACTGGCAGACACGCAGGAAAAAATTGGGAGCACAGGTGGAGGGCGGAACAGACCTAGCGTCCTGTTTAAACTGATGGATACATTTAAATGATATATACATGAGTTAGAGAAGGATGTACCGAGCGAACCCGTGGTAAATTTCAGATAATTATTTGATGTTGCTACTTCGCCACTCGTCTTCTTTGCCCTCGCACTGTAAACCAATGTGCCCTTTGCAGTTTTACATGAATATGACTTATTTTAGCTAAAATCCAAGCCGGCCCTAGTCATTCCCGCTGTGAGCATCCTCATGCAACACCAAGCTGCTTGGCGCTGAGAGCCTCGCTGCTCCGCTTGCAATCCCAAGGGTATGGAAATAAATTTGACACAATGTTTCTTTTTTCTTCCCTCCCTCCGACCCTGGCGAATTGATTCGGAGCTCTTGTTTCTCCCCTGCTACAGATGCCTCCAGGTCGAGCTGAGATTTCCGTAGTGCATTAAGCTAATTTGGGTGCCGAGCAAGGAGAAGTCCTGAAAGCAGATTCACAAAGCAGAGACTCACAGAAGCGGGTCTGGTGTGCTATACTGTTTAGAAGCTGGTAAACCTGCCCTGGATCCTCCTTAAAGCATCCAGACGACACAATGGAGCTTCTGGCTCGCAGCACTGTTCCTGGAGAGACCTGCAGATCCCTGGAGGCTCCCGAAGCCAGGCAAGGAGCAACCACAGGGGAGCTGCGGTTCCCAGGCCTCAGAGGTGAAAGAGACAGTGGCTTGCAAATGTAGCAACGGCATCCTTTGCGTGCAAAGGAGTTTCTGCTCTCTGGGTGGAGCAGAACAGGAAAGTTCATGAATCCAGCACGTCAAAGCAGCCTGTCTCCCCTATTGACTCTGCGACTCCGGTGACAGCGCGAGCGCTCACTACTTTATTTTGTCTTAAGCTGGCGTGTTAACCTCTGAACAGTGACTTTCCAGCCACTAGCCTGGAGGCTGTAAGGTACTTCTACGCCTATTTTTAGCCTCCTTTCCTCGAAGAAAAGAGAAAATAACAATGTCTGATTCCGGGGATCCTTCTGCATACACGGAATCCAGGAGGCATCAGTAGCATCCCTAAGGAGCCAGCCTCAGAAGCAGGTGCCGGGCGCCCCCTCTCTGTTATCAGAGATGGAGCGGGGAAAAGCAGCTGGGCTGCAGCGGGGCACTGGGCAGGAACGCTACCAAGAATTCACTAAGGTTGGCTGCAGAGTTTCAGAGAGCAAAGTGGGGGAGGGTATCCTGGACAGAGAATCCGGGAATTCTGAATGTGCTGTTCCTGCTCCCTTTGGGCTCCTCTGCCCACTGTGCTGTCTCAGAGGGACACAATCAAGCAAGAAAGAGCCCTAGAAATGTGTCATGTGGCCAGCACACGCTGGACAGCATGCCACCCCCAGCCTCACCCCGTTCGTTTCTGAACAGAATTATCAGAGCAGATGATCTTTTTTTCTAAAATGGTGCTTCTGAAATGAGTCTATCTACCCTTTGTTTTTATCAGAATCATAAAATGTGGAATTAGAGAAATGTGTGAGCGCAAAAGGATTCTAGATGAAACCCACCCGGAGCAGTATTTTCTGTATTTTACATTTTTCATGTGAACTCCTTGACTATGTACATATACATGTATGAGGAATGTTGATGCACGGGCTGTGTCTATATCTTTTCACAAACTATCTCATATATTACCTATAAATGGCTGCCATTTCTTATGGAGTAGTGTGCATATATGATATGTATGTGTAGCTATTACCTAATATTTAGACATAAGGATAATAAGTTTATCTGTATATTAATATTGGTCCATATTCATATTTTTCTAGGCTCCATTCTCAGCAGCAGAAATGATAGCACTTGTATTAATACCATGATGGTTCATATGTGTATATGAATATATATGTGCATTATGTATATAGGGGTGTGTATGTGTGTGTTGTGTACATATAATCAAAATGCTTTTACAAAATGAATGGAGTAAGCATGGTGATACAAGCCTGCAGTTCTAGGACTCAGCCAGTTAAGAGAAGTGAATGTCTCACAGTTAAAGGTCAGCCTGGACCACCAGTAACTTTCAAGTTAGTCTGTTTTAAGATTTGAGACCGTGTTTCAAAAACCAAACAACACAGCAGCCAAAGATAATTTGACCATCCCCAGAATATAAAACACTAACTCGCTGAACCGCTATTAACGCTCATTACATCTTTTAATCTTTGTAGAATTGATTTAGGAAAAAAAAATAATTTATGGAGACAAATATGCTTCCTCTGTTCCCCATGATGGGAAGAAATAGGAATGGGGCCCTGATGTGATCACTGTGGACCTTAGGAGATGATCAAGAAATCCAAGAAAATAGAGCAAAAACCAGGGGCTCTGGGAAGGGTGTGCTCTGCTGTTTACTAATGTTTTGAAAGTGGAATCAAATATGATAGAACTCAAAGAACAATAAAGAAATAAACATAAAGGTGGTAAGTCACCACAGACAGCGTTAACACCGAGCTCTGTCCCTGTGTCCCACTCAGTCAATGGTGCCTGGCATACATCACAGACTGTCATTGCCAGGAAAAGGAGGGACGGGGGCTCAGAGGCTGTTGAGCTTGCACTGTTAGATACAAACTTGCTCCACGATGTGTTTGGATCCAAACTGTGTTTAGCCATCAAATTGGGCCACCTCTGAGAAACACTAATAGAAATGTCAGGTTGAACAAGAACACCTACAGAGTGAACTCACCTTGGCCCATTGGAGCTTTTGGAGACTAAATTGCCAACCAGAGAGCATGAATGGGGTGGACCTAGGCTCCCTACACATATGTAACAGTTGTGCAGCTGGGTCTTCATGTGGAATTTCTAATGCAGGGGCTGTTTCTAAATATATTGCCTATGTCTGGATCCCCTTCCTATAACTGAGCTGCTTCATGTAGCCTCAGTGGCAGAGGGTGCAACTAGTCTTATCACATACCCTCTTCATATACCGGGGCTGTTTCGTGTCACTGGAAGGCCTCCCGTTTTCTGGGGAGAAAGGGATGATAGGGGAGAGGAAGGGAGAGAAAGGGAGAGGGAGGAATCAAGAGGAGAGGAGGGAAGAAAAGCTGTGATTGGGATATAAAATGAATAAATAACTTAGTCAATAAAAAGAAGAAGAAATGTCAGGTTGAAAAGGAACAAGACTTCAGGCTTTGTGTTCACCTTAACATATGTAAAATTTATATTGATCTAGAGCTCTTATAATTCGCTTTCCTCCTAAAAAGTTGATATATGAAATAAATATATAAGTAATATCTATATAAAATAGAATTAATATTTATGAAGTATCTGTTAATCTGAACATGTAAATACATCCTTGCTTATAAAAGATAGATAGAATATATATATATACACATACATATATATGATAAATTTTGATCCATGATTTTAGGCATGCCACTCAAAATAGGACAGTAATATTTTCGGATTTATCTTTCATGATGGTCATCTCAAGTTGCAGACAGGTTGTAAAGACATGCTCTCAGTTCTACACAGTGATCTAGGAGGAGTGTTTTGAGCTAAGAGGAGTGTTCTGATCACATGACAGTATCAACAACAGAGGGATGAAGAGAAGACAATTGTCTGAGGCTGTTGAGTCTCAGTGATCTCCAAGATGAAGCATTCCATCCCGGAGGGAATCTCGTTCAGACTAGGAATGCTCTAAGCGGAGGCTGCTTAGGCCTCAAGAAGTAAACAACTCAGAAGTCTCAGGAAGTCTCTGAAACTTTGCAAACTCACAAGACCGCCCTCCCTTTCCCTCCCAGATTTTATAGGCAGTAAAGACTGCCAATGAGATTCAGACCTGTTTGGCAGCTCATCAGATCCTGTTAAGAGATCTAGGGTTTAAGCTTTGCTGAGGCATCACCATGCCTGGGTGGGATTTTGATACATGACCTTGTATAATCCTTCCCCTCCCCATGTCCCTGTCATTAACCCTAATAACTCAGCAGTTGCCAAAATGGACATTGGTGGTATCCTTACTCGGGCTGTCATCAGTTAGTGGAGTGAGTTGACATCTGGTCACTTCTTCCCAGGACCAGTGTTACACAACAGCAGTACTTACATAGTACCCATCAAAGCTCAGTGCACAGTGGTCCATCGCCACGCAGAGCAAGAAGTCGCCATTTCTGCTGCAAAAATAAAGAAGTCTGAGCGAGCGCAAAATGACTTTTCTTGGTTCCATAAGAGAACTGGGAATTTGAAGCAAACCATAGCCTGGAAAAATACATGGATGAGATGCTTGATGTTGGAGAATTTGAGCTTGCCTGAGCAGAGCAGGCGTCTACAGCTAAAGCCCCCTCGCAGGTCTGCTGTGATAGTATTTTCCAATGGAGACTAACCATGGAAGACACTAAGAGGTAGATTTCCAGCTTTAGGGGCCCACACTCTATTGAGTTCACCTCTAGGGTCCTCACAGTTTCTCTGAGGAGAAATTAGTGATTCTCAGTGAAAAACATCAGCTCTTCCAAAGGAGTCCAGGACCCCTCAGTCCTCCTCAGGGCGTGGCTCAAGGAGCTTATTTTTCTGGAGCCTTATGGAACAGGGAGTCTGAGTGAAGAGATGCCCACCACAGGTTACAGAGACAATGGATAAACTGAGATGGAGGAGTCTGCTAACCTGCTACTCAAAGAATCATCTCACTGTGTATGTGGGTAATAAAGCAATACACACAATGAAACAACACAGAAACATATGCAGTTGATAAAAGGACAGAAATACAATCTCAGCATACAGTATTCTTCTCTTTCTAGTCCTGCCTTCGCTCTGAGTCCCTTCATACTGTCAGGAAATAGCATAATTTTTTTTCCCAGAAATTCCTTAGGCTAAAACTGCATCATGCATATATGGAAATCTAGAAGACACACTTTTCTATCTCATAATCTGTGTTCTCCTGTGACAAAGGCTTAATGATAGCCGCTGGAGATGATTTATTTTCCGATGTTTCCAGTAGGCTAGGTGATGCTTCGGCTGTTAAAATGGGTGTGGAGCTTCCCAATTCCTTTAGCAGCCTGAGTGCTAGGATTCTCAGAGGAATAAACGAAATAAAGTCATCAAGCTGTCTCTTCACAATCAAAGTGAAGCCGTTTCAAACCGCTATACTCTGCTAAGCATATGATAATCCAACAACAAATTGCCTTGATTATCGGGACTATCTCTGGCTTTGAACATCCTCTGCAAGGACACACAATGTTGGTGGAGATTATCTAAAGGGATGAAAAGAAGGAGATCATTGGGATCGAAAGATAATGCCCAGTCACTTCGACTACCTCCTAGGGAAAAAAAAATCAATTTCCAGTTACAAAATGACAGCAAAAGAAGAGGAGGAGCCAGGTGTCAGCTGCCTTCCCTAAGGGCTGAGGAAAAGCTGTTCTCTGTGGACCCTGGGCTGTTTATCTGTGCACGGCTGAAGGGGCTGCTGTGTTTTCAGGGTGAGAATTTGCTGGAACTGAGAGGGAATCCTCACGTCTGTCATCTGTCTTCCTGAGCCTCTGCATTGCTTTCTGACTGACTGATGAGCAAGAAAGCCCCTTCTCAGCCCAGTGGAATGGGTTGTTCAAAACGCATCTAACAAATCCTTCAGTTTTATTTATTTGAAAATGACATTTATTGATGAACAATTGAAATATTAGTAAATGCTCCAACAAAATAGTGTAGCTTACTACTAGCAAAATCACTATGAGATGGAACCACAGGATGGAGTGAGTGTCACCAGAGAGAGTTTGCTGAGGTTAGCACGGTTTGCATGGTACCACGATTTCTTCTCTAGTAGGTATTTCCACCCACAATGTATCCTTGCTGCTAGTTCCATGTTTGGATAGTCCTGAGACAGGAGCAATAGCAGACTTCAAAATATAGATATGGACAAATAGCTGTTTGTTTTCCTTCGTCATCTTAGTGACATGCCAGGTAGCATGGAATGTAAAACCAGAATAATCAAAAGAAATAATTTCCCATGATCCCATCCTTTGCTTAATAAGCCCGGAAGAGACAACATTTCAGAATCATATTCCACATAAGACTATCCTACCTCTGGATCTCTCTTGGCACTGTCTCTTTGATCTACATGTAAAGGTGTGAGCCACTGCCCAGTGATTTGCCTACAAGCTCTAGCAGCGGGAGGGAGAGTAGGGGACACACTCACAATCTTGGACAGAATGTTTCTTGACTTTTCCAGGATTTCATGGATAATTGAGGCCTTGTGGGCCTCAAGTCATGGCTTAGAGGTCAAGAACACATACTGCTCCTGAAGAGCCCCCAAATTAGTTTGGCAGCATACATGTTGGGTGAAACACAGCTGCCTAAAACTTCAGCTCTCCCAGAGTTCAAGGCACCTGCACTCATGCATCCACATTCCCAAACACTGACACAAACATATTCATATATTCAAACAACTTTAAATATTTTTTAAAAGATTGAAAATCTGAGATAGAATATCATTATACAATAATAAAGCTGGATCTTTGGGATAGGGTTTATGTCAATTTGGGGGAGTTCCCTCTGTATTTTGAGAAATGGACTTATGCATCCCAGGATAGCTTCATACTCATTCCACATCTGAGGATGACCTTTAATTTCTGATACTCCAGTTTCCACCTCCCAAAAGCTGAGATCACAGGCAAGTGCTGTCACACACCATGTATGCAATGTTGGAGACTGAGTCCCAAACATAGTGCATGTTAGACAAGCACACTGCACACTGAGCCACAATCCCAGTCCACCAGATACTTTTTTCAACAGGATGCATCAGAACACTTGCTGGTGACTATCCAGTACCTTCTTCAAAAGCCTAGGGGTATAACCTCTCTCTTTGTATCTCAGGGTGACCTGAAACAAGGGAATGCTATGGACCCCAGGAATCTGCAGGGCCAAGGGCTCAGCTTCATCAACACAATAATGCCAACTGAGATGGGTTATTTGGCTATTATTTATTCATCCTTTATTCATCCTTTATTTATTGTCTGAGATGTTCCTATCGGGAAAAAAAAATCCTCACATTTGGTTTGTTGTAATAAAATTTATAAAACAAACATACCATAGAAATATTGATTGGTTGGCTAAGCATTCTTTTTCTTTTAATTTTCTTTTTTTAAATTTGATATTTTATTTGTTTACATTTCAAATGTTATCCCCTTTCCTGGTTTCCCCTCTGCAAACCCCTTATCCCAATCTCCCTTACCCTGCTTCAATGAGGGTGCTCCCTGACCCTCCCACCCACCCACCCGCTCCTCCCTCTCTACCCTAGTATTCCTCTACACTGGGGGATCAAGCCTTCGCAGGACCAAGTGCCTCCCCTCAAACTGATGCCAGATAAAGCCCCTTTAGCTCCTTCAGTCCTTCCCCTACCTCCTCCATTGGGGTCTGAGTGCTCAGTCTAATGGTTGGCCTTGAGCACTCGCATCTGTATTGGTCAGGATCTGGTATTGCCTGAGCATTCTTTTTGTTTTGTTTTGGTTTGGTTTGGTTTTTGGTTTTTTGAGACAAGGTTTCTCTGTATAGCTCTGGCTGTCCTGGAACTCACTCTGTAGACCAGGCTGGCCTCGAACTCAGAAATCCACCTGTCTCCCACTGCCCGGCTGAGCATTCTTTATCTTTGTCTAAACTAATGGTTAGGTTCCCTAGTATGCTGGCAAGGTGACAAGGAAGGCCACTTATTTACTTTAGTATTTTAACAATGAAGGAATTAAACACTTTCTTTGCATCTAAAACACCAAGTTATGATATCACTGGTGCTCCAGGTGGAGCACCAGAGGGCAGAAAGCATCTCCAGTTCTTGTAAATGCTTATACTGGCTGGATTTTACTATCATCCTGACACAAATTAGAGTCATCTAGGGAGAAGGAGTCTTGATTGAAGAGTTAGGGCCCTGAGATTAGCTTGCGAAGCATTTTCTTGATTGCTAATTAGTGTAGCCCACCGTGGGTAGCAGCATCCCCAGGCAGGTGGTCTTGGGCTATATCAGAAAGTAAGCTGATCGTAGGCCTAAGGTCACAAGCCAGTAAACCATGCCCCTGCGTGGCCTCTGCATCAAGGCTCTGCTTTGAGTTCCAACCCCAAGTTCCCCCAATATAAGGGAAGGAAATCTTTTTCTTTCCTCCCAAGCTACTTTTGGTCCATATTTTATTACAGCAACAGAAAACAAACTAGGGCCATTCCTTTTAATGCAAATACAAAATACATAGAGAAAACACAATCATGGCTGAATAGCTGTTGACTTTTCATAAGTCACAATAGTCAAAGAGGAGTGTGTCTTCAGCTCACTGAAAGCTAAGATCACTAAATACTGTGTTTATGGGAAGGGAAGTTGGGGGTGAGAGTTCTTCTCACACAGAACCACTTGGATTCCTCACAAAGAAATGGGGATAAGAGGATACAAAATAAAAATCTCTTGGGAACAATTTGGGTGATTTACTTTCAATAGAATGGAGGTCAGTTCTGGGATGTGTACACATGGACAGACTTCCAAAGTAATTCTAGTACTCGGATGGTATTTTCACATGAGGAGCAAGTATCAACAGACAAATTTCTTCACAACATATTCTTGTAGGAGGAATAAACAGGCATCTATATGCCTTTTCTGGTTATGGAGTCTACATGCATGACTCTGGATATAAAAGCATCAGCTATCAGCCACAGGCTCAGAAGCAACTCCCTTCTCAGAACCTACTCTGGGAAATCTCTCACTCCCAAAGCAATGCTCACAGCTGTGCTAAAATCTAACCATATCCCAGGACGTGAATCAGCTCAGTATTAATGTCACTTGCATAAGACATTTGCAATCAGGAATGTAAGTTGGAGTAAAACATATGAAGCCAATGGCTATGACACTCTGTCAAAGACAAAGTGTGCCCTTAGGTATGCAGAATGGACCCATCATAGTCCCTTAGGCAAGTGCTATTTTTCAATTTTACAGGTTGGAAACGGAAACCTTAGGCCTTCAATGGAGCAGAAGGATTGTGTTAATTTACCTTCTATGACTGAAACAATCTACTAAGTAGTTAATTAACTTGTGAAGAGAAAATGACTGTCATGGCTCATGGTTTGGAAGTTTCTAGTCCGTGATGAAGTAGCCTGTCCATCATGGTGGGAGACCTGGCAGAATAATCAACCTTTCGTCTCATGGACCAATGAACAAAGAACAAAGAAATTATCCTAACTTCTATTGCTGTGATAAACACCATGATCAAAAGCAACTTGAGGAGAAGAGAGTTTATCTCATCTCATAGCTCCTAGTCTGTCATCCAGGGGAGCCAGGGCAGGAACTCAAGTTGGGAACCTGAAGGCAGGACCGAGGCTGTAGCTACGAAAGAACAATGCTTACTGATATGCTCCCCATGGATTGCTCAGCCTGCTTTCATACACAACCCAAGACTAGCTAACCAGGGTTGGCACTGTCCACAGTAATATGAGCCCTCCCACACCTGTCATTAATCAACAAAACAAAACAATACCAAAAACAAAGTTCTAGAAGCTTGCCTACAGGCTAAGTTGATGGAAGTATTTTCTCAACTGAAGTGCCCTCTTCTCAGATGAGCCAGGCTTATACCAAATTGACAAACAGAAAGAGAAAGGCAATTAGAAGAACAAAGCCATAGCCCACTACATAAGAACCTTTCATGAGAATCACCTCCCAAAGGTCAAAGGGACTGTGCTACAACATGGCCCTCTCGTGGAACATCCTTCGAAACCACAGTGACGAAGTTGGTATACATAACTGGCAAGTGATTGAACTTACACATGCACTCCTGTCTGCTACAGCATCCTTTCCATGGTGACGGAAAATTCCAAAGGGAAATCAGAAAGACTCAGGTCTGTGGATGCCATTGTCAAATGCAACACAGTGTCAAATACTACTTAGACACTGCAGTGGAGATTCCCACTATTTGCACTGATTTTGATGAGCTAATGCAATCACTGTGTGTTTCCAGAATTTGAACCTTGATGAGGCTCACCCCAAAATACTTTTGAGTAAAATTGGTTGATATTTGTCTTGGATTCTAAAATGTCTCCGGGATAGAGAAAATGTTAGCATGTGGGTTTGTGTCTTTCTATGTAGATAACTCAGGAGTAAGCGGATCGAGTCTGGGACACAGTGCTCTCTCTCCTCTGCTTGTGCGCAGTTGTAGTTTTGCATTAAAAAAAATACAGACGGTAACCCCTTTGAAGAAAGTTAGAGGGTCTCAGTATAAAACAGCTTTAGGTGGCTTGGTGGTACCCCTGGCATGTTCCCCAGACCATCACAACCACTGTTTCCTGCCTGTCTCTGCCGCAGCTACACTCTAATGCGAACATCCCTCCCCATCTGCTCATTTTCAAACCACACATTCAGTATTATCCCTTTGTGCAAGTTATCTCTCACTACATACCTAGCAAGGGCTAATTGTTTATAGCTTTAATTTGCCTGGCTCTTCTCATACTTCTTGGTTGTGGGATTCACCACAGGTCATCTTATGCCAGCACAGGGTTGAGCCTATGTTCTCTGCTCTGAGCTCCCGGGAAACAGGTGCCAGGTACCACTGATATTATATTCTACATTCCAAGCACACAGTGGCTATTACATAAAGGTGTGCATAACTGTCTATAGGAATGTCATTTCCAGACCTCATGCTGCACCCCCTAGGACCCATGAATATTCCTTCAAATGCTACAGAATCCCTTGGAATCTAACCAAAGGTCTTCCAGTGCTGAAAGGACATCTGGTCTTCATGATTAAACAAAATGATCTAAGCCTGTCTGGCAGGGGACTGGCCTCTGAAATGTAGTTTCTAAACTAAATTCTAAGAGACTTTGAATTCTCAAATTGTCCCTTCTCTTTTTACGACCCTGTTATGATTATGGGTCTGGTTTTGCACATATACACACGCATGCATGTGTGCACGATCACATGAAGTGTGTGTGTTTGCATGCAGGTGCATGCAGGCATCTGGATGTGTGCATGTGGAGCCCAAACAGACATCAGCATTGTTCTTAGAAGCCTTTTACCTTTTTGCTTGAGACGTGATCTTTTACAGGCCTAGGTCTGTAAGAACTGAGGCTGGCTGGCCAGTGAGCCCCAGAGATTCACTCACCTTCTCCTTCCCAGTGCTAGGATTATAAACACATACCACAAAGCCTGGCTTTTCATCTGGATGCAGGGGATCTGGTCACAAGTCTTCATGATTGTCAGACAAGCTTCATCTGCACACCCCGAATTACTTTCCCCAACCCTTATTCTATACGCATTATTCTGCTAGTTGACCAGATGAGCAGTCTAGTCTGCCTGCCGAACAAGGGTCACTGCATCTGAAATTCGACCTGGAGCTGTGTTGCGTTCCTGAGTTCTGAGGTGCTCAGGACAATACCATTTTGCCTGCTATCGATATCTGGCAAGCTGCACTAAAGAATCTGCACCCTTCATGCTCAAGAAGCTCAGATATGGAGATGTTGCCTCAGCTGGATATGAACTTGTCAAGGGCCAAGCTGGGAAAACTTTTTGGTGGCAGTCATGTCAACTAAACATAACTAAAATAGCAGCAGAGAGGGATAGGCGCAGTTCCGTGAAGTGAGCAGCCCTTAGTCATCGACCTGGTTATTCCTTTTGTGGGATTTAACTCTCTGAGCAGTAGCTGGCTGAAATTACAGTGCTCAGAGCTATGTGCACACATACAATGGTTGGTGGTGGCTAACAGCTGCTGATAAATAGGTATGCTCATCCATGAGCTACAGTCTCTTCTGTGCTCAATGGGTATCAAGAACCAGGGAGTACAGTGTATTATCCAATGAACAGTTCGATCCAGGAAAAGAAAACTGTAAGCACTTCTGCATGCTGATGATAGAATTCTAATTTCACTTTATAAAATAACAGTTTTATTATGGTATAATTCACACACCATAAAATTCACTTATTAAAGTATACAGTGGGGGAGGATGTGGCAGCTTAATAACTCTATTTGGAACATTATTCTCTACAGTTAAGGTCTTCACCCATTAGCAATCTCTCAGCCAGCAATCCTCCGCCAGCATTGGTCTCTAATCCTCATTCTGTATCCACCACATTTTTATCCTGACCACGGACACAGAACCTTATAATATTTGCTATTTTCTGACATGTTCCATATACATAGGCTTTGAGTCCTAGCCGTGTCTTGGCATATGCCTATATTTCATTCTTATGGCTGAAAAATATTCCATTTATGGATTTAGTACATTTTGTATATGCCCTGCTCAGTGAATAAATATCCAAGATGGTTCTAGTTTCGACTCGTATGTGCGATGCTATGGTTCATTCTGGTTCAGAATGTTTTGTGCACAAACGTATTTTCAGCTCTCTTTCTGGTAAATTCCTGTGGGGGATAGGATTCTGGGTTATATAGTAAGTATGTTTACCAATGAAAAAAGAAATTCTCTGGTTGCTTTTCTAGGGACTTTACTTTCTAAGATCCTGTCAGGGACATCTGGGCTTCCAGACCATCCTAAGAGTGATGAGGTGTTTTGTTTTGTTTTGCCTTGCTTTTTTTTAATCCTCAGGGGTATGAAGTGATTCCCCATTTTAGTTTTTATTTTTCTCCAAATGATTAAACATATTGAGTACCCTTTCATAGACTGTTGTTGGAGAAATCTATGGTCACTCCCTGTCCTATTAGATTTGTCTTTGTCATTATCATTTAAGTTACATATGTGACCTAAAGCAGCAAAAGACAACAGCTTAAAAAAACACTCCCTCTTCAAAGGAAATGTTTCTTAGCAGATGTGTATGAAAAAGCAGCCACTAGCAACCTTATAACCTGGCTTTCGGGAGCACACTAATCGATGAAGCTTCAATACAATGAAAAGCAAACACAGTCTTAATTTCAACTTCAAATCTGAAACAGTGATAGCATAACCTTCTTCCAGCTCTTCCTGTATGGAAATGCCAAGTGAGGTATCAACACAGACCAGTAGTTGCTTCCCTGAGGCCCAACTTGTGCTCAGTCCCACAATAGGTTTCCAGGAGCATGAACTGATCAAGAGCAGAACGTTGTCTGCTTGAAGGACATTAGCTTATTCAAATACAAGAACATGAGACTAATAAAAATCAGCATATACATGAATGTCCTTTGCTGACATCTTGAGAACCCAGGTAACAGGAACCCTCTCCTAAATTTCATGTCACTGCCTGGGCTCTATGAGGCTGGTACATAGGAATGGTTTCCAGGCAAGATCTGTGGATAACACATTCAGGAGGCAGTTGGGGCTCTGCCTCACTTGAGCTCACACACAGCAGACCAGCTTTGCTGCATTCCTAGGCTGGGTGGAGGAAGCTAGCTGGAGAGCCAGTGGCCTTCTCCGAGTGTAGCTTGCATTTTTAGTGACAATATCCCCAAAAGAGATAAGCCACATGCACAGCAGAAACACAAGCTATTCAGGAAACTTTAATTACTTAGCCAAAGTCATAAAATATGCATGAAGAGGGAACATCCAGCAGGTCTATAAACTAGTGGACAAATTAATTAGCACTTAATAACAAGAAAATTCTGTCAGTGGCTCAAGCACATAAGTTATGTGTTGGGCGTGCAGTCTCTTATCTCTCAGAGTGCTCAGTCACTAGTTTTGTCTGTTACATGGGCTCTCTAGTGTGTCACAGCCCAGTTAGCAGCATGTGACATTCACTGTCATGGGAACCTATTTCCACAGGTGAATTTTCACTGTGAACAAGGACCCACCACAATGCTTTGATGCAGCAGGAATGCCAAGCACCTGGACTGACCTTTGCCCTTTGTCAATATCACATCAAATGGATTTGGATAGAATACGAAAGGTACCTACCAGAGATGCTCAATGTCAGTGGCAGGTTCCCAGAGAACCCACAGGGAACAGTGTTCCCAAGCAGAATGCACAAGTCAGGAGCTCTGAAGCAGTAGTTACATGCTTGCTTATGGTAGAGGCCCAGGTTGTGCCTACAGTAGGCTCGGAAATTCAAGAAATAATTCTAGCATGTTCTTCAATTAAAAATTATTAAATAAAATACTTTCAAGCCTTATGACAATACTGAGATTCTTTCAATGAATTCAATGAATTCTTTCAATGAAAATGATTGTCAACTGAATCATTTGATCTTCTCAATAGCCTAACTTATTTTATCAGAATAAAAGAACATACACATTTGTGTGTCAAGCCTTACACCCAGTTAGGTGTTTTACATACTTTATTTCAATCATTCCTCATGAAAATACCTAAAATATAGGATATATTCCCACCTTAAAGTTGAAGACAATAAATATAATCTTGACTAGAAAGCTTGTCACACAGAAAGTAAGATTGTACAGGCTTGTACATTCAAAACTGGCTTGAGTGCAAAATTCTAGTCCTTAAAATATCTTTGGTTTTAATTTTATGCTACATGTATGAGTTTTTGTTTGTTTGGTTGGTTGGTTTTGTTGATTGTCTTTAGATGTATTTTATGTGCACCATATGCATTCAGTGCCTTCAGAGGTCAGAAGAAGGCATCAGACCCACAGTGTGAAATGTCAATGGGTTCTGGGATTCAAACCTGGGATCTCTAGAACAAGTGATCTTAACTAACTGATGAACCATTTCTCTACCCCCTAATAGTAGAATATCATTTTAAGAGGAATCAAGCAAGGACTAACACCATTAGCAAAAAGAAAAAAAAAAGTTGTTTGTTATCTGAAAATTCAGGTAACATCCATACATAACTCCTCAAAAATAATAAGGGTCCCAGCATAGAAGGAAATGAGACATACAATTACTAGTAACAGAGAGCCTAATTGTACGCTGAGATGAAAAAAATAATGCTGTTAAATGTGACACCTATGAATCTGGATTAAGGGAAACTGAACTGGTTTCAGGTCCTACTTAAAAGAAAAATAACCTCAACTACAATAAAACTGAAAAAAAATAATTGCAATTTTAAAATTCCTATAAATATTGCAATTAATAATTAAAACCCACAATACTAATAACATGTGTTATTATCACATCATATCTAAAAAAACAATCATCAACGTTTAGAAGACAGACCCCCTCTGTAATGAAAGCCAATGCCTGTTGTAATATAAAATATACCCCTAACATTTGGTAAAAATACACATACATAGACACACAAAACTCACTGTGCACCCACAGAAGAAAGCACACACCTACCTCCCTGCCTCCTGGTAAGATTCCCACTCTCTAAATTTGGCCTTGACCTCAAGAAACTCTGACCAATGATGTCTGCTCATCCATTCTGCAGAAAACATCCATACCAGCATCAACATATGCCATCAAACATTGGAACCAAACACAAAGCCCCAGTCCAAAGCACATTTTAATATCATAGAAGGTGAGGAAAGCATGATGGTCTATCAAGGATAACTGGGTATGTTATAAATGCTTTTCCAGCAATTAGCCAATGAATAAAAGAGGAGATCTTCGGTTCCCTTTGCATCATCAAATAATATTATTATAATTAGAGACTCTATTGCATCTGAAAAACACTTGGGTAAGAACATAAATTAATATTCAGTGTTGGGGTTATGGGAATATTTGTGCAGTTTTCAATTCTAGTAATTTCCAGTTACATGCATCACTACCTATGGACCATTAAACAGATACTAGTACACACTGATTTAGGTCAGCTTGTCACAGGCCCAGGCCCAGGCACAGGTGCACAGTATCAGGGCAAAACTCTAACTATATACTTTAAATTTTAGAATGTTCTTACAACCTCTTGGTCTTCAAAACTCACACGAGTACTTGAAACAGTTGTTCTAAGTCTGTGGTTTTGACCCCTCTGGGTGGGATGGTGTCAAATGAGCCTTTCACAGGGGTTTCCTAAGACAGAAAACACATATATTTACATTACAATGCATAACAGTATCAAAATTACAGTTATGAAGTAGTAATTAAATAGTTTTATGGTTGAGGGTCATCACGACATGAGGAACTGTATTAAAGCGTCATGCATTAGGAAGGTTGAGAACCACTGCTCTAAGTGAATAACTGAAGGGCCCACCTTAGAAATATTAAATGGATAGGAAACAGTAAGTCTGGCTGAATTCTGGTCATTTAGGATAGAGAAATACTTCCCAATCAGGGCTCACATAGCCAGGCAGAATCTCATGGGGGAAGTCTAAGTTAACAAAACAACTCAAAGCTCACTTAACCTCGCAGACCTAACTGTGAACGGGATGACATGAAAATGAAAATCGGGGGTGGGGGGGGAGTCTATTTTCATCATGATGCTGCCTATTCTAATATTCTGTGGCTATTCTGATATTCTGAGGCTGGCTATTTATATTGGTGTTGTCAACAGATACAGGCTGGTTCACATAGACACACTACTAAGGAAAACGCAGATGTTCACCAAGCATCTGGACCTTCTAAAAATGAAGTGCCATCTCACCAGCAGCAAAGCAGATTGAAGTTAATGATGAGTAACAGTGGGAAAGGTTTGGGCAAAATATTTTCAGAAAGACACACCCTGTGACAAGTGTAGAAATGATACCTATGGCTCTAGTCATGACAAAAAACTGGCTCCAACTTCCTGGAGACTATTAGCCCCATATCCCACCCGATAGTGTGCACCTAAAATTCTCAAGAGCTCTCATCATTGGAAGTACCAATATACAGAGGGGTGGATATCCCAGAGAAATAAATAGACAAAAGTCTAGTTCTCTATGGTATTTGTATGTCTGGGCAGCCATTTATTCTGTGTTTACTGTGGGGCTAGCAAGATGGCTCAGCAAAAAAAAAAAAAAGAGGCTGCCCACTAAGATAGGCAACCTAAGTTTGAACTCTGGACACACATGGTAGAAGAGACCTCCAACCTCCGCATGTGTGCCATCCCTACAATAGATAGATAGATAGATAGATAGATAGATAGATAGATAGATAGATAGATAGATAGATAGGTAGGTAGGTAGGTAGGTAGGTAGGTAGGTAGGTAGGTAGATAGATAGATAGATAGATAGATAGATAGATAGATAGATAGGTAGGTAGATAGATAAAATCTGAAGTTCTGAGTCTTTCTGCCCAGAACCAAAGGCAAGTCTGTACATGAAAAACATAGAGGTAGGCAGAGGTTAAGATCTGTGTCTCTGAGTGCTTATCACCAGTGACTAAGGAACAAAGCTGGGATCCCAACTATAGTAAATATTTTTTAAAAAAATCCCTGAGCAGGGTTTCTACCTGTCTTTTACGATTTAAGTTCCCCGATAAAAGACACACATAGCCCTTATGCTTTTAAATATTTCTTAGGCATCGCAATAGCTGGGCAGCTGCCCACCCTCCATGCCTGCTTCCTTCCTATCTACCTTCCTATCATTAACCCAAGTTATGGTACTTACTGTGTTTCATCTGAGCTGCTCTTAGCTCCAATCGGCCAGCCCTCAGGGCCGAGTTTTCTTTATTTCTTTATTCCTACCACATGTTGGCTCTTTCTCTCCTTCCTCCCCATTCTTACTCTTCCACGGCCTCTTCCTTCTCCTCCCTTCTCTGCCCTCTCTCCTTTTCTTCTCCTTCCTACCTACTTCACACACACCCCATCCTCAAATCTCCAGTCCCATCTTTCCCCTCCACTACCCAATCACAGGCTCTAGCCTTCATTGCCCAGTTAAGGGGAGAAGGTTCACATGACATCACCTGAGTACAAGATGGCCTCCCTGTTGAGGAAGCAGAATTAACATCAGAAAACAAACAGCTAACATTCAAGCCTGAGTCCATGCAAGCATGTCTTTAGTACACTGCCCTGTGACCTTCCCTGGTGGATGTGTACTGCACTGATGCCAAGATAACCAAGGAGGAGGAGGGAGGACAGGAGAAAGGGAGACAGCAGGATGTCTTAGAGGTTTCACACAATTCCATACAATTTTACAATATAATAAACACCTATGTTAGTCAGGGTTCTCCAGAGGAACACACACACAAAAGCAGTAAATACTTAAATTCTTTTTTTTAAAGATTTATTTATTTATTATATGTAAGTACACTGTAGCTGTCTTCAGACACACCAGAAGAGGGCATCAGATCTCATTACGGGTGGTTGTGAGCCACCATGTGGTTGCTGGGGTTTGAACTCATGACCTTCTGAAGAGCAGTCGGTGCTCTTCCCCACTGAGCCATCTCACCAGCCCAATATACTTAAATTCTTAAAGGAGAATTTGTTAAGACTGACTTACTCAATATAGTTGATGTAATCCAAAATGGTTGCCTCATACCCAGAGAAGCCGAGAACTCATTAGTTGCTCAATCCACGAGACTTAGTACCACAGTGGTCTTTTCTGACGGGAAAAGCATGTGACATTCCTGAAGGACATTGGCCCTTGTCCAAATGTCCCAAGAAGCTGGTTCCAGCATCAGAGAAACAACCAGCAGCTGAAACAAGAAGACAGATGGACTTGCCACAGATAGCAAAGTATTCCTTCCTCTGTGTTCTTTCACCTGAGTGGCCACTAGAGGGCACCATCCGCATTTAGGGGTCCCCCCACCCCATCAGTTAAGGCAAACAAAACAACTCCTTATAGACACGCCCACAGGACTACAGGACGAAGAGGGTGTTCTCAGGTGATTCTAGTTTGTTGGGAGTTAACAGCTGAAGCCACCTAACACAGGTTAGGTTTCTATTGCTGTGATAAAATACCGTGACCAAAAGCAACCTGGGAAGGAAAGGGCTCCTTTGGCTCACATGTCCAATGCACAGATCATTTATGGGTCTAGGCAGGAACTCAGACAAGGCAGAAACCTGGAGGTGGGAGCTAAGACAGAGGCATTGGGGAAAGCGCTTCCGGGTTTTCAAGTTGCTTAGCTTGCTTTTTTGTACACTCCAGAACCACCTACCTGAAGTGGCCAACACCACCCCGCCTTGCAGAGAGCTGGCCCCTCCCACATCAATTGTCAATCATGAAAATGACCCCACAGACTTTTCCACAGGCCATTCTGATGGAGGCATTTTGTCAATTGAGGTTTACTCTTCCCGATGACTCTAACTTGAGTCGAGTTGACAAAAACTAACCATAACAACACCCCTGGCAAATGTTATCACAGATCTGCATGCATTTGTCAGGGAGACCACATCAAGTTTTCCATAGTGATGAATAAATATGTAGAATTGTGTTTAAAATTCCACATGATAAATACTACAACGTTTTACAGTTTTTAATTATTCTGTGCATATTTTTTTCAAATAATAGATGCTTCTCAGATGAATCAGAACAAAGATTAAAGTGAATAAGATGTTTAACCATGAGGCCTCTAGGTCCCGGGGTGAAACCCACCCTGGCCTGCTGTGAACTCACCTATATAGAGAACTGGTATACAAGTAATGAATTTTGTACTTCTGCTGAAATTTAGAGGCAGGCTCAGGAGAAAAATGACATTTTTTTTTATTTTATTACTTTTTCCTTCCAGAAAAGCTTTTGAATTTAATATCTCACAAGTTACCCTTAATTTAGGAAAATCTAAGTTAAAATATAGAGCCCCCATTTGCCCTTAATTTGCAAAATAGATACACAGTCATGGTCAGCTATTGCTGTTCAGTCCTGATCGTTTCTCAGGGGTATAGGGCATGAAGCTCATGGCTGCCAATCTGGAGCCTATTGACCTCCCGAACCTCTGCTGCCATTTAGCCCCCAAACCAAGAAGAGCAGATGCCCATGCCCCTCAGTATGTTTGTCCCCTGAGAACTGAGTCCATAGCAAAAGGCGGAGGATGACTTACTGCCTATGAGGAGGTGCTGATGATCAGGAATAACTCCAACCAGGATCTGCCCTGCCCCTCAGGCACTTGTGCTGTGTAGACACCGGGAACTAGGAAACCTCTTTACTCAGCCTCTCATAAAATCGTTCCGTGGCTTTCCATGTAGACCTGACTCTACTGTGAAATGTGCCCAACGGGCTCCCTGAGAAAGTGTGAGAGCAAAATCAATGACCTCATTGAGGTCAGGCTTGCACATCCCTGTATTAAATCAAGTAGAGGCCAATCCACTGCTGTTCATGAAACTTAAAGAGTGCTTTCAGAACTCTGTGTCCTCTCAGATTTAAAGAGAAGAGAGACATGTTTCCCACTCAGTCACAGTTGGCTGTATCACAACTCATCCCAGAGTCAGGCAAAAAAAGTAGGTACAGGAAACAATAAAGGACCGGGGCATCTTCTCTGTCCATCTGTGAAACAGCACGAGCCCCCATGCTAGGCATTATTGGAACAGCCTGGGAGGTCCCAGTCACTATTCTGGTTTTACCCTTGAAGCCAATGTCAGCTGACCAGGGCAGCCATCCCTTTGCTTTCAGATGCAACACTTCTGCTGGCAGAGAGGAACTGGCAGCTCCTCCCCTCTTTCCCCTTCTCTTCAAGCAAGTGGTCCTTTTTCTCAGGAGATGTTAGTGACAGGAAGGAAAGATGAGTGCTGGAGGAGGGGCTAATCTCTCCCTCCTTCCTCTTCTCTCCCTCCCCCCTCCCTCTTTTACTTCCCTTTCCCTTCCCAGTCCTTCTTCCCTCTCTTCCCTCCCTCTCTCCCTTTCTCATTATTTATTGCACTCTCTTTTTCCGAAAACTCTCTTAAGGGGACACATCTATATGTATTGGTAAGGGGAGGGGAAATTGGAAACAGCTAAAAAATCAAGGAATGCAGAAAATAAAAGACTTTTCTGAGGCCAAAACATGAATTGGCTGAGAAAATGTGAGTGCTGAGGGAGTGTCTTAACAAGTAAAAAGCAAGCAAAGAAAAAGGGAGAAATGACTTGGAGCCCGTGCAGAGGGGGAGGCCTGATGAATTCTGGTCCCAGAGCATCCACACCCTAATCCCTGAACCCATGGGTGAGAACTCACAGCGTCACAGGGACTTACAGATCTGAGAACACTGGGGAGTTTTAGATGGAGGCACAGCTTGGGTTACTTGGGTGAGGTCCAAATGTGACTCCACAGTCCTCCTAGCAAAGGCTGAGGCCACTTGGTCATAGACAACTGGGTATGAAGATGTGTCCAGGAGGGTAGAGGCCATGAACTGAAGGTGTATCAGCCCACAGCAGCTATATCATAATCCCTGCACAATCAGGCAGCCAAGGCTTGCTGCTCCAGACCCTTGAGTGTCTGTGAAAGTGGTGCAAATATACATACATACATACATTCATACATACATACATACATACATACATACATACAAACCTATAGAACTACAGAGGGCCAGGTTGTAAAAATGGCACAGAATGCTAGTTAGGACTTGGGGATGCTAAAACTCCACACTAGACCTATTAGAAGGGGTTTTAAGAATTCCTTATATTAAAAGCATGTAGACTTTCTACAGAAAGTCAGTCACCTAGAAAGCAAGATGCAGATGCCCTCAGTCTGCAATGCCATTGTCTCTGACCCTAATTTTACTCCTGAGTCAGAAGAGATAGGTGGATCTGGACAGACCACAGGTGCCAGCCATATGCTTCCCCAGAGGACCAACTGAGAGGCTTTCTTGAAACGCCGAGAGCATTCTGTAAGTCAGAAGTCTAATAGTTTCCAAGGAAAAGCCTGCAGTTATATGCAAACCTGACTCATACCTGTTGTCCACAGGGAAGCTATACTCTCTAAGTCTAGTCCTCACTCAGCTTTGGGTTAGTCATCAAGAATTTCTATATTTTCCCTACAGCTGACTTCACATCTTCTTTCTCAGGAAGCAGAGAGGTGGAGACAAGCCCTTCAGGAGTCTCATACCTCTAAGGTTTATGATAATATTTTGCCTGTGGCTTCAGAACGATGGATTTGACATTCATTTGCATCTTGGCTAGTGTTACTGTTGCATGGGTAAGAATAATGTTCTTGTTGCCTGTCAGCACTCAGTAGGACATCTTCCCCCACCCCCCACCCCGTGGCAAGCATTGTTGCCAGCACTCGGTAGGATACACACACCTGCCTACCTCACCCCACTCCCCATCCCACCACAACTATCTTTTACTTCCCCTCATCCCAAGTGACAACTGGCTGGTATGTGGACTTGCTCCATTAGTTGGCTTCCCATGACCCCAGGATCATGGCAGAATACCTGAGCCAGTCAGCTTGCAAGAAGGCTTACACTTTCAGAGGTTTCGGTCCTTGGTGACACGGCTCTGTTGTGCACCTTCAACACTGTCACTGTGCATTTGGACAAGAACATGTGACAGAGAAGGGTGGCTTGCCTACCTGAGGATAGCCAGATAGCCAACAAGCCAGGAGAGGATAGCCAATAGCCAGGCTGCACTTCTGAAAGGTTCTGCCGTCTCCGAGTCATGCCAAGGGCTGGTGACAAAAATTAATGTCTGGGTCTTTGGGGGTTATTAAAGATTCAAACTATTGTACTTATCAGTATTGGAAGTAAATCCACAAAAGTATCACCAAAACATTTTCTTATAAATGCTGTCTAGTTTAAATAAGTCACCATTTCGTGTCTCAAGAAGAAAGGCTTTGAAATATAAAGGCAAGGATGGTCCTAGAAATGTGGTTGGTTGCTTTCATTCCAGTTTCCATGCAGGAAAATCTCCTGCACAGATTAGACAGGGGGTGACAGCTGCTGGTATCTCACATACACATGGCTCATGTGCCACTGGCTGCTCTTAAAACTTCCCATCTCATATGTGTATAGAACCACTGGCCTTACTCTGCCCATGGAGTCATTTCTCAAGGTATATGTCCATCACATATTAAAGGGATACCCTGCATCCTGAATGCACTCTGTAGGCCAAGGCCAGAGAATTTGCCTCTGTAGAGGGGGCAGGAGATCCTCAGTACTGGGAAAGAGCTGGCTTACAGCGTTCTGTTCTAAATAACTTCTTCGTGTCAATTATCAACAAATGTCAACTTTACACTGAATGCACAAAAATTGAATTATTTTAAGCTTTGTGAGAATTGTTCTATATTAAAAAAAAAACAGAAAATGAGCAAACTCATTACAGACAATGACACAATTTCTCCATCTACAAAGCACTTTGAGCAAAAATAACTGCCTATAAAAAGAACTTAGCAGTTCAAGGACATATTCCTTTGGCTTTTCTAACTTCTTGAAGAAACCTGGATCTCATTTGAAAACAGAGCAAATGAGGTTAATTAGTATCAATGAAGAAAGGAACAAGTACTTCAAGTAGTTGCACTAATGATAAACTATTTACCACCGTTCATGACCAAGCAGTTGTAACTTGCATGAGTTATTCTAGACTGCAAATATAAATTGGAACTTCATCAGGTAGGGTTTCTTTTTAGAGGACTGGACGGTGCATCCAGCTTCTTCCAAAGTTTACAGCACATAACAAAAGAGTAACTCCACTGTAGAGAAACTTAGCAGCAAGTTCCTCAGCCTTGAGGCCAAGGACAGCACCAGTGTGTAGTTATGCCAGTAGGCTCCATCTTGCAATGTGTAATAACATTGCTGCTATACTTTAGTGGCTCTCCTCTAAACACTAAGCCGTATTCTAATGATACCAAAAATCAGACAAGTCCAAGGCAAGAAGCAGTCTACCAAATGCCAGCCCAGCACTCTTCAAAAAATATTACCAAAAAAAAAATAATAATAATAAAATATTAAGAGATGATCCTGGGAATACTTAATGACTAAATGGAATGTGTCTTGATGGGGCCCCAGGAAGAAGACACTTCGAGCAGCTAAGAAATCCTGAAAAGTGTCACAATCCTGGGTTTATTGTGATTCACTAACTGACCATCTTAGTTGCTTCCCTACCACCATGATGAGACACCATGACCAAGGCAACCTATAGAAAGAAGGGTTTATTTGGTGATTATGGTTTCAGAGAGTTAGAGTCAATGACCATCATGGTGGGAAGCATGGCAGCAGGCAGGTAGACATGGTGCTGAAGCAATAACTGAGAGCTCACATTCTAACCAACAAGCACAAGACACATAGAGAAAGCTAATGGGAAATGGTGTGTGCTTTTAAAATCTCAAATCCCACACCTCATTGATACACCTCCTCCAGCAAGGTCACACCTCCTAATCCTTCCCAAACAATTCCATCAATTAGGGACCAAGAATTCAAACATATGAGCCTGGTGGGGGCATTCTCATTCAAACCACCCCACTGAAACAAGTATTATATTATCTAAGGTATAGCTATCAAGGGAAACATTGTAGGTTTATGGGAACTTTCTACATTTTCATTTATGTATTTGAAATTGTTCTAAAACAAAAATGGTCTAAAAATTTTTTTTAAAAAAGCACTCCTTTATTCTTTTTCAGTGAATATTGCCCTTTTTGCATGTTCTATGACATTTATTTAGCTCTATCCATTGTAGTCTTCTGTACTATAAACTGACTGGATACTCCCCTTATTACCTCATGGTTCCTTGATGACTGTTGGTCTGTGAAAAGCAGTCTGTGTTTTTACTTGAGCCAGACTTTGCTTCCGGAGACCCAGTAGAAGGTTCTATGAGGGACAGGAACAGTAAAAGCCAAGCCCCTAAGGCATAAGACTGCTGACACCATGAGCCCTCACTCCAGTATCCTGTGGCTAGACAATGCCCCAGCTCCCAGTATTCTGGCTGGACTCCACCCCCAGTCAACTGACCACAGCCAGGTATGCTTTACCCCACAGTTACCTGAGGACAGACAGGTAGCCTAGCCCACCATATAAGGGGCTGTTTGCCCCTCCTCTCTCTCTCTCTCTCTTCTCTCTCGAATCTCTTAGCTTCTCGCCTCTCATCCCCTCTCTCCCCTAGTCCCTCTCTCCATGTGGCCATGGCCTGTGCCTGCCTCTATTTTTCTACCTTCCTCTCCTCTCTCTCTCTGTCTCTCTGCCTCTCTCTGTCTCTCTGTCTCTCTGTCTCTCTGTGTCTCTGTCTCTCTGTCTCTGTCTCTCTGTCTCTGTCTCTCTGTCTCTGTCTCTGTCTCTGTCTCTCTCTCTCTCTCTCTCTCTCTCTCTCTCTCTCTCTCTCTGTCTCTCTCTTTCCCTTCTATAATAAAATGCCTTAAGACCACGGATTGCCTCCTTTCAACTACGGTCCTCAGTGTTGGCCCAATATTCTCAGCTGCAAGACCCAAGCAAGGACTCTTGCCCCACGCTCAACCGCTCTTGCAGGAACAACCAGTGCTGCCCCTTCCCCTCACCCACCCCCTTTCTCCCTTCATTCCGAGGTATCCAAAGGCCTGTGATGGCTGGGAGCTAGGACCTGCTGTCCTTGGCCTCCATGAGGCCCAGGGACCCCACAGCTGTCCCCCTGCACTTCCTGCAGACTGGGATCCAGACGCCCACCTGGCGGAGTGAATCATGCAGACAGCCTCCCTCATCTGCCTTCCCAGAGTACTGCAGCTCTGGTAGGATGCAGGCTACCCTCCCCACTTTGTTCCCCACCTGGTGTCCAGCATTTCCTCGGTGGCTGTGGAGCACACAGTCCAGCAGGTGAAGGGCACTGTTACCTGATAGTCACAGGCAGAAATTCACTCAGAATTCTAAGTTTTGTGGATTGTGAATACTCAGGACAGCACTTAGTATGGGGCCTGGGGGAGGGGAGCATTTACATTTTCATTAGGTAGGGTTACCATTTTAGAACCATTTGCAGAACAGAAGGAGCCTCAAGGGTTGGTTCCTGTCATGTAGAGTGTGATTGATTCAGCAAATAGAAACCCTTCTTGATGATGGTCTTGAGAAACTCACAATCTCTTGTTCTGGATTGTAAAAGTCTTTTATCTCAGCCCCCTTCCTGGTCTTGAGTCCTCAGCATTTTAACACCAAGACAACTGCAATGTCTGGTGGGAAGCAACTTTAAGCTTCCCCACCACAGGCAATACTATTGACTAAGCCCATGGTTTATTACCTTCCCAAGATAAAATAAATAACTTGTTGATATGGTAAAGCTAAGATGAAAATCAAGTTCCTACAGAATTTGGTCACCAACCAAGATACATCTTGAGAGAAGGGCCTTGAAGTTATACTACAGCCCCAAGGAGCTAAACCTTTGGTTAGTTAATGATGATAAAAACAGATTCCATTGGAAGCCTCAAAACAACAAGGTCTCTCTCTCTCTCTCTCTCTCTCTCTCTCTCTCTCTCTCTCTCTCTCTCTCTCTCTCTCTCTCTCTCTCTCTCTCTCTCTCTCTCTCAATACTTTAGAGCCATTTCCTTGGAGGTCTGATATCAGTGGTAATTTCTTCTGATATAGTCAGGACAGCTCGATATTAATCTGATTCAGGACTGACTGCCTTGCTAAATGGGACTCCTTACCTGTGTTTTGGAATGTGACCTGTATGTGTGATGAAGATTAAAAACAAAGAAACCCAATTATAGATTTTCAAGGCACATGGTATGGGGACATTAAAAAATAAAATAAATCTTCAGAATTGTTACAGGCAAAAAGGAGGCACATGGTGTAATGAATTGGTCATAGAAAATGAGACCCTGCTGCCTTCAACAATGCAATCAATCCTAATCTGAAAACTGTCCAGGCCAAGGCTGGCTAATCCTTACTGCACCAAGAGACTCTACTTGCAGAACTTTACTCCTAGGTTGCAACTGACTTTCCTGATTCTACTGTGCCATAAATCATCCAACCCATTGGTTTAATAACAAGTTTATCAAAAAGAGAAGAAACTTCCTGGTAAAATCCCATGTCTAGATTTAACTCAGGTTTTGAACAAGGATTGCCATAGTTGAAACAGTATAAAATATCTTAAATTGTCACAATGTATCACCATTTTATTTCTGTGCTCTCTGAGTTGGATACGATCACCATTGTCTTGAAGAATAGTCATGTTGACCTACATGAAACCCAGTTATAGGTCTTCAAGGCTCACAATATAAGGAGACTAAGAAAATAATAATAGTAAATCTTACAAAATCAAACTAGTTAATATTCCTTGCAGATGAAGGAAGACGGTCATAGAATTTCAAAACTTCAGAGATCCTCATTAAGTCCCCCTGAGGAAACCCTGGAGGTTCCAACTGCCACTCTATAAACAGTTGACTAAGAGGGACATTTTGGTGGTACAGCTCCCTATGAGTCATTCTAGCCTCTGTGACTCCAGGAAACTCATTGTTAAACAAATAGGGGACTGGGACACTCTTTCTTTTGCTCTATGTTGTCTTCTCTACTTGGAGATACTAGATGCTTTTCTCTCCCCAGGGAAAGTCATGTAATGTTCTCATCGTATGTCCTAAAAAGAACATTGCTTAATAGTGAACAGTATGTAACTTCTAAAGAATAGTCAGCACACATAATTATTTGCTTAAAACTTTATGCTTACATAGAAATATTTCATAAATTTCAAGTTGAATTAAAAACAATTGTTCATATTTTGTTATCTTGCTTTATTTTATATTTATGGGCTAAAACTTTCATCAATTTGAAATTTTTCAATGAGATTTAATGTAATATTGTTATACTTTGTGAAGTACATTCTTTCAGGATTTATACTTGTTTAGGAAATAAAGAAACTCTGTGTCATCCATGGTTGAGGACATGTACGGTCTGATTCATGGCTGGTAAATACATTCTATACACACTCAACAAGAAATCATTGCCTTAAAATATGAAGAGACCCTTTTTAGTTAATGGTACAGTACTGAAAATATATTGTGAGGTTTACTGTAGCAGATCCTCAAGAGAAGTTCTGAGTTCTGTAGATTTAAAAATGTCTGATCATAATAGATTTACAACATGACTATAAACAAGGCACTGTCTCTCAGCTGTTCCAACTTCCTTACCTAAGAACTCAGATTACTGGAGAGTTAACTTGAGGGTTGGTGTTGGGTGACCATGCTGCCCTTGCATGTTCTTTCTTTCTATGTCTGCCAGCCTGGTGAGCCTATCTTGCATCCATTTTTTCCATGTCCATTTGATTCCCAACTACTGTAGACATTCTCCTCACTCTTTGCAGAGTTCCTCTGGCATCCACAGGGGTCCAGCATCCTCTGCCTCTGTGCACCTTGCTCTGCCTGCACCACTGAGCTCAAAAGATTCACCTCCTCCTCAGGCCTCCCTCTCCCTTTCCCTCTCCCTCCCCCCTCTCTCCTCAGGAAGCCAATGCTTGACTTTTGCCAAATAATGTGAATTGTTTTCCCTCCCACCTCTCTCCCATCTTCTCCTTCTCCTTTTCAGACATGTGCCATGCTGTTCAGACCCACACACCCCTGCAGGTTTAATGAGATTCACCTTTGAGCAACCCATCTAGTACCACTCAGAGAGAGTGGGTAGGTGGCTGGGCAACTGATACCTCTATATTCACTCTTGCTACAGCCAGCAGGGATGTGGGAGATCCCACTTTTAGGGAAATGTGTTTTTTGCTGAAGTCCCAGGAGTCCCATGTGCTGGCACATGGTTGTATCCAAAGGCAGGCATGGAGGTAGTGAGCATCAAGGATGGGTCACTCAGCTCTCCTAAACTGTGTGCCCTAGAAGTCACATGGCACGGTTTCAAGGTATGTGCAAGGGGATGTTATCCTCAACGGCAGCTTTGTCTGAGGTGCTACAAAACGACTGCGCACTGTCACAGCTAACCTGCACCATTTATTGTATGGCTCATTTTCATTACCAGGGAGAGTTGACATTTCCCAGCTGAAGATTCCAGAGTCAGAATCATGCAAGCAGGCTCCTCCCGAAGGCTTCTTGCTGAAAACAGGGCTCTGTGGGAAACTGATGTTCCTGGAGACTTTCAGTTTGTGGTGGAGTGCAAACAGCTCACTTCTGAATAAGAAACAGTCAGAACTGTAGATGGTTTACCACACTTGACTTCAGTTTCACTTTCTAGAGGAAGCTGACCAGTTGAGGGAAGAACCAGGATAAGAGGTCATACTGTCCAGATGCAGTAATGTGTGTGAGCATGTTGTACATGTAAGCTAGGTACATCTGTGATCCTCAGAAATGTGTGTACCTATGTGGGTATACACATGTGTCCATCTACTGCACATCTATGAACAAGTGTGCAAACATATGTGCTAGTGTGTGCTCATATGAGCATATGTCTGTTAGTGTAAATATAGGCATGTTTGTATGCATTACATACATGTATGAATGTGTTTTTGTGAATGTGTATAAATGTATCTTATACACACTCATACATGTATATGCACAGGTATGGAAGTTTGTGACATGAAAGGAGGCATATGGAAATGTGCACAGGTGTGTGTGTATGTGTATGCCTGTGAGGGATTATGTGAAGGCTTGCATGTGGAAGCATGAGTATCTGTGAGAATGTGTGCTCACTTGCTTGTATAAAGGTACAGGTATATATACAGTGACTGTGTGTCTAGTGCTATGGAGAATCACTTGAGGTGGTCTTTGGTGTGCTAAAGTCACTCTGAAGTCAAGTGTGCCCTTGGCACCCAAGGAGGTTGTTCATCCTCTGAAAGCCAAGTCCTTGTGAGACAGCACTTCTCTTCTTTAAGCTTTTTATTTGTCTCTCTAGGAACGGGAAAGGAAGAGATGGGGTCACTGCGACAGAGGGCTCCACAGACCTCTTCAGCAATTAAGCTTTCCAGAACAGCGATGCTAATCATTTAATACTTCTTGACTGATGGCCTAACGTCACAACGGCACTTACTAATAATTGTTTCAAGTTTGGAGCTGGGAAGCTCCTAAAAGCAAGGGCTCTTTATTCTACATCGCCTTTCATCTATTTCTTCTTCCTTTGGCACCTGGTACAAAAGTCACTTCCAAATGGATGCTTCAGATGACCTTAGACCATGTTTATTGTCCCCTGTCTGTCAATCAGTCTGCTGGGAAAAGAGGTCCCAACCATGAAAAAATGAGAGTCCTTTGGGATGAGCTGTAGCAAAATCTACAACTGTTAACTGCTGCTTCTGAATTGCATGAGGTCCCCTAGCGAACCCTAGGGAGGCTTTCTGGAGTTAACATTGAAGGTATGATGGGGACTTTTGAGGAAGGAACAAAAGAAATTTAAATTTAAGATTAGGCAGATCAAGAGGTAGTGGCAAGAAAGAATTTTTTATAAAAGAATTTGTTATATGTTACCAACAAACATGTCTATCATCTATTATCGATATATCATTTATCTATCTGTCTATCTGTCTATCATCTATCTATCTATCATTTATCTATCTGAATGTCTGTCTATCCATCTGTGTATCATCTACCTATCAACTATCTGTCTCTCATCTGTTATCTCCAAATCTGGCCAGTATTTAGTCTATGTCAATACTGTTCTCAAAGGACAGCATACCAGAGTTTTAACTTTCTCTACAGATAGGAAGGATCCATTTCAGGTATTCACTGAGAAGGAAGAGATACTGTATCAACAGGTCTGTGCTTTGGCAAGTATATCCCATTGTGGGTTTAGAGAATGAGGCTGTGTAAATAGGTTACACCAAGCAACCGAGAGATGCTTCAAAGTCACTGAGGATATGCTTGGTTTGTATGCAAATGTTTGATCCCCTTCATGTGGGAGACTGGAATCTTGGAACAGAAATGCTCTGTAACTAGCTTCCTACAGAAATCTAGACAGGACAATACATGGCAAGGATGCTTTATTTACAAAAAATCTAATATCAATCTGGAATCCTCCTTTAAAGTATGTAAAAATATAAAGTCTTAAAATATAAAGCAAATCTAAAAAGAAAGCTGGATATAGTAGGTCAGGTTTCTGATCCAAGCATTTGGGAGGCTGAAGCAGAAAGATCACTTCAAGTACCTTAGCCACGTAATGAATTTCCAGCTTGCTTGGACAACAGAATGAGACCCTGTCTCAAGAGAAGATAGATAGGTAAGTGGGTGGGTGGAAGGATGGATAGATGAATTCATGGATGGATGGAACTCTCCAGGTCTTCTGAATAGAATCCTCTATTATGTGGATGTGTTACTCACATAAAAGTAGAAATAAACTATAGGCTAAGTATCACAATCTGAAAGTGTGAAATTCCAAAATACTTAAAAATGAGAGATTTCATATTATTAAGATAACATACATAGAAAGTTTTACATGACGAAACTGTTTCATACACAAAATTTCTCAAAAATATTATAAACCTTCAGATTATATGGATAAAACATGAAACATAAACTTCATGATCAGAGTCAAGTCTCATCCATGCGGCACATCAATAGGTAAATATATCTCATTATATAAATATTCAAAAAAAAACCCAAATTCCAGAATTTGAAACAATTCTGGTCCCAACATTTTGAGTTTCTAGAATTGTCCTTCTAGAAATCATGGTCTTTATATCTGAAATTGGAATGCTAATGAACTGAAGAAGTAGAAAACATACAAGACCAGCAACCATCTTAACCATTATCTCTCTCACATCAGCATTCATATCTCTGGCTATGGTATCATAATTTATACCTATTCATGTATAATGCTATACCTATAATCTATACTTATAAAATACTATATCTATAAACTTAACTTTGATATTATAGGAAAACCAGACACACACTAAAAGGGTGTGCAACATCCACACACCCTCCCGCCTACTTCTTCCTTCTTGTTCTTTGGTGGCTAATGACCCTCAGGCCCACCTCACCATAGAGTAAGTCTGTGGTTAGAGGATTGGGGACCAGGCCTTCATATTGTACTCTTTCTTCTTCTTCAGCAGCTGGATTCCTTCAGTCGGTACAATCTCAAGAACAGGCATTTATCTTTATGTTGTTAGTATTGAAATAACAAAATATAAAGCCATACAACCCAGGAGATCTGGGACCATGTTTGTTGTTCTTTTGTGGTCTTATAGATGATTCCACCAACCATGAGATTGTATGTAACTATAGATTTAAGCCTCATATTTTCTATAGAGGGCACATATCAGGATTGAGGGAGCTACCATTTAGAGATGTGGGTATCATACTCAGCTCAGGAATCCAATGTTGTGTCTACAAACTGGAAAACCAGTGACTGGTATGAGGGATTTCTTTTTAACTAATTTTGATTAAGTATTCAGTGAAATAAATTTATATTTCCCAACATACAAATTCTAATGACTCTGTCTAACACATATGGTTTCTCCTGTTAAATGACATCCCTGTAGCAGTTTTCTTTCTCAGTATGATAGGGGAAAATGTTATAATGAAGAGGGTTTATTGTATTTTAAATTTATGGTCATTGCTAAATTGATGTCTAGAGGGCATTTAATAAATGTGTCATGTGTCTTCATAGAGCTAAAAAAAAAAAAAAAAATGGCTGGACGAAGATTTCCCAGCAATCTATCTGAGGAATGAGTCTATTACTGCTGCCTGCCTATTGGTTCCTTGGCAAGGTCTAACCTAATGTCATAGTCAGGGCTTAACTGCTTCTTCTTCTTTCTCCTCTTCTTCCTCTTCCTCTTCCTCTTTCTCTCCCTCTCCCTCTCCCTCTTCCTCTTCCTCCTCCTCCTCCTCCTCCTCCTCCT